>NW_028246081.1:0-413247 GCF_964263255.1 Lissotriton vulgaris | reverse complement strand
TACCCCACCCGTAGGATCATGAGTCCACCATGAGCCAGACCAGATTACCCTCCCTCCCATAGGATCATGAGACCATGTGAGCACGACCAGATTACCCCACGTGTAGGATCATGAGACCACCATGACCCTGATATGATTACCCCACCCATAGGATCATGAGACCAACATGAGACAGAACAGAACCCCACCCATAGGATCAAGACCACCATGAGTCAGACCAGATTACTCCTATTAAAGGGAACTAAATGCCCTTTGGATGTAGTCACTTGTGGTCGCAAGCCACTGAGTCACCTCTAAGCAACTCTTCACTGAGAAACAAGGAAATAAGATATGAGATGACAAAGATCACGTTTGGAGTGGCATTTTATTTGTTAGGTTTAAAGTACATCAGAAAATGCATTTATTAATTTAATTAGCATGAGCAGAAAAACGTTGAAAGCCTGACTTTACTCCGTCAGGAATAAAAACGCAAGTTCACATTTATAATGTGCAAGAGCCTAGAAGACATGCTGGAATTAGGACCTGTAAAACTGTATAATTGAAATCAGTAAGAGATTCAAAAGACACAGAATACATTCTAGGAGAATATAGCGCCTAGAGACAAGCTTTTCTAAAGAGAACTAGCCATGCAAGATTAACATTTCAAGAGACCCTAAATGCAAGGAATTGGGTGTGGGTGAAAAATACCGAGTATAGTTAGAGATTTAAAAAAGGCAAATAGGTTATCTAGACTGGGAGGTATAACCTGAGAGGTAGGCTTGAAGTCTCAAGTCAGATAAATGGCCGGACGGAGAGCCCACTCTTGTGCCAGGCACTTGCAGGAGAGTTCTGGCTCCTAAAGGGTGTGCTGGGACTATTATACCTGTTTAGAGCAAAAATGGTCAGACCGCATTGACGTAGGTAATGGTGCAGGTGTTTGACCGCACGCCTACAGCATGACCACACGCCTACAGTGGTGGTGCTAAAGTCCTGAGAACACCAAAGTGGCAGGCCAGTGTGTCAGGTGTTTGGGGTGGTGGTCTGTCATGCTTGATCGCAAAATATAAACAAAGAATATATGTAGCGTACATATCTCTAAAAATACATATGAGACCAGAACTTAAAGGCAGGCGTTACCATCACAAGGTGCTGCTACGGGTGCATCTGAGCAAGCTTGGAACATTGCATACTAAAAAATGAATTAAACAATACTTGTGAAATGTCAACAGTGTACCAGCTGGGCCCCGTGTGGGGGTGTGAAGCGCCTGTACTTGTAACTATGAAAAGTTTCTGTGGTTGTGCGGTAGCCTAAGCTACAACACCGTGCTGTGCACGAAAGAAATGCATTTTCAAGAGCATCAAGGCCTAGTAGATTTTATTATCAAGAAAAGGTAACTTTTGAGGCAGTGGGCTTTGGTTTAAGCCTGTATGCAGGGTTTTAAGGGGTGTGTGGGCTGTTACTTACTGACTGTTTATGGTAGGGATGGTCAAACTAACTTTAGACGTTAAAACTTGACCCTCCAACATATCCCTTCTCTTGTTCATTGTTTGAACACATCACTTCTAACTGTATGTATACCTTGCTCTTTATCTCGGCATATGTTCCAAGGTGTGCCATTAGCATAGAGGCACGGGTATTCCCTATTTATTTGTGTACTTAGCTCAACGTATTTCACCATCCCCCTAACCAGAGTGTTATAAGGAGCTATGGTATAGTCTATCCCTGCTAGAGGTGGAAGCGGGGGAGCAGTATGTTCTTGGTAGGTGATGTTGGGAGGGGTCTTCTGCAGGTGTGAGATCAACTATCTCGAACAGTGCTAATATATTCCTATTCCTTGGTCTACTGACCCTACGCATGGACTTCATGTATACCTCTTTCTTGGCTTTGTTCATCCCTATTACTTAGTACTCAATCCTTTCACCCAATGACACTCATCTGCGGGATGCAACACAAAAAGAGAAACAGACAAAAAAATAAAGATTTTTAGAACAGCCACAAAGGTATCCAGTAAAAGTTCACCCAATCAGTGGCTGTCTACTATGGCACCTCCTCCAGCAATCCATTTCTTTTTTCTCTTGTTCAAGTCGTTGATGGCATTGGTGATGGAGCCATTTTCTTCATTGTTGGCAAGGTGCAGCACATTTCCTTATCCAAAGGCATACCCTCCTCTCGATATTTCGAAGCCAGAGTGCTTTTTCCTTGGTCTGGAGCATTACAATGATGGTGTAGGAAAAAGAGCTGGACTTTTTTCAATCGGCAAACCTCCTTTGGCGGGTCTTTGAAAGCTGTCCACCCTTAGTCAAGTCAAGTCAAGTTAGCACTTATATAGCGCAATACATACGCAGAGGGTCTCAAGGCGCTTTAGGGAAAAAAGAAAGGGGGTATCTTACTTATCGAATATCCAAGTTTTTAGTTGTTTTCTGAAGGAGAGGTGGTTCTGTGTAAGGCGGAGGTGGATGGGGAGAGAATTCCAGGTTTTGGCCGCTAAGTAGGAGAATGATCTTCCCCCCATGGTGGCTCTGTGGATGCGCGGAACAGCGGCGAGGGCTTGATTGGACGATTGTAGTTGGCGGGTGGGGGTGTAAAATGATAGACGTGTGTTGAGGCATTCAGGTCCTAGGTCGTAGAGGGCTTTGTGTGCGTGGATGAGGAGACGGAACGTTATCCTCTTGTTGACGGGGAGCCAGTGGAGGTCTTTCAGGTGACCAGAAATGTGAACTTTGCGGGGAATGTCTTTTATGAGTCTGGCTGAGGCGTTTTGAATGCGTTGGAGTTTTTTCTGTAGTTTGGCTTTGGTTCCGGCGTACAGGGAGTTTCCGTAGTCCAGTCGGCTTGTGACCAGTGCGTGGGTGACCGTTGTTCTTGTTTCGGTGGGGATCCAACGGAATGTTTTTTTGAGCATGCGAAGGATGTTGAAGCTAAGCATGGGCGGATTTTGCGGATTCGCAATCCGCGAATTTACGGATTTGCGGATTCGCAATCCGCAAAAATCCACGGATTCCCGCAGATTTGCAGATTTTTTTTTAAAGCTGTTCGCACCAGTTCGCGAGGATTCCTGTACAATTTCGCAAACGCGAACTTACTTATCGGGTCGCACGTTTCGCAAACTTGTTGTTTATACGTGTCCAGCCTGTTTCTTCATCACTGCCACCCTCTGTCACCACTGCCACTCTCTGGTTCACCCATGCCACCCTCTGGCTCACCCATGCCACCCTCTGTTTCATCACAGCACCCTCTGGTTGACCAGTGTACATTATTGTGGCACAGCAAATCACACCTTCCCTGCCTAAAGTGACCTGAATTAATTTGGGGCTGATTAATGTGTCACAGAATATTTTTTTAGCAGGCACCTGGTTCCTTAGTGCTTCCTGATTAATGATGTGCTTGAACTTTTGCACCTGCTAAGTGCTTTAAGTTTTGCAAAATTAGTTACAATTAGGGGCTGATTAATGTGTCACTGAATTTGAACTGCCAGCCTGGCACCTGCTTGTCTGCTCCCTTAGCTGTAATTCAGGACCTTTGTGGCATACGTGTAACTATTCTGAGGGTCAGAGCAGGGTCACTCAATAGTTGCAAGTAGGCAACTGAACTCTGGAGGGGCCCCTCAGGAAGCACTACAGGGAATGGTTACTAATGATGAGCTTGAACTTTTGAACCTGGTAAGTAGTTTCAGTTTTGCAAAAATCGTTTTTCTGCAATTTAGCGCTTATTCGCGGGGTGCGAATAAGCGCGAAATTGAACTGGCAAGCCGCGAACTCGCGCGAATAATGCGAGCAAGAAATAAAATCCGCAGCTCGCGGATTTGCGGATTTTCAGTAAATCCGCGGGAGTTCGCGGATTGCAGATTTACCGAAAATCCGCAAAATCCGCGAGCGGAACGGATTTTGCACCCATGCTTAGTTGAAGCATGATGATGAGACGGCATTGACTTGTCTGGTCAACGAAAGGGACGAGTCCAGGATGAAGCCCAGGTTACGTGCGTGGTCCGTGGGTGTGGGTGCGGTTCCCCATGAGTCGTCCCAGGCAGAGGGGGATGAACCTAAGATGAGGACTTCCGTTTTGTACAAGTTCAGTTTTAGACGGCTGTTCTTCATCCACTCGGCTACGTCTTTCATCCCTTCGTGTAGGTTGGTTTTGGCGGTGTTTGGGTCTTTGGTGAGAGAGAGGATCAGCTGAGTGTCATCCGCGTAGGAGATGATGTTGAGGTTGTGTTGTCACGCGATAGTTGCGAGGGGGCTCATGTATACGTTGAAGAGGGTAGGACTGAGTGATGATCCTTGTGGTACGCCGCAGATGACTTCGGTGGCCTCTGATTTAAAAGGGGGGAGGCGGACTCTCTGGGTTCTACCGGCGAGGAACGAGATGATCCATTCCAAGGCTTTTCCTTGTATTCCAACGTTGCTGAGGCGTTAGATAAGAGTGCTATGACAGACTGTGTCGAAGGCTGCGGAGAGGTCAAGTAGGATGAGGGCAACTGTTTCTCCATTGTCCAGTAGTGTTCGAATGTTGTCTGTTGCTGCGATGAGGGCGTTCTCGGTGCTGTGTTTGGCTCGGAAGCCGGACTGTGAGGGGTCGAGGGATTTGTTGGCTTCGAGGAAGGCGCGAGCTGACTGTTGACTTTGGCAGGGAATGGAAGGAACTCAGCACACTGCCATTGTCCGTGGAGCCAGATAACAGAGCCAGAGATGGGCATCGATGTGGGAGATATTTGCTGCTGCAACCACCATGGAGACTTTGTGCAATGTTCTAGTGAGCTCAGGCTGCTCCTTCGTGAGGGCTGTTGGAGATAGAGCCATTTGCAAATCCCATGCTTCTCGCTCTGAGAATGCATCAGGTGTGGCGCTTCACGCGGTGCTACAACCAACCGCAGTTGACCTGATGCTGCAAAAAGTAAACAGGGAAATAGAGCATACGGAGAGAAGTCTGTCCACACCAAATACACCAATACAGCCTACTGTTTTAAATATCTCAGAAATGTCTGGAATTGATTCCTTAGAAAATCCTGCTGATGTTATCCCTTGTGCCCAAGTGGTAAAAGAAGTAACAGGAAAACAAAACAAGGGGCAAGCAGGAAAGGTAAACTGAATAAAAAGAAGCAAAGTAGGAGACCAGGGGGGTCCAAAAACTGAGGGGAGGTAGTGATTGAAGAGTTTGAAGAGTCAGTAGGAGGTCCGCAAACCCACCACGATGGCTGGAGAAAGTAATGGGAGACTTCCAAAAGCATATGGAAATTTTTATTGTTAATCAATTGAAACCAATAATTAGCAAGCTAGATAAAGCAATAAATGAACTAGCCAAGCAGGGTAGATGCAAGGGAGCACCTGATAGTAATCAAATTGCAGATCGCCCAGCAGCGGGGACTAGGCCGAAGGGCCATGTAGTGTGCAGAAATGGTTGTGTGAGCAATGAACATTGTAACATAGTAGAAGTTCATGATACACCTACGACCGCAGCACAGGGAGAAAGGGGTAACACCAATCAAGGAGGAAAAAAGGCCCTGGAAAAGTCATCTCAGAGTACTAATACCACACTCTCACAACCAGGAAATGCAAAAAAATCATGGTTGCTCAGAGAAATCCCAGTCCAGGTATGAAACTTTAGACATTCCCACAGACTATGTACCGACACCCATCCATCTACCACCTGAAGCATGCCCCTATGTTGTTGTCTTTTCTGGCGTTCCAGTACTCAGGGACGGGGAGAGAGTCACATGCTGAGTTAAAAACAAAAATAACTAAGTGGCTGAATATACATAGGCCCCTGAGGAGAGGAGAATGCGGGGAGGTCTTACTCGTAAGAAGAACAAACTGGTTGGGCAGCAGGAGGAAAGATATCACAGGAGACTGCATTGTGGTAAACTTCAGGGACCCTGACCTAGTGAAATACATTTTGTGTGGACATAACAAATATAACACCAGCACCATATGCTCCTTACCACTAGGATATTTTTACCCAAGGAGACGTACTCAAAATCCCCTGTACTTTGCCCAAGATAGACTAGGTTCTTCGGCAGTAAGAAACTGGCCAAGAAACTGGCCTGGAGTGGAAGAGCAGAGAGGGCAGGATTATGCATCATGGGCAAATAGATTCAGTCCACTACAAACCATGGAGGAACTAGACTGACTACCCCAGTAAGCCCACGAAAAGGTGACCAAAATGACAGAGAATAAACCAAGGGTTCACATGGCTCTAGAAAGTAGCCCAGTAGAGAGGTTGGATGCACCACATACACGCATATGCACGGGTGACCAGGAAATGCCTAAGGGTAGTGCAGTAGACCCAAGAACAATAACACAGGGCGAAGAGGAGGGGAAAGTACCGAGAGAAGGCCTGAGGATACTATCTTGGAACATTGCTGGCCTAGCAGGGAAATTTGACAATGTTGACTGGATAAACAATCTCCGAGGGTTTCATATCTTAGCCTTCCAGGAGACCTGGGCGGTAGAGCCATCCCCCTACCAACTAGAGGGGTATAAATGCTTTTTTGTCCCGGCAATTGAAGGAAGATCTGGCAGGGCAAAGGGTGGATTCGCTTTATATGTTGATCTAGAGTTAGAAGGCTCATGGTCACAACCCTTATGGTCATCGTACACTGTTCAGGCGGCTGAATTCCAGGGGCCGGGGTTAAGGTTGCTGATATTTAATGTCTATAATTCTGTGTCTGGGGAAGGTAATCAAACTGCAATACAAGAATTAGATTATAGGCTCAATTGTGTCACTAAACTACGGAGAAAGGGCGGAGAACCAATAGTTTTAATTATGGGTGATCTAAACTGCCACCTCTGCCCCAAACTGCTCCCTGCAAGTGCAGATTGGTCCTCATGCCCGATAGAGAGTGGGACTCATTTTGAGCACAACCAGGAGGGGAAAACCCTCATGAAGCTAGTGGATACCCACGCCTTAACAATAGATATGGTGACCCCGGGGAGGGAAGGTTTCCTTTCACCAACATTCAAGGGCAGAGGTTGCCACTCTATTATAGATTACATGCTGATATCCTCCTTTGCTAAGGACAGGGTCAAGGAGGTGAGAATAGATTGGAACCCTTTTAGCGACCACAACCCATTGACCATGGAGTTAATACACAGCACCCGACCCACCAGAAAGCAATTGGCAGCCATTGAGCTGCGCCCAACGGATCAGGGGAGACGGCTCAGATGGGCTAAAATCAATGCAGAGGAGTTCTACCGAACCTTGATAAAAGATAGCAAAAAACAGATTGATGATTGCCTTGACCCCTCAGTAGATGGTGGGGTGTTAGTTTCCGTGTTTGAGTCACTAACCAACATGGTAGGTGAACTCCTGAAAGTAAATGGGCCAAAAAAAACGGAAACACAGCCATGCTGGTTTGACGCCGAATGTGCGAAGGCACTCAGGGCCCTAAAATCTTGTCTTAAAACCCTTCCTAGAGATAAACAGAATGTAGCCTCATGTAGAAATGCATACAAAATAAAGGTAAAGCAGAGGAAGCTCACACTACAAGCAGAAGTCTGGGCGGACCTGAGAGAAGCTGGGGAACACAGGGACTTTAATACATTTTGGAAAATAAATAACGGACCCTGTTTTCAAGATGGAAACACCCCGGCCGTAAGTAATAACATCCTTCCAGAACAGTGGGTGGCACATTTTAAGAGCCTTTACAATCATGAGGGCGATAAGGCGTCCGAAGGGGGCTGGGATGGGCCACGAACCAGTGAGGTGGAATTTTCACTCCAGGAAATCACTCAAGCAATAAGAGGGCTAACCCGGAATAAAGCCCCCGGCCCTGATGGCACTCCACCCGATCTGTATCTAAGTAATACCGACCTTTGGGGTCCTATTATGACCAGGGTGTTGAATGCAGCTATCAGGTCGGGTCTGCCACGATCTTGGTCTACAGCATTGATTGCCCCTATTTTCAAAAAAGGAAGTAGGGATAATCCTCAATGCTATAGACCGATATCACTGATCGATGTCTCAGCCAAACTGTTGGGCAGGGCAGTTCTAAGTCGCCTGATGTCATGGACAGAAGAACACAACATTATATGGCTTCAGATCAGGCAAATCAACAAGCGATCAATGCCTTAATCTCTACTTATTAGCCGCCAAATACACTAGGGCTAGTAAGGGTACGCTCTATATGGGCTTTATGGATTTGGCGGCAGCCTTCGATAATGTAAATAGGAGGAAACTGTGGGAATTGATGAGTAACCTGGGAAGTGATCCTGGACTCATTAATATTCTAAATGAATTACACTGGAACACCACTCCCAATGTCCGCACCAACGCGGGGGGAGCACCGATCCCTTCCCGTGCACTAGTGGAGTGAGGCAGGGGTGTATCCTTGCCCCATTTTTGTTTTCCCTTTACATTAATGATTTGTAGAGAAGTTTGGTTGCCCTAAATGTGGATTGCCCTAAAGCAGGAAAGCGACACATTCCGGTTCTGCTATATGCAGACGACGCTGTTCTGCTTGCCAGGACAGCTCTGAGTTTGCAACATCTCGTTGATGGGTTTGTGGCCTTCATGGACAAACTAGATCTGTCCGTGAATCTGAGCAAATCCTATGTGATGATAGTTGGCAAGAAACCATGGGGGACATTTTTATTCAAAATAGGGTCCCATAAACTAGAAACTGTAAGCTCCTTCTCTTACTTGGGCCTTCTGTTTGACAGGTATATAAAGTTTGACCTCTTAATAGAGGAAAGATGCAGAAAGTTGGTCTCTGCAAACGGGGCGATTTTTAATTTTGCTCGTAGACTGGGCTGGTGGTCTCCAGAACAGATGATGAACTTATATGTAGCTATTAGTACCGCAAAGGCTTTATACGGCGCAGAGGTTTGGGGTTTTAGGGATGCAAGGTCTCTACAACTGGAGGAAGATAAATTCCTAAGGAGGATATTGAAGATACCCCAAGGCACCTCAGCAGGTATAGCTCAGACTGAACTGGGGATTCCATATATCACTGACCTGGTGAAGGTGAGACCTATTACGACATGGCTTAGGTTATGGGCTAATCCTGATGCGGAATTAAGCAGACAAATAGTCAGTGATTGCTTGCAAAAATTCAATAACCTCTATATCCCGTGGCTGAGGTACATTAAAGAGACTCTAAGGTCCATCAACCATTTACTACTCTTCAGTGACCCGACCTCCATCACCACAACATGTAGACATCAAATTAAAAGAGAGCTACTAGATAAATTTGAAGAACAAAGATTAAACTCTGAATTATTAAAAAAAATCAGTTGTTACACATCGTTTAGTGAGTAATGGAGTAGGTATGGAGCCCTATTTATTTTTAATGCACAACCATCAGGATAGATTTTTAATGTGCCCATTTAGGCTCAACTTGTTACATCATATTTTAGCTTATCCCTCAGGTTTTACGGTGACAGTTCAGCAGAAGGGTGCCTGCGGCTGCGACAATAGGTCTCCGCAGGACACCCTTCATTTTGTACTTTTGTGTTCTTTTTATCAAATGCCCTGACGGAGATTTCTTGTTTACATTTTAAAAGAGGCCAAAATCCGTCAAGCCAAAGATTGCCCTGACTTTTTTTTACAAATGGCTATTGATACACGAACTCTGTGCTCTATTGTAAACTTTTTGAAGGTGGCAGTAAGACTTAGGAAAACTAGAGACTGAGCTCTGATGATTGAAATGTTTTTAAATATCTCTTTTAATATGTTTTTAATCCTGCTCGGTTCAGAATTGTAACAAATGTATTTTCTATTTTGTATAATGTAATTTTTATATTGTACTTTTTATGATGATTTCCAATCATCGAAATAAAGATTTACTGAACTGAACTGAACTGATCTACTATTCAAATTCACTCTGCCTGTACCCTCCACTAGACAAGTGGGAGAAGGAATATATCTAAGAAGAAAGGTATGCACTAATGAGACCCGTGTATTCATTAGCAAAGCAGACCTTAGTCTCAGAAGAAACAAAATCTAAGAGAGGCCTTTTCTCTGAAATAGCAAAGGATTCTTTTTGATTACGATTTAAAATGGCACCCATATAAAAAATGGTGCTGCAAATGCAAACTTACATAAAACAATGTGAAAGCATTGTAAAGAACAAATATATACAATCATATTTTATACACATTCCATATTCTCATCATCAGGAAGGGAGGCTGAAGGAAGGGAAGCAGTCTCGAAGATGCCCTCATCTACTTGCATGAGGTCTTCTACTTCCTTCTGCAGCATAATCGCAGCATTTGTGTCATGAATCCACATGCTTTTCTTAGGAGTAAGAACGGTGGCTCAATAAGAGCAAGAGAAGGGGAGGCACCGGACGAGACATCAAAATCACAATGAAATAAATCACCTTTACAAGGATCCAACCCGAACTCCAGTTCCCACTTTCCATTCCTTTAACATTCTCTAGGATGTCTAAAATGTGTTGGGTGATGTTCCTTTCCATATTGGTGATCCCGATTACACACTGATCTCCGACTACCGCTCACACACCACCGCTCTTAGCCAAGATACAATCGACTGCATATCTAGAATATATTTGCATACTTTCCAGTTGGGTGGTGATGTCACACGAAGCTGCTACCGTAGAGTTAGACCGCATCTGCAGCTTACATCCAATAGATTCTCTTGCTCTTTCACCCCTGGCCACAGCAGTACCACCAAAGGTAAGAATGGAGGAAAGAATATACCCAACAGTCATACATGAAATAACAAGGATTAAATGAGGTAAGTTCAAGAGATTAATTTGTTGACATCCATCGGTCAGAACAAGGAAGTCAGACAAAGCGGTCGCTCCCCACGCTCCCTGGTATCGTAGCGCTGGACTGCTACATTGCCTGCATTTTCAATTGTGCCACATTGGTATCGTAGCGCTATATCGCATTGCCTGAGTGTTTGCTTGTGCCGGATTTGTGTCGTAGCACTAGATTGCACTTCCCAGACTGTGCCCCAATCTCGCCTTGTTTTGCTTTTGTTTCTGCTGCCATTTTGTTGTTTGTTTGCCTCCCAGCCCGTCTCTCCACCCCGCTCCCGCCTCCCAGCTGCTCCTCCCTCCCACAGATAGCAAAGGAATCGTCCTGCCTGCCCTAGCACTGTGACCGTCCTGACTCCTGCAGAAGCGGTCGCTCCCCACGCTCCCTGGTATCGTAGCGCTGGACCGCTACATTGCCTGCATTTTCAATTGTGCCACATTGGTATCGTAGCGCTATATCGCATTGCCTGAGTGTTTGCTTGTGCCGGATTTGTGTCGTAGCGCTAGATTGCACTTCCCAGACTGTGCCCCAATCTCGCCTTGTTTCGCTTTTGTTTCTGCTGCCATTTTGTTGTTTGTTTGCCTCCCAGCCCGTCTCTCCACCCCGGTCCCGCCTCCCGCCTCCCAGCTGCTCCTCCGTCCCTCCGCCCCCCCACTATCCACTTATGTCAGAGCAGCCTACGCGCAGCGTTCACGCGCCGGGGATGCGCCCCATGCGCGCCAAAGGTGCGCCAAAGGTAAGCCCGTCTACACCTGTCCGTGCCTGGACCGCGCCCAGCGCCAGACCCCCTGGCCCGCGCAAAATCCACTCCACCCGCATAACGTACGACGCTGCAACCCTCTCAGCCCTTAACCCTGGCCGACCAACAAACTGCTACCAAGCCACCCCAGGACACACCCACGGACCCTGCACCTGCCACTCCTGCAAGTTCGACTGCATCAAGACCCACATCAAATCCACAAACTCCAAACAGAGCTCCGACACTAACCACCTGAAGTGCATCCTGCTCAACACCCGCTCGGTTCACAGACACGCCATTGAACTTTGGACCCTACTCGACACCACATCGCCGGACGTCGCCTTTCTGACAGAAACCTGGATGAACGCATCATCAGCGCCCAACATCGCCATAGCCATCCCTGACGGCTACAAGATCATCCGAAAGGACCGCACCAACCAAACAGGAGGAGGCATCGCCATTGTTCATAAGAACACCATCCGCATCACGACCAGTTCCGATGACACCCTCACAGCCGCCGAACACCTTCACTTCCAGATCCACACCGACCCCAAGCCCACACTCAGAGGCACCCTCATCTACAGGCCACCAGGACCCCGCACACAATTCAGCGAAGACATCACTGACTTCATCAGCCCACACGCCCTCCCCTCAAAGGACTACATTCTACTGGGAGACCTCAACTTCCACCTGGAAAAGAACAATGACAGCAACACCACCACCCTTCTGGACAACCTCGCCAATCTCGGACTCAAACAACTTGTTGACACCCCCACCCACTATGCCGGGCACACGCTCGACCCAATCTTCACCTCCAGCAAGCACATCTCCTTCAATCACACCACAGCTCTCCATTGGACGGACCACAGCTGCGTTCACTTCAACTACAAAAAGACTACAACCCACAACCACCCACAACCAATTCCCCGCAGAAACTGGAAAAAAATTACCACCGACCAACTCTTCAAATCGCTTCACCAAAACCCTCCTGCAAAATCATCGGACCCAAACCTTGCAGCCACCAACCTCACACAATGGATCACCCACAGCGCTGACGAATTAGCACCCTTGAAAAAACATCAAATCAAGCTAGGTAGCAAAAAAGCCCCCTGGTTCAACGATGACCTTAAGAAATCCAAGAAGTTCTGTCGCACCCTCGAGAAAGCCTGGAGAAAAAACCCAATGTAGGAAGGGGGAGTCTCTAGTTGGCGCAGTGCAGCACTAGCGACAAGCAGGGACTCTCTCTTCCTCGTCAGGGCTGAGGGTTACCTTCAAGACAACCTCTGCTTACCCTCTAGGTAGTGTGGCTTAAGCAGTCTTAGGCTAATCTCTGGGGCACATAGGGTTAAACATTTGCAACATTACACCTCCACAACCAACCCACCACACAAGGACACCAAACTGTATTTGTAAAAATATATATCTTTATATAAATTTCAAGCAGGCTTGTAAATACAGTCTTGGTTCAATGCAAAAACGGTTCCAGTATACTTTCAATTAGGTTGCCACAGTTCTTTCTTTAGCAATAAGCGATCTTCTGTGTTAGCGTTTCACCAACAGTTCTTATTCAACTTGTTTCCCCAAAAACGGGGATCTCAGGCCTCTCACGGTACTTTTCTCTGTCCTGATGAACAACCAGGATTCCCCCAGCGGTCCGCTGGTCTCTCTGCGCGGCGGGGCGCGGTTGACGGGGGAGAGAGAGCGGGGGCCCTGGGAGCGCTCCGCACGCAGCTCCGAGGGCTGGGCGAGGCAGCGGGAAGGAAACAGTACCTTGCGGGAGAGTTGGTGGGGCGCAGGTCAATGCGGCAGTCCGCGTCGCGTTGTCTTCCGTCCGGTGCTTGGAGCGAGCGGCGGCTCGGCTCTGGCTCGTGGGTCGACATTGCTGTGCGGGCCGGGTTGCACGGGGCCAGCGCCTCGGGGTTTCCTGATCAGGAGGGCACACTTAGGGGACAGCGCTCCTCGGCGCAGGCCTCTATTAATCCAGGCGACGTTCGGGCACCCCACGCAACAGCTGTTTCTCGGACAGCGGCGGCGCGTTCAGGGGCACAAGACACGAAGGGGGCAAGCAGGCACCGGGCGCCACCTCTCTTCATGTTGCGAGCTGCAGCTCGGGGTCAGTCACGGTGCTCGGATCAGCTGGGCTGATCTTTACGATGCTTCTGGGCCAGGCAGGCGGCAGTCACTTTGTTTAGAGGGAGGGCAGC
Source organism: Lissotriton vulgaris (assembly GCF_964263255.1). Lineage (NCBI taxonomy): Eukaryota > Metazoa > Chordata > Amphibia > Caudata > Salamandridae > Lissotriton > Lissotriton vulgaris. Next base: position 399,606 of record NW_028246081.1, on the reverse strand, counting down.
TCCCAGAGCGTTGCTGAAGAGCGCGATGGTCACAGCGCGCTCCGCTTTTCCTGGAGAGGCTTGCAGAGGGGAGACAGCGTCTCGCAGTGGTTCCTCTGTCAGGGGGTAGCGCCCACTGTTCCTGGGGCGCTGGTCAGGGGGCAAGTTCACAGGCAAGCCCTTGGAGATCTCTCAGCAGAGTTTGGCACGAAGTTTTACAAAGCAAAAGTCTTCTTGTAGTCTCTTCTTTTCCTCTCCTTCTGCAGCAAGGCACCATACACAGGCCAGAGACAGCACTCCTCCTTGTCCTTCCAGGTCCTTCTCTTCGGGCAGAGTTTCTTCTGTAGCACAAACAGGATCTAATTTACAAGGAGCAGGGCTCCTACTTTTATACCCAGTTTCTTTTGTTCTTACAGGCCAGGGGGGCCTTTGCATAGCCACTTTCAGTCTCTGAGTACTTTGTTGGGTGCAATCCGGCTTCTGCTTTCAGTGTGACGGGCAGGCACATCAGACGCTCCACAGGAGGTGGAGCCAGCATTGTGTGGACAGGGGCAGCCAGAAGTACCTTGTTGATGGGGCTTCGCCCTTCCTGGGCCAGGTCCGGCTGAGTCATCAGTCGCTCCCCAGGAGGGTGGAGCCAGCATTGTGGTGGCAGAGCACAGCTAGATTCAGAGTCAAGGGCCACTCCTACCTCCCACTAAGGTGTAATCTTTGCATTCACCACCTGTCATCCCCCCAGCCCTGTCACTCACACATCCCAGACAGTCAGATACACATACCAGCAGAGGCGGGCTGAAATGGTTAGGAAAGCAAATGCTAACTTTCTAAAAGTAGCATTTGCAAACACAGGATATTAAAATAAACTTTACTAAAAGAAATATCTTATTATTCTGAGTTCAGGCATACTAAACATGACTCTCTACCATGCTCCCTGAGCCTGCTGGGATTATAGAGTGTAATAATTCCAGCAGCCCATTCTGGCCTAAAGGAAGCAGGTAGCCTTACAATAGTGAAATACGAATTTGGTTGTAATTCACTACTAGGACATGCCACACACATCAGGGCTTGTCCTACCTTACACTTACAATGCACCCTGCCCTCAGGCCTACCATAGGGGTGACTAATATGAAGTCAAGGGAAGGTTCAGGGGCTGGCAAGTGGGTGCACTTGCCCAGCCAGCATGACAGTACGAGACTGCACGCAGGTTCTGCAATGGCAGATCCTAGACACATCTTAAGGCTGCTTCTGTGGGTGGCGCAACCAGCGCTGCAGGCCCACTAGCAGTATTGGCATTCACAAGCCCCGGCTAATCCGAAAGGCCAAGAAAACAGCATTCAAGGATCGACTTGACAACAACGCCCACAACAGCAAGGAACTTTTCAACATCGTCAAGGAATTCACCAATCCCTCAGCCAACTCCAACAACATCACTCCCTCCCAAGCCCTCTGCGACTCCCTAGCCTCATTCTTCCACAACAAGATTGCAGACATCCACAACAGCTTCGACAACCAACCCGGAGACCAACCCACCCGACCATTGGCTAAACATTCTCCCCCCGTGAACACCCTTAACATCTGGAACCCAGTCTCCACTGAGGACACAATCCGCCTAATGAATTCCATCCACTCAGGATCCCCCACAGACCCTTGTCCTCACCACATCTTCAACAAAGCAGACTCCGTCATAGCACCGCACCTCCGAGACGTCATCAACTGCTCCTTCAACTCCGCCACCTTCCCGGAAGACTGGAAACACGCCGAACTCACCGCCCTCCTGAAAAAACCCACAGCGGACCCCACCGAACTCAAAAATTACCGCCCCATCTCGCTCCTTCCATTCCCGGCCAAAGTCATCGAGAAAGCTGTCAACAACCAGCTCGCCGCCTTCCTCGAAGCCAACAAATCCCTCGACTCCTCACAATCTGGCTTCCGAGCAAAACACAGCACTGAGACCGCCCTCATCGCAGCAACAGACGACATTCGAACTCTACTGGACAATGGAGACACAGTCGCCCTCATCCTCCTCGACCTCTCTGCAGCATTCGACACAGTCTGCCACAGCACCCTTTTACAACGCCTCAACAACATCGGAATCCAAGGAAAAGCACTTGAATGGATCACCTCTTTCCTGGCCGGAAGAACCCAGAGAGTCCGCCTCCCACCATTCAAGTCCGAGGCCACTGAAGTCATCTGTGGCGTACCACAAGGATCCTCGCTCAGCCCCACCCTCTTCAACGTATACATGAGCCCCCTCGCGGCCATCGCCCGCCAACACAACCTCAACATCATCTCTTACGCGGATGACACTCAACTAATCCTTTCTCTCACCAATGACCCCAGCACCGCCAAAACTAACCTACACAAAGGAATGAAAGAAGTTGCCGAATGGATGAAACAAAGCCGTCTGAAACTTAACTCAGACAAAACAGAAGTCCTCATCTTAGGAACATCCCCCTCTGCATGGGACGACTCCTGGTGGCCGGAAGCCCTCGGAAAAGCACCCATCCCGACAGACCACGCACGGAACCTAGGCGTCATCCTGGATTCTTTACTATCAATGAACAGACAAGTCAACGCCGTATCCTCTTCCTGCTTCAACATTCTTCGCATGCTCAGAAAAACATTTCGCTGGATCCCCACCGAAACAAGGAAAACAGTCACCCACGCTCTGGTCACGAGCCGACTAGACTACGGAAACACCCTCTACGCAGGCACTACCGCTAAACTCCAGAAGAAACTCCAACGAATCCAAAACGCCTCAGCCAGAATTATATTAGACATCCCACGGAACGAACACATCTCTGGCCACCTTAAAGACCTCCACTGGCTACCCATCAATAAGAGGATCACTTTCCGACTGCTAACCCACGCACACAAATCACTCTACGACATCGGACCAGAATGCCTCAACTCACGTCTGTCCTTCTACACCCCCTCCCGCCAACTGCGCTCCTCCAACCAAGCCCTCGCCACTGTACCTCGCATCAACAAGACCACCATGGGAGGCAGATCCTTCTCGTACCTGGCTGCTAAAACATGGAACTCACTCCCCGCTTACCTTCGCCTTACCCAGAACCACCTAGCATTCAGAAAGCAACTTAAAACGTGGATATTTGACAAGTAATCCTCCTCCCCTGTCTTAGCGCCTTGAGACCCCCTGGGTATGTAGTGCGCTTTACAAATTCTCTGACTTGACTTGACTTGACTTGACTCCTAGTGCACTTTACTAGGGACTAACAGTAAATCCAATGCACCAATCATGGACATCAATCGCATGTACAATTTACAGTAGGGAGCACTTGCACTGCGGCACGGGTTGGCCGTGACGCAGTGCCCTGAGTAGCGGAAAACCAGCAAAACATCGGAGGCACACCAGCAAAAAGTGGAAGGGAAACTCACGCCAAGGTGCCAGGTCTAACACCAAACCACTGACAACCTGGCTACCTTCAAGAACGCCACCCGCAAACACCACCAACTGATCCGATCCACCAAGAAATCAGCATTCAAGGATCGACTCGACAACAACAACACCCACAACAGCAAGGAACTATTCAACATCGTCAAAGAATTCACCAGCCCCACCGCCGGCACCAACGACATCACTCCCTCCCAAAACCTCTGCGACTCACAGCCTCATTCTTCCACAACAAAATCGCTGACATACATAACAGCTTTGAAAACCAGTCCGGAGACCAGTCCACCCCACCCACCTCCGAACTAAAACCCCCCTCCAACAACCTTTGCGCCTGGAACCCAATCACCACTGAAGACACCATCCGCCTGATGAACTCCATCCACTCAGGATCCCCTACCGACCCATGTCCCCACCACTTTTTCAACAAAGCAGACTCCATTATCGCACCCCACCTCCGAGACGTCATCAACTGCTCCCTCAACTCCGCTACCTTCCCGGAAAGCTGGAAACATGCCGAACTCAGCGCCCTTCTGAAGAAACCCACAGCAGACCCCACTGAACTTAAGAACTACCGCCCCATCTCGCTTCTCCCATTCCCTGCCAAAGTCATTGAGAAAGCCGTCAACAGTCAGCTCACCGCCTTCCTCGAATCCAACAAATCCCTCCACCCTTCACAGTCCGGCTTCCGAGCCAAACACAGCACCGAGACCGCCCTCATCGCAGCAACAGACGACATTCGAACACTACTGGACAACGGAGAAACAGCTGCCCTCATCCTACTTGACCTCTCCGCAGCCTTCGACACAGTCTGTCATAGCACCCTTATACAACGCCTCAGCAACGTCGGAATACAAGGAAAAGCATTGGACTGGATCATCTCGTTCCTCGCCGGAAGAACCCAGAGAGTCCGCCTCCCCGTTTAGATCAGAGGCCACTGAAGTCATCTGCGGCGTACCACAAGGATCATCACTCAGTCCCACCCTCTTCAACGTATACATGAGTCCCCTCGCATCCATCGCGCGCCAACACAACCTCAACATCATCTCCTACGCAGATGACACCCAGCTGATCCTCTCCCTCACCAAAGACCCAAACACCACCAAAACCAACCTACACGAAGGGATGAAAGAAGTAGCCGAGTGGATGAAGAACAGCCGTTTAAAACTGAACTCGGACAAAACGGAAGTCCTCATCTTGGGTTCATCCCCCTCCGCCTGGGATGACTCATGGTGGCCACCGGCCCTGGGAAACGCACCCATACCTACGGACCACGCACGTAACCTGGGCTTCATCCTGGACTCCTCCCTCTCGATGACCAGACAAGTCAACGCCGTCTCATCATCATGCTTCAACATCCTACATATGCTCAAAAAAAATCTTCTGTTGGATCCCCACCGAAACAAGAAAGACTGTCACCCACGCACTGGTCACAAGCCGACTGGACTACGGAAACACCCTTTACGCCGGAACCACTGCCAAACTACAGAAAAAACTCCAACGCATCCAAAACGCCTCAGCCAGACTCATACTAGACATCCCCCGCCAAGCTCACATTTCCGGTCACCTGAAAGACCTCCACTGGCTCCCCGTCAACAAGAGAATAACGTTCCGTCTCCTCACCCACGCACACAAAGCCCTCTACCACCTAGGACCCGAATGCCTAAACACGCGCCTGTCCTTTTACACCCCCACCCACCAACTACGATCGTCCAATCAAGCCCTCGCCGCAATTCCACGCATACATAGATCCACCATGGGGGGAAGATCCTTCTCCTACTTAGCGGCCAAAACCTGGAATTCTCTCCCCACCCACCTCCGCCTTACACAGAACCACCTCTCCTTCAGAAAATAACTAAAAACTTGGATATTCGATAAGTAAAGTACCCCCTCCCTCAAGCGCCATGAGACCCTCTGGGTGAGTAGTGCGCTATACAAATGCTAAACTTGAACTTGAACTTGAACTTGAACTTGAACAAAGGAGCTTGCAAAGGAATGTTGGCATAGCATTCGAAGGAACATAAGAAGTAACATGGGAGGGAGGTTCCAAAGCACAGAGAGGAAATGAAAGGTAAAGGAAAGAGTGGAGTAAAAGGAATTATAGGAAAAGAAAGAGTAGAAGAAAAGTAGAACACATCTGCTTTCCTGGGTGAAAGAAGAACTGGAACAAAGATTGAAGGAAGTGCAATCTTGGAACACTGACAAAACATAAGACAATAAATATACAGCCAAACTACTATCACATTTTATAACCCGTATGCCAGAATGGTTTCATGTGAAAACCCCTCAAGAACTCCTTCTGATATTGAGCACATGAGCTGTTGTTGGAGGCAATGGAGTTCTGGACTTTTTGGTACCGTCCAGAGGTGTCAGGGACAACACCCGAAGACCCCTGAGTTCTACCTGTCTCGGTGCACAAATAAACAGAAACACGGGCTTCTCGATGGTGGCGTCAAAGACCAAAGGTTTATTACTGCAGGGACACAGAAGTAACAGATACTACACACGGGCAGAATCTAGGAGCCTGTTCGATTTGCACAAAGTGGGTTGCTCCTTAAATAAAGTTTTTCTAGCTTGGGGCAACATTCTTCACATGCTAGTATGTTTCTAAACCTTCATGTCCTAAACAATAAATATTTGGTGTTACACAAGAATCGTCAATATTATCTGATGTCAAAACATTACGAACGAGGGGTTCCCACTGTTCCATCATAATCCCATGTCAACTTCTCATTCAAGAGCCGGACCGCCTCATCGTAAATTTCGTTACCTCCCCCTAATAAAGGCCCAGAAGGAAAGGAGCAGAGCCAGGTGTAGAAGATAGAAAAGCAGGATAAGAGATGTTTGTGGGTCGTAAATGGGCAAGGCTACCAGCTTCGGCCGCCTAATCATGATCAGGCCAACGAACACGAGAACCAGTATAGCAGGACTGGCCTCAGGCCGGGGAGGCAGCTTCTGCCGAGTCATGCGGTCACAGCGTTTCTGTCCTAAGGTGCACGTGTCACTAGCAAGGTGAATCGCCGGCTAAAGCTTACGTGTCCTTAAGTGAAATGGGTTGATCAGAGGTAACTGTGTGTCCATTGACTATGTGAGGGCAAGAATACAAAACGGCTGCCGCAATCTAAGATGGATGCCATGGGTAAATCAGAAATGTGCTTATAACAGGAGTGCTCTTGCTCGTAGCGTAGCGAAAACACCAGGATATGCTAAATGGATCATTTGCGGTTCACTGATACCAAAATTATGAATTTACGACAATGTTGAAAACACGGGTTCAAATCGTCACGGAACCTCAGACCCTCCTTTTGCCCTTACATAGGCAATTACTCAGTCTATGTCAGAGTCTATCTCGATGTTCATCAGGTCAGTGATATGTTGTTGCATCATCATCCTTTCTCGTACCTTGTCTCCAAATACAGGTGGTTTTCTGAAACAGGTTGCAGCACAGAGGCTACACAAAGCGGGACCACATTGGATAATAAGGCAGCACGAGAATAAGAATACTAAGATAGTACCAACGACCATCAGAACCTTCCATCCCCACGCTGATAATAGAGTCCAAAGCCACTCCATTAAGGACCAGTTTCCCTTGTCTACGTGAATAGAGTCGGAAATCTTGTGTAGCTTAGAGATTGCTTCGTATACGGTCGGAGCATTATTGGGTATAAAAACACAGCAGCTCGATTGGATCATTCTGCATACCTCACCTCGATCAGCAAGTATTATGTCAAGAACCATACGATTCTGTAACGTCATGAGACGATCCGCCTGAAGCTCAGCTGTTAAATTACTAAGGGCACCAGCAGTTTCTGTAATAGTAGATTCAACTACCCGTGTTAGCTGACGTAGATTTCTACTATTGGACATAGGCCCCCAGAAGGGAAGGAAACCTTTGAAGAAGTCTCTGGCTTCCTGACCAGCGGTATCTTCTTTGCTGAAAACACCTCTTGCTACTCTGGTCTTGTGATAATCTGGAGAGGCAGTGTATGTCGGAGGCAACAGTCGAGCAATATAGCATGAACCTGAAAAGTCAGCAGGCAGCCATGTATATGCCCTATCCTGACAAATGAAGTAGGTACCCTTAGCAGTGAGGAAGGCAGGGGAAGAGTTTGACGGATATACGTAAGTTTCAACACAGTCACTCTTCCCTAGCCGAGCTCTCGGATTTCGTCCATTACCTTGCAAGCAGAATTGACCTCTGTGAGGTACGACCCAGACTGGAGTGGAGCTCTTACGCTTGCTTTCACCCAAACTAATACTATACTCCGTAGAATTCCAACTCAGATAAACTCGTAGTTCATCTCTAGGGACAGATGGTGAGTTATTGACGTCTCTAACCATGTCAGTTATTCCCTTTATCAAGGCTTTATTAACAGATGTATACTTAGCGGAGCGTGGAGGGCGCGGGGGATAGGTTTCGAGAGCATAGACGAATACAGTTTGGAAGGCCCGACATGATCCATTATAGCTAAAAGGCAAGACCAGGTAAGGAATGCCTTTATCCATGGTGTGTGGTATCAAACCACATACCCAGCAGTCTGTTGTGTTAACTACCAGTTGGTGTTGGTGCAAGAGCTGTACAAAAGTGTTATTTATGAATTCTGAGCGTCTAGCTTGCTCATGTTCGGGGAACGGATGAAAGGAATGAAAAGAAACAGTAGTAGGAGAAACAGGATTAAGGGGAGGTACTGTAGCTGTTGTTGGTGACAAAATTAAATGAACACCAAAGACGATTCCACCCACCAACGTTACCAAAACAATCAAAAACGTAATTGCACATTGCATCAGAAAACATTTGTTATGGAGAATTTTGTAGAGTCTATTTCTGCGAACATAAATTACATTCTCTCGGTGCAGCCCAGGAAACTCCATCTTCTACAATCGCTCGCGACCACTGATGATATGTACGTAGTTGAAAATGCCTCTATCAGCCCTGGGAGTTCCCAGAACTAACAGAAAGACCGACCTTGTGTCTGCCCCCGCAGATTCAACTAGGCACAAAGCCACGACCCTACGGCGACCCAGACGGCAAGGTAACAGAAACAACAAAAACAAACAAAGCAATACAAAACATGAATAGCAAGCTTCCTGGCTGGAGGTAATGTGATAGATCAAATGACAAGAAATGCAGTTTCCTGCTTTATTTGTCCTTTGAGTGAGAACGTAAGTTGTATCTCAATTTTCCTGGAGCTGTTTGATCCGGAAATAGTCTATTTACAGCAGGGGTCACAATGTTCGAGTTCGCAGATGGCAAATGTTCGTTTGATGCAGGGGACAAGTGTTCAGGAATCAAAGGAGCAGTTTCAGAAGGGGGGTCAGAGTTCGGTGAATCAGTTCTGCATCGCTGAAAGGAATGTATCTAGGAACTGGTTCGGTTTCAGAAGCACCAATTCCTTTTTTCACCCAGTTATCATAAGGAAGTGGAAGGGGTACACGCTTAGCATGCGTCGCGTGGATCCAATTCTTCCGGCCAGCCACACGTATAGCAGTCCTTGTCGCCAACAGGACCTGGAATGGTCCGACGAATTTGGGTTGGAGATTTCTGGTCCGTCCAAAGTTCCTGATGACGACTTGGTCGCCGGGCTTCAGCTGATGACCTGGACTTTCCGGTGGCTTTGGCAATGCATCGAAAACCTGTTGGTGAATGAGACTCAATTTAGCAGTCAAGTCAAAAAGGTAATCAATTAGCATTGGATATTCCAGTTGCTTGAACTCCCTCGGTCTAGGTACCCCCCAAACGTTGGCAGGTCGACCGAACACAATCTCATAGGGGCTAAGCCCTACTCGAGAATGTACAGTCGCTCTTGTGGATAACAGGGCCAAAGGTAATGCGTCTGGCCAGGACAAGCCCGTAGCCTTCGACTAAGCCGGCTGACTGAGGGTGATTTGCACTGTGGAACTTTTGTTTAATTGACAAACCTGCACACACACTCTGCATAACTTTCCCTACGAATTCACTTCCGTTATCTGACCATACAATCCGTGGCATGCCGTACCTGGGGAAATAGTGGATATGCTTCGATCCACCTTGAAAAAGCACAGACTACCACTAGGACGTACTTAAGATTATTGCAACGATCCATATGGATGAAGTCTAACTGAATCACTTCGAAGGGGCAAGAAGGAGGAGCGAAGTGACCAGCAGGTGTGGGGATTCCCTTGCCAGGATTATGCATCAAGCATATCATACAATTTCTCACCACTCTTTCTGCACACTTACTAATTCCATCATTCTTCCAGACTGGAGCCAACATCTTACAAATCCCTTTAGAACTGATGTGTGCTGCTCCATGCGCCATCGTTACTACCGCAAGCACATACGCATCAGGCAACATCCAACGCTGTTGTTCCGAAAAATCAATCCAACATCCATTCGAGTCCAATTTACCCGTGTTCTCTTTCCATGCAAGTTTTTCCTCTTCAGTCGCTTCATCTTGAATTGCTTTCACACTTTCCACTGTGTCCTCACACATTCCCGAGTCAGTAATCCATCTTGCAGATGTTGCAACATACATTCTACTCATCGTATTCCTAGCTGTCTGTTTAGCGGTCTCATCAGCAAAGGCATTTCCACGACCAACATCATCCGTGATTGCTCGATGAGCACTGCACTTCACAATCGCAACTTCCATTGGTAAGGTCAGAGATTCCAGCAAGTCATTGACTAGCTGACCATGCTGGATCTTAGTCCCATGGGACGTAATGAAACCTCTTTCCTTCCACAAACGGCCAAAACTATGCGCTACTCCGAACGCGTACTGACTATCTGTGAACACATTCACTCTCTTTCCCTTAGCTAACACACACGCTCTAGTCAATGCGATTAATTCTGCAGCTTGGGCAGAATTCTGACTCACTCTTGCAGTCTCTACAATCATACTCAAAGTCATTACTGCGTAAGCAGCTGACACATCACCATTCTCCAATTTAAAACAAGACCCGTCAACATACAACGTGCCATCTGGATCTGATAATGGAGTGTCTTTAAGATCAATTCGTCCCTTTGTCTCTTCCTCGGTTCTGAAACAACAGTCGTGGGGTTCAGAATAGGCATGAGCAGATTTTGCGGATTGGCAATCCGCGAATTTGCGGATTTGCAAACTCGCAATCCGCAAAATCCGCGAATTCCCGCGAATTTGCGGATTTTTTTTTTTTTTGTGTTCGCCCGTGTTTCTGCCAGTTTGCGAGGGTTTTTACAATTTCGCAATTTGCGAACTTACCTGTCGGGTCGCAAGTTTTGCGAACTTGTTGTTTCTACGTGTCCAACCTGTTTGGGACACTCTTCTTCATCACTGCCACTCTCTGTCACCACTGCCACTCTCTGACTACTCATGCCACCCTCTGGCCCACCCATGCCACCCTCTGTTTCATCACCACACCCTCTGGTTGTCCAGTGTACATTATTTTTGGCAAAGCAAAGCACACCTTCCCTGCCTCAAGTGACCTGAATTAATTTGGGGCTGATTAATGTGTCACAGAATATTTTTTTAGCTGGCACCTGCTTCCTTAGTGCGCCCTGATTAGTGATCTTTTGCACTTGCTAAGTGCTTTCATTGTTGCAAAATTAGTTACAACACCTGCCCTGCCCCAACTGACAATAATGAATTAGGGGCTGATTAATGGATTTTAACTTCCAGCCTGGCTCCTGCTTGTCTCCCTTAGCTGTAATTCAGGACCTTTGTGGCATATGTGTAACTATTCTGAGGTTCAGAGCAGGGTCACATAATAGTTGCAACTGGCAACTGAACTCTGGAGGGGCCCCTCAGGAAGCACTACAGGAAATGGCTACTAATGATGTGCCTGAACTTTTGAACCTGGTAAGTAGTTACTTTCAGTTTTGCTTAGATCGTATTTCTGCAATTTCGCACTTATTCGCGGGGCGCGAACTCATGCGAACAGTGCGAGCAGTGCGAGCAAAATCCGCTGCTCGCGGATTTGCGGATTTTTCAGGAAATTCGCAAATCTCGCGGATTGCGGATTTCCCGAAAATCCGCAAAATCCGCGAGCGGAACGGATTTTCCGCCCATGCCTAGTTCAGAATCACTCGACTCCTGACTAGTCGGCAACAATGTTGCTGGATTCAAGACATTGCATCTTTTAATCTGAATATGACTCGCTAGCAATGTCAGCTCATAGCCTGATAATCTAGCACTGGTAAGGTGCTGCGTCTTGGTTCGGTTCATGAGCGTGTCCACGGCGTGAGGAACCATGACCACTAGCATGTTGTTCATGACCAAACCAGCAGATTGTCGAATGGACGCTGCAGCTGCTGCTGTAGCTCTCAAGCAACTAGGCAACGCCCTGGCTACCGGATCTAACGTTGATGAAAAATACACACAAGGGTGTTGTTTTCTCACCAAATCGTTGCGTCAGAACACTCAACGCGCAACCTTCTCTCTCGTGGACATAGAGTGTAAATGGCTTACTGTAGTCGGGTGTACCCAACACAGGAGCTGAACACAGTGCATTTCGTAATTCAGAAAAACTTTGCTGACATTCGGCAGACCATGGCACCGGACTCGGAACACCTTTCCCAGTCAAGGCCACCAATGGTTTTGCCAAAAGAGAAAAATTTGGGATCCATTGCCTACAGTATGAGGTAATTCCTAAAAAGGCACGCACTTCTCTCTGTGTACTAGGAACATTCATCTGCGTAATTGCTTTTATTCTCTCTGGGGTCAACCTTCTTCCCTCCTTTGACAAGAGATGACCTAGGTAGGTTACCTCTTGACAACCTTATTGCATTTTTGAAGGTGACACCTTGTGATTTAAATTAGACAAATGATGCAGTAGGGAAATTGTAGCTGCTTTGCAAGTTTCCTTGTCATCGGCAGCCACTAGAAGATCATCGACATATTGCACTAAAGCAGAACCAGGAGGAAGTACAAAGGAATCTAGCTGACTTTTTAATGCCTGGCTGTAGATGGATGGGCTTTCACAATACCCTTGTGGAGCACGTTTAAACCTGAAGCTTCGGCCTCCTAAAGAGAAGCCGAAAATATCCCTGCTTTCCTCGGCTATCGGAATGCTGAAAAAGGCATTCTTCAAGTCGATAACTGAAAACCATGTGGCTGTAGCAGGAATCAACGTTAACAATGCAGTAATGTCTGGAACCACAGGAAACTGTGGAATCACAATTTTGTTAACCTCCCTAAGATCAATTACAAATCTATATACTGGAGGCTTTGAAGGATCCGTGCACTTTAAAATTGGTAGTACAGGACTGTTACAGACATTTCCTCTAGTTTCCTCTATTACATCTTTCCTGATCAAATCTTGCACGATCAATAAAAGCGCACGTTCACCTTCACTAGAGATCTTGTATTGAGGGATTCGTGGAAATTTGACATTTGCTTTCAAAGTGACTACATATGGAGGAATTTCTAAAAGACCTACATCGTTAGGACCAGTCGCCCAAAGAGTATCAGGGAGAGAACGCAGCTCCAGTGGGAGCGCATCCATTGATAAGTACATCGGAGAGATGATTCTCTTACCCAATGTAAGCTGTACTCCTGCCGGAGAACAGTACAGAGTCGCATATAGGCGTTTTAAAAAGTCTAAACCAAGCAGATTTTTGTTACAACCAGTCGTCAAAATCAAGGGTGTTTTCAATTGACGGGGTCCAACAGAAATAGACAAAGGACCAGATACGGGGTTGTGAACAGGGGCACCTGAAAAACCTACAGAAATATTTGTTAAGCCGGACAAAGGTGCGCCAGGGAGTTTCGCATGTATGATAGAACTTTTTGCTGCACCAGTATCCAACAGAAATGGTTCGACTACACCTGATGTTGCTACTGCGACATAAGGCCCACTCTGATCTACTGGAACTGATACTACTCCCTCTCTTTGTCCATGGCTGTCCTAGTACTCATTTTGCTGAAATTCCTCACTAAGTTCACAGTAGTCTTCAACGTGATACTGTTGAGATCTAGTCGGTTGTGCAGACTGTCCATTTCTTTGATCAAAATAATTAGAAGGGCGATCATTCGTTTGTGGAGGCATAGCACCTCGTCCTCGACCTCTAGAATTTTGCGTAGAACCACCAGGACCTCTCTGAGCTGCAGCAGCATTATTTTGTGCTAATACTGGACACTCATTCTTATAATGACCTTCCTTTTTGCAGTAAGCACACTGATTCCATTGGTATTGTGGTCTCTGAGAACCATAGTCTGTCCTCTGATATGGCCCTTGCTGTGTATTAGTCTGATTCGTGCGGGGCGGATATGCCTGCTGTTAAAGAACCTTAGTTTTTAAATCTTTTGTTTTCTTATCTGACTTTTCCTTCTCTTCTTTATCCCTATTTTCATAGTACTGGGCAGTTGCAAGTATTTGCGCAGTCGTAGAGACAGCCCACGCACTTTCAGAATCTTTTAATTTATTACTGAGCTCTGGTAACAGATTGTGCACAAATTTATCGACAAATAGTCTCTGTCCTCCTTCCGTGCTCATATCCTGACCACTGTGATCTACGAAAGTTTCTTCAAACCTTGTGAAAAAGTCGGAGACACTTTCGTCCTTCTTCTGCCTGCATGCGGACAACTTGTCCCAGTTAACGCGCAATGCTGGCATCAAAGTTTTCATTAAATCGATTATTCTACCAGGCAAATTAGCAATTAGAGGTTCAGGTTTAGAACCACCTATTTGTTGACCATCTGCTGCTATTATAGCTGCCCAATCACCACCTAATGCAACTGGATGATTTTCTTTACGAATTTTAGCCCAAATTGGTTGTGGTACTACATTGCCAAATAACATGTCAATGTCCGCTAAATTCATTACGCACGCTTCAACTGTTTGTGCCAACTCTTTGTAATATCCGGCTGGATTTTTACGCGGATCTGGCAAAGCCTGTTTTACTGCCAACACTTCGGCTCGTTTCCACGGAATGTGTATCCACACTTTCTGGAATTGGGCCGGAGCGGCTGCAATACCATTCACTGCGTCAGCTTGAATGGCTTCCCGCCATATTGGAGGAACTTCTCTCATAGGATATTGTCGACCTTGCTTCGTACCACGTTTCTCTAACTCTCTTGGTGAACGGAGGGAAGGATCGAATCTAAAATCTAAAATTAATTCCATTGCTTCTTTTATCTCCTGACCGACTATCATACCTGCAGCAAATTTTTGTTGAACTTGGATTAATTCATCCGGTACCTGTTCAGATTCGCTCTCTTCCCATATGGTTGGGATACCCGTCACCCCCTCCCAACACAATCCCCAAGAATGGGAAGACGGAAACGGTTCTTGAACTTTTGGAAGGCGGGAGGGAGTTACCCTCCCGGCCGTATTTATTAAAATATGAAACAAAATTAAAACATTAAAATAACAGTTTCATATCATGTACAATTTCATTTACACATTACGATGTTTCTTGGCTAACCTTAACACATCTCTAATACAAAGGTTCTCCTAGCCGATTCTAAAACATCCTGTAAATGCATTTCTCAAAATTCAAATTGTACATCCTAACATTACGGGCCAACGGCAAGGTCGTAACCGGTGTCAGATCCCTAATACCAGAACTCCCCCCTCACTTGTGAGGGGTGGGCACACAGAGGACTGTCCCTCTGTGCCAACTTCCAATTTCCCTTGTCTTAACGGGGGCCCCTATTTACTCGACGCCATCTTAGTGGTCGTCCGAGGACTCGTGTGAGGTTTCTAGAAGGTAGCGTAGACCCCCCTCCCACCCCACACTGCTTACCACATCTGCCGTCGCAGATGTCCTGGCCCCGGGAAATTCCCAGGAGGGGCCCGTAGCCCCTCCTCCCCAGGGAGGGGCCTATGACCGCCTTCCCTTTCGGCGGCCCCATCCTTAGAGGGGACTGCCTCCCCGTTTGAGGGGCCAATGGCCGCCTCCCCCCGGGCGCTCCCATCCATAATGGGTGACGCCAAACCTCTAGGGATCTTCCAATTACTGCTCACCGATCATGACCTTACCGCCACAGGCCGGATAGTTGACCAGCTATCCGGACCCCACACAAAAACTCCTACTTAAAGGTCATGGCTGCACAAACCCTTTAACCAAGCTACGAAGTCTCCTATGAGTAAGGTATTCCCCTCCCGGGACAAATGGACCCCATCCTCCAGATACATATGGTCCCCCCGGATACATCCATGAGGAATACAATGCAATTTACCTGTACGAAACAACCTACCAAGTTTGTTATTAACTTTCTTCACCGACTTATTTAAGGCTGACACAGAAATAGCCCCCCGCCACACCTTCCGCGGAATCATGTGTGACCATGCAATCGTGCACCCCGGAACCCTTCTCACCAACCAACTTACTGTGGATAGAATTAATTCGAGAAGTACTCGTCGACCAGTGGTCACCAAATCATTGCCCCCAAGATGCACTATGATTACAGATGGCGGTGACCTTGTCCGCCCTAACAATCCCTCCATAAAATTTTGAAACTGGTCAATACAGAGCCCGCCCCTTCCGTAGAAGGTCACCCTGTACCCGTATTCCCCAGCCATGTGAATCATGTCACCTGCTTTGAATACGTCTGCGGCGCGCCTCACGTATGAGTGGCCGACGACCCACACCACTCTTCCCTCAGCCGGTGATCTTTGACCGCTGGTCCCCAGGTGTCGGGTCAACTGCGCAGTCCGCCCCGCAAAACCTGCTCGCGAAACTGAAAACCAAACAGAAAACAAGAAGCGTAAGTGCATGACATTAGCTTCACAACATGTGCAACCGTACATACCTCTTATAACAATTCGAGGACCAACGCCCCAACTGTTTCACTCAACCCCCTGGCTGTAGCCTCTGTAGCAGCACCTATCCGGAATGAGTGGGTCCCAAAATCGCCCGGGTTCAAGCCCGCTGCCGCGATTGCCATTGTTAACACCCGCTGAAACTGAAACCTGGTCAGTAGGGTGGCGTCGGTATGTCTCAGCAAGCTCCCCCCCCCCATGATGCCGCCCTTTGCGCTAAGTAATCTTCTACGCATTTCACTAGGCACATGTGGGACCACCAGCATGCGCTGAACAACCACACTGTCTCCGATCGCTCCCTGATCGGTTTTGGACTTAGCTATCGTGACTACCATCGTGTCACCTTTAATCTGGATGTGTTCTCGACACAGACCTCCCCCCGTATCCTGCTTGTTCCTTGCTACCAGTTCGCTTATCCGCATAGCCCCATGGAATGCTAATGCAAAGGCGGCCCGGAACAGCACTGTCTCTGACTGAGATGAACAAGTCGCAGGGAGTACGGACATTAACTGGGACAACCTTGCTAGCCCTATCGGGCGCCTCTCGTCCTCTCTACGACCCTCAAGGCGTTGCCACCCACGCAGCGCCTTCTTTACTAGAAAGGACGCTGTGGGGTCCTGAATGCCATGAGCCTGCGCCATGAACGCAATAGCGGCTCGGTGTCTATTGGCTGTTGCCACTGATCGGCCTGCCTGATGCAATGATACTAGAAATTTCAGAACATACTCTTCCTGCCCCCAATGCTCCCCCCCTAGCTGGACCCAAAAATGCCCAATAGGAACGGAACGCCCCTTCATATGCCTTCCTTGTCCTGGGGGCTAGAGTCTCTCCCACGAGGTTTTGTAATCCGGGGCACCGAGAGACCAGAGAACTTCGGGAAATGGTGCCTCCACCAAGTCAGCAGAGGGCAGATGGCCCCGGAAGGCCTGCATGTGGGAACGAGAGAGTGCATCAGCCGCCTGGTTCAGTACCCCAGGCACGTGTTTTGCTCTAAAGTGGACGTTTAATTTCATACACAGCAGGACAATTTCTTTCATTAATCTCAAGATCAATTTGCAGCGTGCTGCCTGATTATTGACACATTCTACCACGGTCATATTATCCGACCAGAACACCACAGTGCGATCACGAAACCCCTCCGGCCATGTCTTTAAGGCCACTAGAATAGGGAACAGTTCAAGAAACCCAATGTTACCTGTGAACCCACTCTCGTGCCACCATGCCGGCCATGTTCGTGCCGACCAATGATTACCAAAGATGGCGCCAAAACCCACACTCCCTGCCGAGTCGGTCCACAATCCCAGCTCCTCGGAGGAAACCGCTGGTTTGTTCCACAGGACACGACTGTTGAAATCAGCCAGAAAGGCCAACCATATGCGCATGTCCTGGCGAACCTCTGCCGAGAGTCTTGTGCGGTGATGCCCTTCCTTAAGGCCAACCATGGCTTGAGCAATAGAGCGAGAAAAGGGGCGAGCCATTGGTATCACTCTAAGGGCAAAATTAAGCTGACCCACAGCCTGCTGCAGCTGATGCAATGTTACTTTCGTCTCGCCAATACATGTCTCGAGCGAGGCCTTGAATTTTAATACCTTCTCCTTAGGCAACCGGAAGCACCCTTCTTCAGAATCGAGCTCAATTCCCAGAAACTCGAGTGAAGTAGACGGCCCCACTGTCTTGCCTGGTGCCAATGGCACGCCAAATCTTCTCATGAGATTACAAAATTTACTCAAAGCCTGCGCACATTCCGTGTCCCCGACTGCCCCCAGAAACAGAAAATCATCAAGGTAATGCATAACCTGCGTAAAGCCTGTGACTCTGGTGAACGCCCATTGTAAAAAACAACTGAATTTTTCCAAATACGCACAAGAGACGGAGCAACCCATTGGCATACATTTATCCATGTAATAGCGTCCTTGGAACACAAAACCTAACAGACGCTGATCTTGTGGGTGTACCGGGAGTAACCGGAACGCTGACTCGATATCAGATTTAGCCATCAGCGCTCCGGGCCCCAGGCGATTCAAAATGGCGACGGCCTCATCAAAGGATGCATATCTCACCGAACAAACTCCCGGGTCAATCGCATCATTCACGGAAAGACCCTTAGGAGCGGACAAATTATGTATTAACCTAAACTCACCTGGGTCCTTCTTGGGGACTACTCCCAACGGTGAACAAACAAAATTAGGAACAGGCGGGTTCGCATATGGACCCGCGACCCGACCTCGGGCCACCTCCTTTGCAATCTTTGCCTGTACTACAACCGTATTCTGTTGAACCGACAGTTGGTTTTTACACAGTGCTTCCCCCCGAAAATCCCCCGCCGGGATGCGGAAACCACATGAGAAACCGTCCCTCAACACCCCGGCAGAGACATGATCAGGGTATTCGTTCAGCCAGGGGATCATTGCCATGATGTCGATGGGAGTAGGTAGCAGCGCCCCTCGGCCGTCATTAGACCTGTTTGGCGCCGCCTCTGCCCCCTGTATCGCCATTCTTGGCTCTGCATGAACTCTCGGGGTGTGAAGACTGTCCGCACCCTGCACACTCGTGCCTGAACTTGCACGTCCCCTGTGGTCTAGTGCACTTGCCCCTGTTGAAGCTCCAACAGACTCCTCTCTTGCCCGAGTTCCCATTATTCTTTGCGTGCTGATCACTACCGGCGCCCGCTCGAAAGGGCACCGACGGGGAATGGCGGGAAGGCTCTGCCCCATTCCCGCCAAACGAAGACGGCTTTGTCGGGTTTGACCTGACCTGTTTCTGCCAGGAAATGGAGTCGAAACAATCCCACGTCAGGGATGAGTCGTGCTCTTTGGCCTTACGAAATTTGTTATCATAACCCAACCATTGATCACCATCGTACGATTCATAAAACTCCATTATTCGTGTCTGGTAACAAGCCAATTCCTGTAAGACCTCGGGCCTACGTTCCCCCATGATTGCAGTGAACATCCCAAAAGCCCTGGCCCAATTAGCGATCGTCTCATCAACTCTGAAACCCGCCATCTTTGCTCGCCATACACTTGGATGCAAAAATTCCTTCTGATTTCTAACGTGTTCTATTTCATAATGATCAGTCAATAGCGAAAACATGTTCACGTATTTATCAGCCCATATCATTTCCTTTGTGGCCATCGGAATATGTTGCACCACCTTTTCCCTCCTTGAGGGTAACGACCCTTCCCCAGCCATTGGCAACGGCTTCTTACCCGAATCAGTAGCTGAACTCGCTGCTGCTGCTGTTCCAACGCCCGAAGACGGTTGTTCCGCGGGAACCTGAGGGGGAACAAAAGGACAAGGTGCCTTCGCAGCATCTCGCGATTGCCGCAACTGCTTCATTATTAGTTTGGCCTCTTCGGCCGTATCCCCTGGAGCTGTGGCACCCTCATTGTTCTTGCCCAACCACGCCGCCAACTGGGCGGCCAACTCGGGAGGCATATCACCCTCGTTCACAGGTGTAACTACGACAGGTATCGGCTGTCCTGCGTCCGGAATCGGAACTGGGGCCTCTACTGGCCTGACCGGGCTAGCCGGAGGTGACTCGGGAACCGGAGCCTCACCCCCTGCTGCCCTATTCCTGGCCCTTTTACCTTTCCCGGCAGGGACTACTCCCGGCAATGCTGGTCCGATGACTTTCTTAGGCCGGCCCGTCCCGTTCATGGCCGCCATCTGCTTCTTCATGTTCGCCATGTCCTTCACCAGCATACGAAGCATTTGGTCGGTGCTAACCTTCTTTCCGACCCTTTTGCCCGGCATTTTCACACGATAGTCGACCGAAAGGTCCTGGAACCAAAGTTCGAAGCGCTAGAAAAGAGAAGCACAAAAATTACTAATTCTCAAAATTGGCTCCTTGTTCCGTCTCGAGCTCACGTGCAACGGGGAGGTGCAGCTTCTGAGCACAGGAACAAGAGGATGCTTCCTTGGATTGTTGTTCCCTTTATCCTCCTTCGGGCGGGCGTGGACCCTCCTCCAATCCGCCTACGGGGCGTGGCCAACGGTGTAAGTGTCTAGGACAACCCCTCTTGGGCGGGAAAAGGCGCGCCGCGGCTGCGCCGCTTCGGGCATACCAGCCGAGACTCGCCTCCCGCCCAAAATGGTTTCCCGGGGGGATCGGGGTACTCCACCATACGTTCGGGGGGACCGAGTGGTCGTCCCTTTCCATTCTTCACGTAAGAGGGAACACATGACATCAAACACATAGCGCTGTGTTGGTTCCTTCCATTGCATGAATGTATCTAATACATCTCGCACACTATATCTTCCAACTTTTGAAATCCACCTAAGAGCAGTGGAGTCTAATATTCCACGTTCTTCACTACTAGGAAGCTGACTACGTCTCTGAACGGAGTCAGAGACAGGACTCCTAATCAAAGTTTTGTAAAAGGGAGATAGAATATTAGTGACGGAATCAGTGATTCTCCGACGGACAGAAAGCAGAGTCATATAGCTTGCAGAAGTTTGAAGGAGAGTAGTAGTCGGGACAGAAGAAACAGCAACAGTAGGGGTAGCAGGTAAAGTAGCTTGTGAAACAACAGGCATCAGCGGTACAGGCATAGGCAGAGGAGCTGGCAACCCTGGAAGAGGGGGTGCCGGAGGAACATTAATATTGACCACAGGAAGTACAGGAGCTTGATTCAGGGGAGTAGGAGCAGGTATACCAGGCTGTCCAGCAACCGGTAATTGAAAATTTGGTAAAGGTGGAGCCGTAGCACCCTGTGCATACGGTGGGGGAGACCTCAACAAGTAAGACAACAGAGGATCCTTTTCGGGGTCCTCTACTATCTTAGCTGTACTCGATGGCAAGGCAGGATAGCACTTGTCTATCGCTAAATTACACTCTCTATTGGCCACTTCTATCAGTCAGTCAGTCAAAAATTTACTTTATTTGGTTTATCATAACCATAAAGCACACATGTATAAAAATTCTGTTAAAATAACAACAAGTTAAAAACTCATGTAGTTAAAATTTGTTTTTGCATTCGTTAAATACTTCCTCCCAGGCTATATCTGTTGTCTGTTTCTTTTTTTGGGAGCAAATTCTCTACAGAGTTCATGAATTTTACCCCGCGGCATATTAGAATGTTTGAACCTGCTCCCAACCAGCTGGTCACAGCTTGCCTGCAGGTGCGGATCTGTAGCATATTAAAAATAGGTTTCAATAAATTCTTCCTTTTTTCTGTGGAAGATTCACATGTGCACAGGAGGTGACACAAGGTCTCACTGTGGTAGTTACATAGCCTGCATCTTTGTCCCTGGTGCGTGACTTTCCATGATGGAATCAAGTCTTTGGAGCAGTGGTCTCCCATTCTAAGGGCCAAAAATGTTGTCTTTAAAGATAGCCGGAAGTGCGCTATGAGGTAGGCTTGAGGTTTTAATTGTTTGTAGGAATTTAAAATGGTCCATGCATGGCGCCGCTTGGCCAAAGTCTTTTTTATCTTCTACCAAAGATAAGGCTTTTGCATTTAAATTGCAAATCTTGGAGGGCGTGGCCAAGATGGCGGGCTGAGCGGTCGCACTTGCCGAGAGCTCCCGGACCCCTGAAGTCCTGCACCGCTTGGAACCGCTGATTCCCCCCCGGATCACGCGGCCACTGAGCCTGGTGCTTGCGGTGGAGGTGTAGAGAACCTGCTGAGCCTGGTTTGCGCCGTCGGGGATGAGATTTTGGCCGGTGAAGCCCAGGTCGGACCCCGCTGAACGGCCCGAGTGAGAGCTGGAAGCCGCGAGTCCCCCAACCCTCGGAGCGCGACGAGGCGACCGGCCTCCGGGGTGTGAAGCCCGCTGTGGTGCATGAGCTGTTGGAGTGGGAGTCGGCGACGGCTCCGCGAGCGGATCGGAGCTGTCCAACAGCGGCTGTACGAAGCGGAACGGAGCGGAGGTGCAGAGCGGAGGCGGAGTCGGCATCACCTCACTACGCCAGCCCGTGGCTTGACGAGGCCTGCTGGAGGAGGTCGCCTCGGCTAGTTATCTGTGCGGGACTGAGGAACGAGTCTCCCGGGGCAGATCTTTCCCTGAGGCAGTGGATCCCAGCGAACGTTGCATTGTGACTTAGCCCACTGGCCGGATTTCTGGATCTCAGATCGGAGAAGGAGAGAGGGTCTCCATCTTGGGCGTTGTCCCCTCGACACTACTGAGCGGCCATTTTGTGGAGTTCGGCCGGGCAGCTCGGCCCTCCTGGTGCTCTTTGTGTGGACTACTCCCGGCTGGCATATAGCTGCTTTCTTTGCTGTTCAGTGAGCCTCAGTGTCCGTTATTGATCTACAATGTCGAATGCCAGGGGGCAGCGACGGGGCGACCGGACCTTGCCGGAAATGCTGGGACGGGGCGCCCTACGCAGCGGAGGTGCCCAGCCGGCCGCGACCTCCCCGGCACCAACCAGGGGGGCAGAAGGTGGAGAGCCCCCGGTGACGAGGTCATTTCTCGAGTCCCTGTTTAGCTCCCTTCGGGAGGACTTCCAAACACTCAAGCGTGAGGTGGCCGGGGAGGTCCGCGAGGTGAGGAGAGAGATGGACTCCCTGGGGGATCGTGTGAACACAGTGGAGGAGGCGGGCCACTCCAGGGATGAGGAGATCACCCATCTGCAGCAGGAGGTCCTGCGGCTACGGGAGCAACAGATTGAGCTACAGGCCCACGCCGAGGACCTTGAAAATCGGTCCAGGCGGAACAACATACGGGTCCGCGGTGTGCCGTCTGGTGAGGAGGGTGAAGACGTGACTGCGTATCTGGTGGCCCTCTTCCGTGCGATCCTGGGAGAGCCGGAGGACTTTCGGATTCGCATTGACCGGGCACATCGGGTGGGTCGCCCCCGCAGAGCCACGGCGCCCGCTCCGGACATTTTGGCCTTCCTCCCGAACTTTCCCTTGAAGGAGCGGATCCTCCGTGAGGCACGAGGGCAGCAGCCTTTCCGATTCCGGGACCACCCTGTGACCCTGTTTCAGGACTTATCCACAGTCACGCTACAGAAGAGGAAATCCTTCAAGATCGCTACGGACTTCCTTCGAGAGCATGAGACACCGTACTCCTGGGGGCACCCCTTCCGTCTGATCTTCAGGTGGAACGGTGTCTTGCATCAGCTTCGGTCCCTTCAAGATGTTTGCGCGGTGCTGGGCCTCACTGCATCGGACACGGATACCCCGGCCCCACGGCGGAGGCGCAGCACTCGTAATGGATGGCAACAAGCTGGGGGGGGGGCCTCTCCTCCGGCGGAGCGCCCGGGCTCGCCTGCAATCCGGGCAGAAATGGCGGCTGCCATCCAGGAGACCTCCAGAGTGGCGGTGAATGGCGAAGTGGCCTTGACGGCCTGAACTCACTCCGGGGGGAGTCTACTTTAGCTCATTCTTATTGCAGGTGCGGGGATCCGGGGGGTGGACTGGGAGGAAGGGCGAGTGCTGGAGGTGGTGGCTGGACGTCCACTAGGTTGACTTACCACGGCCTTGCCCGTTCCGGGCCGGACTGGGACAATGTCTTTTTTGAAAAGTTTGAGAAGCGGGGAAAGGGGTTGGGGCGGGCGGGCAGATGTTTTGATTTTGGGACCTAGAGGGGGGGCCAGTAGCGGGGGGTGGTGTGGATTGGGTGGTGTAGGGGCAGGGGGGGTTTTTTTGGTTGTGGGGTGTTGGGGTTCGGGGACTGTACTGTGCCAGTGGTTGATTCAAAGTTGCTCTGTTTTGAGGCCTCGAAGGGTGCCATCTGTGTTTGCTGGCGGGGCTTTGCTTCTTGATATGTGCTCCTTGAACTCTCTCTTTGATGGCTCTTAAGGTGCTTACTCTCAATGTGAAAGGGCTGAATAATCTGGTTAAGCGGCGGGCAGTGTTATCCCTGTTGGAAAACTCACAAGCGGATATCTGCCTGTTGCAGGAGACCCATTTGCTGGCTAAGGACTGCTCGCGGATGCGTACCCCCAAGTTCCCCACACAGCTATTCTCCTCTAGCGCCTCCAAGACGGCAGGGGTGGCCATTTTGTTTTCTAGAGGGTTCAGGGGTGAGGTAGTGAGCAAGGTGGCAGAACAGAAAGGGAGACTTTTAGTATATAGGATTAAGGTGGGGGGCTTAGCACCGACTGTAGGCTCCGTTTATTGCCCCAATGATCATCAGGACCAATTCTTACACAGGGCCCTGGACGACGTTGCATTCACCTCTGATAGGCACATAGTGTTGGGGGGTGATTTGAACCTGGTTTTCGACGCGGCGCTGGATAGGTCTGTGCAGCGGCGCCATCAGTTGGGTGAGCTTTCGGGCTCGATTCGAACTCGACTTGAGGAGCTGGACCTGCATGACATGTGGCGCTGCCTCCACCCCACCACCCGCGCATACTCTTACTTCTCACACGCCCATAGATCTTATGCGCGCTTAGACCACCTCCTGGTGTCGGGCCCACTGCTCCTTTTGGCCTCGAATGCGGACATGGGGGTCCTCTCTCTTTCTGACCACGCTCCGGTTGAGGGCGCTTTCACTCTTCCGCCGGTGGCTCGGCCGAGGGGGGTCTGGAGGCTCCGAGATACGCTTTTGCATAGGCGGTCGGTGGTGGATCAGATCAGGGCGGCCATTTTGGCTTTTCAGACCGTGAACGATAATGGAGATACTTCCCGCGCGACACAGTGGGCAGCCCTTAAGGCCGTGCTCCGAGGCGAATTTATCGCGATTTCCGCTGCCGAGAATAGGGACCGACAACTCAAGAGAGATGAGCTTACCCGGCAGGTGAGGGAGCTGGAGCAGGTTCATCACAGGACAGGGGCCCCCAGGGTGTGGAGGCAGCTGAAGGCGGCGCGGAAGCTCCTGGCGGCCCTTGACATGGATCGGGCGGAGTACGCGGTGCTCCGCCTGAAGCACAAATATTACACAGGGGGCGATCAGTGTGGGCGGCTCCTGGCTAACAAACTCAGGGTGCAGCACCAGCAGCACCAAGTGAAGGAACTACTGGACCCGGCCGGAGGCAGAGTCACGACCGATGAGCACATAGCGGACGTCTTCCGCGGCTTTTATGCGGACCTCTACTCCGGGGAGCCCCCTTCGGCCCAGGCTGAGGGGGACTATCTGGACTCGGTCCCGCTCCCGTCGCTGACGCAGGATCAGGCTCAGTATCTGGAGCGTGACATACGTATCGAGGAGGTGGTCACGGCGATATCCCGGCTCAAACTGGGCAAGGCCCCGGGACCGGATGGCTTTATCCCGCTGTTTTACAAAACCTTCTGTCAGGAACTGGCGCCTCTGCTGACTCGCCTCTTTAACTCCTTCGCAGAACCGGGAGCCATCCCCTCCGAATTTCTCCAGGCCACGGTCTCAGTGATCCCTAAGCCGGGCAAGGACAGGACCGCCTGCGGGTCCTATCGTCCCATTTCACTGCTGAACACTGATTTGAAGGTGTTCACCAGTATCTTAGCTGCACGCCTGGCGTTGCACCTCCCCGGCATGGTTGACTCGGACCAAGCGGGCTTCGTGCCCGGTAGGCAAACGGTAGATAATACGAAAAGGGTGACACACATTCTCGAGAAGGCTTCCAGGATCCCTGGAGAGAGGATGCTCCTGTCCATAGACGCGGAGAAGGCTTTTGACAGGGTGCACTGGCCCTACCTTGAGAAAGTCCTGAGCAAATTTGGGATAGGGGAGAAGTTCCGTCATCTGATCTTCAATTGCTACCGGTTCCCATCTGCGGTGGTCCGGGTGAACGGCGGCAGCTCTCGACCCTTCCCCATTGAGCGGGGCACGAGACAGGGATGCCCGCTCTCCCCTTTGCTCTTTGCCTTGTACATGGAGCCATTTGCCCAGAGGGTTAGGCAGAACCCTGACATTATCGGCGTCCAGATGGGTGGGTTTCGTCATGCGATTAGCCTGTACGCGGACGATGTCATTCTGACGCTGGATGACCCGCGGAGATCGCTACCGGCCTGTGTGGAGGAACTGAACTTATTCGCTGACGTGGCGGGCTTCAAGGTGAACCTGGGTAAGTCAGCCGCCCTAGACATCTCGCTTGCTGCTGCCACTAGAGTGGAACTGCAGAGGCTTTACCCTCTGAGCTGGTCCAAGGACCGGATCCCGTATTTGGGGATCCTGTTGGCGCCCTCCCTCCCGGAGATGGTTACGGCCAATTACGCAGCCCTAGGCACGAAAATCAGGGAGGAACTGGGCCGGTGGGATAAAGGCACGCTGTCGCTACTGGGTAGGGTGGCCGCGGTGAAGATGACCCTCCTGCCTCAGGTGCTTTACCTCTTCAGAGCGTTACCGCTCCATCCTCCTGCGGGGTGGCTCGCGGAGACTCAGACTGCCATTGCGCGGTTCGTGTGGCAGGGCCGCAGGCCGAGGATCAAGAGGGGCATCGTTATGCTCTCACCGGAATCCGGAGGGCTGGGGATACCGGACTTGCGGAAATATTTTCAGGCCGCACAGCTCCGATACCTCGTGGAATGGAGCCGGTGGGAGTCTGATAAACACTGGTTGTTCCAAGATCAGGCGGTGGCGGGTAGGACGCTGCAGGAAGTGCCATTCTTGAGGCGAGCCCATCGGCCCCCCAATCTTTACGCGTCTTTGGTAACGCGGGTCCCGCTCCAGACGTGGGACTCGTGGCTGTCAGATGCGAGTTAACTACCTTCCCCTCTCCCTTCACGCCGCTCATTGGCAACCCGGACTTCGGCCCGGGGATGGAACAGGGTGCCTATGAGCGCTGGCGGGTGGCCCGCTGCTGCACTCTGTACCACTTGTACTCCCCTGAGGGAGTTGTCTCCTTCCAGGACTTGCAGAGGGATTATGGCCTCCCCGAAATGGAGCGCATGCGATACATGCAGGCACGCCACTGGGCATTACAACCCCAAGTGCGCGACGCGGCACACAGGGAAATCACGGAGTATGAGCGCTGGTTAATAACTCGCACGTCGGACGCCAAACTGATCTCAGACCTGTATAGAATGCTGCAGCCCCCCTCATTTCACATTCACAACCCTGGTCGGGAACGATGGGAGCGAGAGCTTGGGCGCGAGCTGAGTCATAAAGAATGGGATCACATCTCCTACCGCGCGCGCCACTCGGCCTACCACACGGGTCTTACGGAGACCTTTACTAAAATCTCGACCTACTGGTACCGCACTCCGGAGAAACTGCACGAGATGGACAGGGCGATACCAGGGACGTGCTGGCGCAACTGTGGCAACACTGGTACACTAACACACATACTATGGGATTGCCCCCTGCTGGCTCCTTACTGGGAAGAGGTCCTGAACGAGGTGGACAAATGCTTTGGGATAGAACTGCCTAGATTCCCGGCCTATGTCCTGTTGGGGTTGCCGAATGGGTTGATGTATCCCCTTAGGTCTAAGAGGGGTAGGCAGATCGCAATTGCGCTGGGATCAGCGGTGCAGAATATTCTCATACACTGGCGCACTACTACACTTCCCTCTGTGGTTGGTTGGCTGCACAGATTATGGCATGTTCTTGGAATGGAAAAGATGTCCTTAGTAGCCCTGGGGGATACTACTACCTTTGAGGAATTGTGGGAGCCCTTTCACAGCCTGTTATGTTCCGAGTTTCGAGAGATCACCTGCCCTAGATATCTTCGGTTGTTGAGGCTGACGCCGCCACCTGACCCGCCCGCTTGATTGGGTGGGGTCGGTATTGTATAGTAGAGATTCATGAAGAGTTCACAGTAGTGGAGACTGTAGATGCTGGCACAGTACAGGGGGTGGGTCGGGGTATGGTAGTTGGGGGTTTAGTTTGGTTAGGTAGGTTTTTGGAGCGGGGTTGCTTCTCCTCCCTTCACCCCCCCCCCTTTTTTTCATTCGTTTTCTCTCTTGTTCCCTCCCTCCTGATTTTTTCTCCTCTCCTCATCCCGCCCCTCCCCTCCATTTCTCCCCCCCCCCCCCCTCCCCTCCCCTTGTTGTCTGTCCGTGCCCACAGGTGCGAAAGCTATGCTCCCGAGTCGGATGGAGCCTCTTGCCAATTGTAACTGCATTGTTGTATTGGCTGTATGATGCGCAACGGTGCGCGGATCTTGTGGTTCACCTGTTCCCTGCCCCTTTGTGTCCTATCCCACCCTGTTCTTGCCTGAATTTGACCCACCTGGTGATTCCACGCCTTGCTGCAACCGTCAGGAGGGAAACGCGCCCCACACCGAGATACCGCCGCGCCTGAAGACACCAGCGGCAGCAGAGCGGTCTCGGTGCCCCAGGGGGACCGGCTTCAGCGCACGCTGTGCGCGTCACCATCCAGCGCCAGGAGGCGCCTTAAAAGTCGGGTCCATACGCAACGCGGGACGCCGGGCGAAGCCCGGGCAAAGGGCGGGCCGTCTGAGGCCGTCCGAGGTTGGCCAAGGTTGGGTTGGGCCAGGACCTCTGCCTAATCAGACTTAGGCCCAGTGACTTACACCGTGCATCCAGCCTACCGTCTGTCAGGTAACCCGCTTTATATATTCCACGCTATTTTGTGCCTCTAAGCCATCTGCACTTATGCCTGGTTTGTCTGGGAAAAAGCTAACGTCTGCTACCAACACCATGGAGAACTATTTAGTGCAGGTAGTTACGCAAATAAACAACAACAGAAGGTCCTCTCTAGGTATGGAGTCTTCCACACAATCTCTACTAGTTGATATAGAATCTGAGGACCCTTTTATCTTAACAAACACTAGCCTCTCTGGAGTGGCACAAGCTCCTTCACAGGATACAGTCACCATCCAACCTAGCGGCACAGTGGCCAGCGTCGAAGACAACAATGATAGCAATGTTTTGCCACTGAGCCCCATGATCTGTGAGCAAACCACCCCTTCTATTGTCCCAATACCGGCGCCAAGAATTGTGGGGGTAAAAAGAAAAGCTATACAAAAACGCCCGGGGCTGAGGTCAGCCAAAAACAGAATTGCAACCCCCCCAAGGAAAACTTCTTGTGTTGAGGAGGTTGACCTCATGGGGGAATCATATGAAACCTTCTCTACTTCTTTACTTGAGAAATTTTGCAGTCTGATGGACACAAAAATCAAAGGCATAGTTAAACCACTGATAAGCAAAATTGACAAGTTATCTGCAGAAGTTACTAAATTGGAAGGTCTTCTTGGTAAAACGTTGGGTGAAGTTGGGAAACTCCCAGAGGTCATTACATCAAATGTCCATCCTATGGTTAATGACATCCTGGCAAATAAATTGCCTCCACCTTCTACTGCTAACCCCTCACTGGTTTCTTTGATGTCTCTTCCGGAAACCAGTTCTGGTGCTGCACCCCCTGCCCTCTCATCTGTTGACCCAGACACGGCGAAAAGGTCATTTGAACTGGTGGTGGAAGCCTCGCCATTGGTACTTGTCTTGGCTAATGTACCCCCTCTGGGTGCTGGTGAAGCGGAATCAACAGCATCACTTATGAATAAATCATTATCTTGGCTTACCAACAACATGGCCATATCCTCGTGGGGGAAACAACAACTGGCTGAGGAATTGGTAAATGCAAGAAGAGTGGAGTGGATTGGGAACAGAGATAAAAAGTTTAAGGGCGACTGTGTTGTGCTCAATCTATCACATCCAGATGCACTACCAAATATTTTGCCTAACATTTTCCCGCCGCAGAGACGCTCCACTTCTATTGTTCCACTGACTCTTGACTTTTTCTACCCTCGAAAAGACAGAGGCCCTAATCCAAGCACCTTAAGAACAAAATGGAACATTGTAACCAAAAGGGCTAGTAAGAATCATGGACCTGTTGAGTGGGGTCTAGGATTAGAAAACAGATTCTCTGCTCTTTCCAATCTTGATGCTTGTGATTGACAAATAACCAATTGTATGCCTCAGTTGCAAACATCCTCAATGCTGTGTGCAACAGGGGGGCAGAATGAAGCTATTGGCTCTTCAAATGAGCTTTGTTTTCCTGAAACCTTAGTAGGATTATCAAATCCAAGATCTGTTGCCAATGTCACCTTTGATGCAAGCATGAATAGACCTGCTCCTAGCCCTGATTTATGTGGGGTGGGTGCTCATGGTAATCTATTATCCTGGAACATAGCCGGACTAGGTTCTAAGATGGCTTGTGGAGAGTGGTTAGAGTTCACTCGAAAGTATGATGTTTGTATTTTCCAAGAAACTTGGGCTTGTGATCCTGTTTATGCATTGGGCTATTTGAACTTCTATGTACCAGCCACCAAAGGTCCGAAGGGGAGACCAATGGGTGGCCTCACCATATGGGTCAAGCAGTCCTTAAAAATCCAGGTAAAAAACTTAGAGCTAAATCATAAAGACATCCAGCTCATTCGACTACTGAGGGATTGTTCTACCCCCATTGACATTTATAATCTTTATGTTAGAGGGGGAAATGTTGGTAAATCTACGGTTTTATCCACACTGTACAGCTACTTAGAAATCTATTCCTCTGGGAACAACATCATACTTGCTGGGGATTTAAACCGCACTTTCGAACCCCTTGATACTGGTGAGGCTTTTTTAGGCGCTGAGGAAGATACTCTGTGGGACATTCCTGCACTTGAACTAACCCCATTAACTCGTTGGTCGGAGGATATTTTAAGCTTGAATGCTATGTGCCTTGAACATAGTCTAAGGGCTCTGAACGGTCGCACTAAGGCAGACAGAGTAGGTGCCATGACCTTTGACAATGGAAGATCTAAGAGTCGTATTGACTATGTGATATGCTGTTTGGACCTTTGGTCATCTATTGTCGATATGGAGGTCAAGGAACGGCTTGAGAGTGACCACAATCCTCTTTGTGTCCTCCATAAGTGGTGGGAGTCTGACGAGTTTGTCCCTAGTAATGCTATTGATCATTTTCCCCCGCTGTTGGTACCTACTAATGATCTTCGCAGGCTGAAGTGGAATAGTGTCAAAACAGATGCGCTGGTTATGGAAAAAATCAATATAGCAACTGACAAGGCTATTTTGGCCCTTGAGGGTGAAACCAGGAATCTTTCCAGTACAAACCATGCCACTAAGGTACATGAAGCTCTATTCACAGAAATTAGAGGCCACTTCTTGAAACCTGCAAACAAAAAGAAGCACGCCCACAGACCAGCTCGTTGGTATAACCAGGAGTGTAGGCTGGCAAGAACCTCACTGGGTGATGCAATTAAGAACAAGAACCTAGAGGTAATTAGATTAGCCAGGAAACATTATAAACAATGTATAACAAAAGCTAAAAAAGAATGGGATGAGGCTCACTGGAATGATCTGAAAATCGCTAGTGAACGTAAAGATTCCAGGCTATTCTGGCATATAGTTAAATGGGGACATGATAGGATAGATGATGCATGCACTAATAACGTCCCCCGGGAGGCTTGGGTTAAGTTTTTTAGTGAGCAGTACGCCTCTAGAGATCAGGCAACGGATAGAAGGTGTATATTGGGCCTATACAGCGGGGACGTCGTATTCACAAAGAATGAAATACTCACTGCCTTAAAATCTGTCCAAGGTGGTCGGGCCCCTGGTATTGATGGGGTGCCAGCCGATGTGTTTTTGAGTGACATTGATAAATGGTGCAGATACATACTCTTGTTGATGAATTTGATTGTAAGAGGGATGGACATCCCAGCGAGTTGGAAGGGTGCTGAAATTATTCCTATATACAAAAAGGGTGACCGGGCCCAGCCGGGAAACTATCGCCCCATTAGCTTAATAGACACCATCCAGAAAATAGTGGGCCGAGTAGTTGTCAACAGGTTATTGGATTGGGTTGATGACCATAATATCTTATCCCCTTTTCAGGCTGGATTCCGTAGGGTAACCAGCACTGTTGATCAAGTCTTTCGCTTTCGCCTAATACAGTGGAAGATCGTGGTGCTGGGGAGAGGCAGCCTGTATGCAGCTTTTGTTGACTTGCGGGCTGCCTTCGACCTAGTGCCGAGGGCGAAGCTGTGGGAAGTGCTGGAGACTTTAGGGGTCCCGGGAGAACTCTTGTTTTTAATTAGGCGATTGCATGAGGGTAACTATGCCAAAATCAGATGGGGAGGTTACGGGAACAATACTGCCGAATTTCCTGTTGAGCGCGGGGTTCGGCAGGGATGCTCAATGGCCCCAACCCTGTTTACCCTATTTATTAATGGTGTTGTTTCCCGCATGCAATCCCAGTCTGTTGACGCACCTTCTCTCGCTGGGGAGAAGGTCCCCATTTTAATGTTTGCCGACGATACTTTAATTTTATCGAAAACGCCCAGAGGCTTACAAAAAGCACTGGCAATATTTGATGGGTTTTGTGCCGACCACGGTCTTGAGGTAAACGCAAACAAGACAAAACTTATGGCTTTTAACCCGCACAGGAATTTTAAACCGAATATCACCATGAGTGGCCGAACCTTAGAAGTTGTAAATTCCTTCACTTACTTGGGGATAATGATCTCCAATGACAACAAGTGGCAGCGACATCTTAACACCGCCACATTAAGGCATAAGCAGCTATCTGGGGTAATAATTAAGGAGCAAAAGAAGTCATTGTTTAAACCAATCAAATCACCATTGATAATTTATGAGGCTAAAGCTATTGCCTCCGCCCTGTATGGTGCAGAGCTATGGGGGTACGAAAACCTCCATGATCTCCAATTATCTGAAAATAAATTTCTGAGGTCATTGACGGGTACCCCTCAGAGCAGCCCACTATTACCCCTACGTTATGAGCTAGGCAGAAGAGAGCTCATGGAAAAGGCCAAACTGCGCCCGTTACTATACTGGCGTAGGCTTTGGACCACACCTGAACTCGCGCATTATGCGCAGGGGTTTTCTGATGTCATTAAGGCTGATCTCTATAATAAAATCAGGTGGTTTAAAACACTAAAGACTGAATTATATAATCTAGGTCTTCAGGACCTATGGTTAGATCCTGTTGGGGCTCCATTTCCCCCCAAAAAAGTGCTTAAGGATATATATTGGGAACATGTAGCTAATAGTAGCTTAAATAATAACAACAGTGGGACTATGACCTCTGGATACTTGGAGATTAAAATGTTCCCTTCGTATGAAATGTACTGGGACTATGTAACGAACCCCCTGGACAGAAAACTGTTATTCCAAATGAGGGTTGGCTCGCTCCCACTCTGTACCCTATCATCCAAATGGAAATCAGGGGGAGCTGCAGTATGCCCTGCCTGCGGGGTTGGTAATGAAACATTAGGTCATTTTCTGTTCTGCTGCCCAGTATATGCTGCCCCAAGACAAGCCTGGCTGGCTCCCATGTGCAGGAATTTAGGCACAAAAAGCAGCATGGTGGCACTGCGTATAGCAAAATCTACCACTGAGGAATGGATCAACATTGCAATTGCAAAGTACCTGGGTTGGGCGTGGGTTTTAAGGATGAGACTGCTGGCACGTTAAATAGCGCCAGTAGTCATTCAGAGATCGCTAGACTTTTGTCTATTCTCTGCTTTTACCTATGTGCCAGAGACTGCTAAACTAATGTTTATTCTCTGTAAATCTTAATTGACCAAAGACTGCTAGACATTTTGTCTATTCTTTGCATATGAATTCGGTCGTTGGCTTAAACTGATTTATTTTAATGTATGAATTGCTTTTAATTGAATATTTCCTTGGGATGATGCACATTGTTATTCAACCACTTTCCTCTGGTCTATATTTATCGACGGTTATGTATCTTTGCACCTGTATATACGACGTTCCACTGATTTAACATGTAAAAATAAGTATGTGCTTGTTCGATTGTTTATGTAAATTTAATGGTTTTTTAAATTGTATGTATGTTTGTCTGCTTTTATGAGTATAAAACTCGAATAAAGCATATTTGAAATGAAATGCTTCAATAAAATACTTTAAACCTAAATTGCAAATCTTTTTGAGAGAAGATTCTTCCGGTGGTTTTTTCCAGATATCCTCTATTTTGAGGGTTTCTAGTGATACTCGCAGGTCATAGCCCCATGAGTTGGCTTCATATCGGTCATATTGTTTTTTAATTTCTTGCCAACATAAGTTGTTTAAAGAGCCAATTTCTGCCGATCTTAGTTTCCAGCACCATTTTACTAGGGCAGCTTTCCGTTGATATATTTGATTTTGTAAACCAAATTCCAGTCTTATTTGTGCCGGGCTGATCC
This sequence comes from Lissotriton vulgaris, assembly GCF_964263255.1. Lineage (NCBI taxonomy): Eukaryota > Metazoa > Chordata > Amphibia > Caudata > Salamandridae > Lissotriton > Lissotriton vulgaris. The sequence goes on along the minus strand of NW_028246081.1, from coordinate 365,494 downwards.
TTTGTATAGTTTGAATACAGATTTGTATATTTTTGTCTGGAGAGTATTTAAAATGGCTGCTTCTTTTCCATGCCATATTTCCAGGCCATATGAGAGTGATGGTAACACTTGGGCTGCCATTGCCTTTAGCAGGTGATCATAAGAAGGGCATTGCAGTTTATCCTGGAGAACTTTGTACGCAAAGCTCAGGGATTGTGTTTTTGCAGTAATGATTCTTTTTTGGTCTGAAAATGACATGTTTTTGCTTATTGTGACTCCCAGATATTTATAAGCAGTTGTTTCCTCGATTTGTCTGCCTTTTGTGTACCATTTGAAGGGTCTTCTACTGTTGCCCGCTAGTCTCACCACTTTTGTTTTTTTGATGTTTAGTTCTAGGCCTTCTCTTTCAAAATAGTCTGTTAGTTCTGATATTGTTCTTTGTAAGCCTATTGGTGTTTGACTTAAGACTACTATGTCGTCGGCATATTGGAGAAACTGAATGCTTTCGTTTGCTAATTTTGGTGGATGTCCGTTAGCATTCTGAAGGTGGTCTTTTAGGTCGGCCAGATATATATTAAAAAGGCTTGGGGAGAGCACGCAGCCCTGTTTAAGGCCATTTGTTATTTTTACTTCTGCGGATATTCTTCTTCCGTCTCCCAGTTTTATTTTTGCCCATGTTTCGCTATATAGTGCCATTATTGTTTCCATTAATGCCGGTGGTAGATTCCAGAAGTCCAGTTTTTCCCATAGGCGTTTTCTGGGGACTCGGTCGAAGGCGGCTTTCAGGTCTATGTAACAGGCTATTAATCCCGTCTTTCTTTTCCCTGCTCCTTCAATTAATAGCGACAGTGCTGACAGGTTGGTTAAGCAGCCCATACCTTCCCTGAAACCGGTTTGAAATTTAGGTATTATATTATTGTCTTTTATCCATTGTTGAAGTAGGGACAATATACAGGATGAGAAAAGCTTTGCCTCCACATCGATTAAAGCTATTAGTCTGTAATTTCCGGGTTCCGTTCTACATCCACTTTTATGAATCGGGTGGAAGATGTTTCCTTGCCAGGATGGTGGAGTCTTTTTTTCTTTGTAAATGTAGTTAAATAGTGGGGTCAAATATTTTGCCCAGAACTCGGAATCATATTTGAACAAGGCGTTTGGAATTCCATTTGGGCCAGCTGCTCCTTCCGCTTTCATTTTCCTTATTAATGCGGTTAGGTGTTTGATCATTGTCAACGGTACCTGTTCCTCTTGGGCAATGATTTCCTGTTGGACGTTCTTCACTTGTCCGGGAACTGTATTTTTTTGTTCTGGATCTTTTTGGTTTTTGGTTGTTTCTATGTTGGTTGGATAGCTTTGGGTGTTGTACAGATTGTTAATGTAAGCGGCCCATGTTGTTTCACTTATTCCTATATTGGCTTGTTCACCGGCTGCTTTTGAAAGTTTATTTATTATGTTCCAAAATTCTCCGCTATTTGGAAGTTTGCTTGTTCTTAGAAGGTCCACCCAGATTTCTTCTGTGTGAGATTTTTTAGCTTTTCTACAGTCCTCTTTATATTCTTTCCTCATTTTTTGTATGTCGTTATTTTCTACTTCATTTCCTGACCTTTTTCCTGCTGCCCTCATTCTTAATATTTTCGCAATTTCCCGTTTCTTGTCTCTTAGTTTGGTGTTATACCACGACTCTTTGTTTGCTTTGTGGCCGTCATTTGCCGGTGTATTTATTGCAAATTTTCCCAGCAAAAATGTATGTAGATTTTCCCAATTTTCTATTGGTGATTGGTTTACCGTGCCCAAGGAGCAGCTTTCATATTCTAATACTGAGTCCATTATCTCCTTTTTTATTGGGCCCTTGCTTTTAAGTTTTTGCAATTTATATATTTCTGGAATTGCGGACAGGAATTCTAATTGTGTTTTCTCTTCAGTGTGTAACCTCATAATTATCTCTTGTGGGAAGTGGTCGCTCTCAGGTCTAGTTTGGATTCCGAAGTATTCTATTTTCTTTTTTAGTTCATTACTTGTTAGGGTGAAGTCAATTATGGAGCTCTTTTTCCCGCTGGAGAAGGTGGTTTTGGGGGGTATGTCTCCCTCCATTTTTCCATTTAGGATTGTTAGACCTAGTGGTTCCAAATCGCTCCAAATATTATGGATTTTGTCCTTTTTCTTGTTTGTTTTGATTAGATTACAATTGAAGTCACCGGAAATGAATATCTCATGTGATTGGTAAGTTCTGTGTAAAGATTTTATCAGATTTATCAAAGTTAGAGCTTTTTCAATTTTGGTCGTCTTATCTGGGTGAATGTATAGATTTATAATAAGTAAACTCCATCTAGAGTTCTTTTTATTTGCTTTCGGCTCTACTTTGATCACTTGTATCCAATTTTCGCCTGAGTCGAGCAGTTCAGTTTTCCAGTCAAAATTATTAGTAATGAAGATTGACAGACCTCCCCTTGGGTGTCCATACTTTGAAAATTTTTCTGCCATTATGTGATGTTCCTCATATCCCATGATTTGCCTCGCGGTTACATTCCAGGTTTCCTGGAGTAGAATTATTTCAAATTTACTCAGGTAATCTGTTGTTTCTCGGTCTTGGGACATTTCTTTGAAACCATGTACGTTCCACGAGCAAATCCTTATTTTTGTTTCTGGTTTTGGGGATAAGTTGGCCTTTGGTCTTTGATTGTTTTGTATCAGATTGCATACGTCAGGATCGATGGCCGTTTAGCGCCTGCGCCAACCAGGACCAGTCATTGTCATCCTCAGACCCTGATATAGTTGCTTTGTTTTAGTGCTACTCGGGTCTTGTTCCACAAACAATTTATTCCTTGCTCCTTTCAGGATTGTTTGGGGTTTTCCCTTTACGTTGTTTGGTTGGGTAATCTTGTTGTTTAGTAAGGGGAATGGGTATTTTATTGGGGTCAGACGCTCTAAGGTTATTCCCCATTCTGTAAAATGAGTCCTGGCCACTTCTATCGCTTTCTCAGATTCATTGAGTTGCAGCTGCTTGGCAGACTGCTCTAAAGTCAATTCTTGCTCTTTCTGTTCTTTCTTTAACTTTTTAGTTTCTCTCTGTTTGGATTCTTTTCGCCAATAACGGAAAGAATCAAACATTGCCGGCCGGGCTTTCTTCTTAAACAATTTCATTTCTAAATTATCAAGAATTTCGGGTTCAAAACTACCATGCAGTGGCCAACTAAGGACACCATCTTTCTGTGTGTATCGGACCCACACCTCATTATAAGATATAGGACCCACACCATGTTTACAGTACAAATCATAAAGAGGAGTTCCAATCGGAGGAACCAGACATGAGTCCTCCAACCGGGAATCCCTGTTGCAACCAAAACACGACAACATACAATTTTTCCGACTTACCATTTTATAAACCGGAACACAGAACAAAACACAAACAAAGATGCGCGCTCGAACTAAGAACTTAGGCCTACCAAAGCGAACAAATGTATCGATACCCAAACTAAACCAAATGATTATCATAACTAGAACAACCAGTGATAATCTTACGAAAACAAACCAAACAAAGAACTAAAAGGATTATCCAAACAGGAGCAACCTTTACGAAGTAACCAAACAACTAGCAACCACTTAATACTTAACTGAGGCACTGAAGACGTCACCAAGGAGAAACCCTTCTCGTCGCGCCGTACTAAGGTCTTCACCTCGGGTCCAAGACAGGGCGACAGTCAAGGCAGCGGACCACTGCAGCCGTCGGAACGGGAACCCTCGTGGAAGAGAACGTCGGGCCACTTTTGCGATATGCCGGGATCGATGAAGTGGGGCGCCTCCCTCTGGAATCTTCACACGAAGCTTCTCGAACTCTTCAGGCTTTTGGACCGGTACCGAATGACGTCGCCCCACATTGGGCGCCAATTGGAGTTCTGGACTTTTTGGTACCGTCCAGAGGTGTCAGGGACAACACCCGAAGACCCCTGAGTTCTACCTGTCTCGGTGCACAAATAAACAGAAACACGGGCTTCTCGATGGTGGCGTCAAAGACCAAAGGTTTATTACTGCAGGGACACAGAAGTCACAGACACTACACACGGGCAGAATCTAGGAGCCTGTTCGATTTGCACAAAGTGGGTTGCTCCTTAAATACAGTTTTTCTAGCTTGGGGCAACATTCTTCACATGCTAGTATGTTTCTAAACCTTCATGTCCTAAACAATAAATATTTGGTGTTACACAAGAATCGTCAATATTATCTGATGTCAAAACATTACGAACGAGGGGTTCCCACTGTTCCATCATAATCCCATGTCAACTTCTCATTCAAGAGCCGGACCGCCTCATCGTAAATTTCGTTACCTCCCCCTAATAAAGGCCCAGAAGGAAAGGAGCAGAGCCAGGTGTAGAAGATAGAAAAGCAGAATAAGAGATGTTTGTGGGTCGTAAATGGGCAAGGCTACCAGCTTCGGCCGCCTAATCATGATCAGGCCAACGAACACGAGAACCAGTATAGCAGGACTGGCCTCAGGCCGGGGAGGCAGCTTCTGCTGAGTCATGCGGTCACAGCGTTTCTGTCCTAAGGTGCACGTGTCACTAGCAAGGTGAATCGCCGGCTAAAGCTTACGTGTCCTTAAGTGAAATGGGTTGATCAGAGGTCACTGTGTGTCCATTGACTATGTGAGGGCAAGAATACAAAATGGCTGCCGCAATCTAAGATGGATGCCATGGGTAAATCAGAAATGTGCTTATAACAGGAGTGCTCTTGCTCGTAGCGTAGCGAAAACACCAGGATATGCTAAATGGATCATTTGCGGTTCACTGATACCAAAATTATGAATTTACGACAATGTTGAAAACACGGGTTCAAATCGTCACGGAACCTCAGCAACACCATGTTCCAAATCCCTCTTAGACACTCCCTCACTGTTGTTCTCGACGATCCTGTCGCAGGTCCATGTCTGACCATCATCTAAGACTATGGAGAGCGAGGAAAAAGGGTAAATGAGGGTCCGTCCTTGTCCCCAAAGAGATAATCAAAACAACGTGGACGGACCCGCAGAGCACCGTCCCACCGGAGTTGACTCACCTAGCTAGTAATCATGCATGAAAACAACCTCGCACAGGGCCTCCTTTAACCCCTTGCCTGCGGCCGGAATTCCGCTCCAGTACAGCACATTCCGATCGCGGGCGTGGTCATGACGGCCCCCAGCCGTCATTAGCACACGAGTACTGTGTGCCATGACGGCCGGGGGCTGTCATCAGCATGGAAGGGGTTAAGCACTTCCTTTATTTTACAAACGCTGTGCTATAGGGGTCCATTCTTGAAGCATGTGGCAATGCTTGTATGTGATGAGCAAGGCCAGAGCCGGTCCTATCCATCTGGTCACCCCTTGCAGCATCCAATAGACCGCTTTACTCCTGGTTAATGTAAGACCGCTTTATCATTTGATTCATCTTCTTCATGGTGTTTTTCCTGGCTCCATTCTTCTGGTATTTCTTTAAACACTGGCTCACGCCCCTTCTTTGGCCCCCGGGACCCCACGCCAATGGAGGCTGGTTATTTGCGCAGACTTGTTACCACGCATGGTAATCTACCTACTCATACATGATGCATGTTGCAATTACCACCACCCATGATGCTGCATATTTACTGCTGTTCAGCATTTATCACCACAGACCTGACTCCCTCTGAGCCTCAGACTACTGCAGAAGGTCAAATTGATGCCAACTGCATTTATTTGTAAATGTTTTGTATGTCTTGTATGTTGTCTGTTTTCTTTTTTACTGAAACCAAACCAAGCAGTGGGTCCGTAAGTACGGGTTTCCCACAACAGTCACAGCACACTTTAAGGGGGTCTGCTGAGATTTCACACATGTGGTTACCTCCACATTTGTAACCACTTCACTGTTTTTTTCAACACTTTGGTCCTGAAGAAAGCCTTACGACTAATGCAAGAGGCTGAAACATGTTGACCAGTTTTTAAGGGATATAGAAGTACAATCTATTCTTCAATATATCACAATATTATTTTTAATCATGTCCTAATACCCTTTTAATAAAGGTTTTGACTAGAGACATTTTTAATCTCACCACTCTCTGAACACCCTACCCTCAGAGCACTCACTTCACTCCATCAAAACCGCTCTGGAGTAACCAGGCGTTGTAGCACAGCTGTGTTGCATTTGGGAACCCAATGAAGAGGCATGCCACCGACTCAGTTGGTGGGTGAGGGGTCTCATTGGATGTTTGCTCTCTGCTACTAGCTAGGTGACTCAACTCAAGTGGTTCTGCTCTTTGCGGGTCTGTCCAAGTTGTTTTGATTATCATCTAAGACAACCATATTTTTGTAAACTTAACATATATACTTTCTTCCAAAAAATTTGAGTGAACCAGATTCCACAGGTCTTGGCAGTTTTACAACACTTCCTACATTTCAATTTGATAATTTTCCTTGCATTCTACTGTTGTAGTCATTCACAAAAATCATTTGGTGGTTGTGTATTTTTTCCATGATTTTCCTTCTGTCAACTAACTCATCTTTACTCCCCACTAACCATAAAGGACTTAAGTGTTTTACCTGGTTCCCTTCCCTTAGGGGGTTTCAATGGAAAAACCTTGGCGATTCAGTGTGGAGTTACAAGATAAGACCAAATAATTTCATCCAATGCATTTATAACATTAAACCCTGTTACTATTGACTTGGTTTGCATTCTTTAATCAGACGCTTTACACGCTCAACTAGACCATTGGCTCTTGGACAATAAAGAGCGGTCTGTAAGTGCTTCACTGAGAAAAATTCTTTCATTTGAGATGATGTGAATTGGACGCCATTGTCCGTTAATAGGGTTTGTGGCACTCCCTCACTACAAAAAAAACTTCCTGTAGAAATCTAATTACTGTGTTAGTAATGACATGGTCAACAACTTTGATGACTATCCATTCAGTTGCAAGCTGTTGGGGCAAACGTTACCTGCCATCTGGTCCGAGACTGAGTGCTGGGCTAGTCTGACCTCCCTCCCGCCGCCGCTACTCTCACCAAGCGGCCGCAGTGAGGAGGGCGAAAACTACCCGCCCCAGAATCCCTAGCGGCAGGAGCCGGCACCGCGAATCTCGCACTCGGAGGCGCTACAAATTCCTGCACAGCCCCCGCGTCACGGGACGCACGCGGGCGTCGCCGGGAGAAGCCTGGGACAAGGGCAGAACAGTCTGCGACAGTCCGCGACTGGACGAGGCTGGGCTGGGCCTCGACCCCTGGTTCACTGCCCCCAGAACCAACTGACCCTAGTGAACAACAGAACTATGGACTAGAACCGGTACTATTGACATTCTCCCGTTTTATTTCTTGTTCCAGACTCTGGTTCTATTGAGTATTATCTTTTAAATCTGTTTTCTTTTATTGAGTAAATTGTGCAGTTGCACATCGGACTGCTACCTAATACCCTACTAAGTGGGGTTCTGGTCATTTCATTTACAGTGCTTTTCGGACTTTTATTTATTGTATTTTATATGAGGTATCCTCCCACCGTATCAGGGTAAAGTCTTTTCTTCTAAGCAATATGTCAAAAACAGCCGGTGGGAACCCCCGCCCTGGTGCAGCTACACTTGACAACTACCTTGTCAAAGTAGTAGATAAGATCAACAAAGAACGTAGATTATCCCTGGGACGAGGAAGCTCTTAAGACACACAGAGATACCCATTCCCCTGTCTACCCCCCTGCCTATCCCTCCTATTGATGATAGCTGTGCGGTCAGCACCCCTGAGTGTTTAACCGTGCCAGGCCCCGCTGAAATAGAGCCTCTACAGGACATCCAAGACGCAGATGAGAGTCTTAGCGACTCTGAGGCTCCCAGCTCTCCAGCTCCTAAAGCACAGAGAGTATTGAGGTCGGGGAGATACATAAGTAGACCTGCTCTGTCTAAACGGGGAGGAGCTCGTAAATACAAAAAGAACATCAAACCTGCACCTAAAGGGGAAATACATGATTTAAATAACCTTCACAATGATCGAAGTCCAACCTATTTGAAATTAGCTCCTGATCAGTTAGATCTACTGATCGGAATCGTTGATGCCAAGTTTGACAACATTGTACTACCCTTATTGGACAAACTTGACATAGTCTCCAGGGAGTTCGTGCAATCCTGTTCGAGCCGAAACAAAAGTACGCCCCCAGCTGCTGTGGCTCGGGGTGGTATCAGCAAGCCCACGCAGCCAAGCATAAGTTCTCCCCCAGCTGCTGTGGCTCGGGTGGTATCAGCAAGCCCACGCAGCCAAGCATAGGTTCTCCCCCAGCTGCTGTGGCTCGGGTGGTATCAGCAAGCCCACGCAGCCAAGCATAGGTTCTCCCCCAGCTGCTGTGGCTCGGGTGGTATCAGCAAGCCCACGCAGCCAAGCATAGGTTCTCCCCCAGCTGCTGTGGCTCGGGTGGTATCAGCAAGCCCACGCAGCCAAGCATAGGTTCTCCCCCAGCTGCTGTGGCTCGGGGTGGTATCAGCAAGCCCACGCAGCCAAGCATAAGTTCTCCCCCAGTTGCTGTGGCTCGGGTGGTATCAGCAAGCCCACGCAGCCAAGCATAAGTTCTCCCCCAGCTGCTGTGGCTCGGGTGGTATCAGCAAGCCCACGCAGCCAAGCATAGGTTCTCCCCCAGCTGCTGTGGCTCGGGTGGTTCAGAAAAGGGGGTGGTGATGAACAGAGTGTCTAAATTAAGCAGACCACTCTTACCCAGTCCAAAGATCAGGGCTTGATCCATCACCGTTATTTAGCTCACTGCACCATCCCAGCTCAGAACCTGGCTATATGCAAATTAGTCTGTCCCTGGCCCAGTGCATCATGGGAACAGGGCAGACCAAACTACCAAGCCAATTCTTCACCAGAAAGGAGACAAGCTACCGGGGACCGGTTTCTGGCATTTCAGCCGTCGTCGGCCCGGCTTGCTTGAATCCTGATGGTGCAGTGAGCAAGGGACTCATGTCTGAGTATACCCTGCCACACCTATAGTGGCCAAAAACGATTCAGAAAAGGGGGTGGTGATGAACAGAGTGTCTAAATTAAGCAGACCACTCTTACCCAGTCCAAAGATCAGGGCTTGATCCATCACCGTTATTTAGCTCACTGCACCATCCCAGCTCAGAACCTGGCTATATGCAAATTAGTCTGTCCCTGGCCCAGTGCATCATGGGAACAGGGCAGACCAAACTACCAAGCCAATTCTTCACCAGAAAGGAGACAAGCTACCGGGGACCGGTTTCTGGCATTTCAGCCGTCGTCGGCCCGGCTTGCTTGAATCCTGATGGTGCAGTGAGCAAGGGACTCATGTCTGAGTATACCCTGCCACACCTATAGTGGCCAAAAACGATTCAGAAAAGGGGGTGGTGATGAACAGAGTGTCTAAATTAAGCAGACCACTCTTACCCAGTCCAAAGATCAGGGCTTGATCCATCACCGTTATTTAGCTCACTGCACCATCCCAGCTCAGAACCTGGCTATATGCAAATTAGTCTGTCCCTGGCCCAGTGCATCATGGGAACAGGGCAGACCAAACTACCAAGCCAATTCTTCACCAGAAAGGAGACAAGCTACCGGGGACCGGTTTCTGGCATTTCAGCCGTCGTCGGCCCGGCTTGCTTGAATCCTGATGGTGCAGTGAGCAAGGGACTCATGTCTGAGTATACCCTGCCACACCTATAGTGGCCAAAAACGATTCAGAAAAGGGGGTGGTGATGAACAGAGTGTCTAAATTAAGCAGACCACTCTTACCCAGTCCAAAGATCAGGGCTTGATCCATCACCGTTATTTAGCTCACTGCACCATCCCAGCTCAGAACCTGGCTATATGCAAATTAGTCTGTCCCTGGCCCAGTGCATCATGGGAACAGGGCAGACCAAACTACCAAGCCAATTCTTCACCAGAAAGGAGACAAGCTACCGGGGACCGGTTTCTGGCATTTCAGCCGTCGTCGGCCCGGCTTGCTTGAATCCTGATGGTGCAGTGAGCAAGGGACTCATGTCTGAGTATACCCTGCCACACCTATAGTGGCCAAAAACGATTCAGAAAAGGGGGTGGTGATGAACAGAGTGTCTAAAATCGGGTGGTATCAGCAAGCCCACGCAGCCAAGCATAGGTTCTCCCCCAGCTGCTGTGGCTCGGGTGGTATCAGCAAGCCCACGCAGCCAAGCATAGGTTCTCCCCCAGCTGCTGTGGCTCGGGGTGGTATCAGCAAGCCCACGCAGCCAAGCATAAGTTCTCCCCCAGTTGCTGTGGCTCGGGTGGTATCAGCAAGCCCACGCAGCCAAGCATAAGTTCTCCCCCAGCTGCTGTGGCTCGGGTGGTATCAGCAAGCCCACGCAGCCAAGCATAGGTTCTCCCCCAGCTGCTGTGGCTCGGGTGGTATCAGCAAGCCCACGCAGCCAAGCATAAGTTCTCCCCCAGCTGCTGTGGCTCGGGTGGTATCAGCAAGCCCACGCAGCCAAGCATAAGTTCTCCCCCAGTTGCTGTGGCTCGGGTGGTATCAGCAAGCCCACGCAGCCAAGCATAGGTTCTGCCCCAGTTGCTGTGGCTCGGGTGGTATCAGCAAGCCCACGCAGCCAAGCATAGGTTCTGCCCCAGTTGCTGTGGCTCGGGTGGTATTAGCAAGCCCACGCAGCCAAGCATAGGTTCTGCCCCAGCTGCTGTGGCTCGGGTGGTATCAGCAAGCCCACGCAGCCAAGCATAAGTTCTCCCCCAGCTGCTGTGGCTCGGGTGGTATCAGCAAGCCCACGCAGCCAAGCATAGGTTCTGCTCCAGTTGCTGTGGCTCGGGTGGTATCAGCAAGCCCACGCAGCCAAGCATAGGTTCTCCCCCAGCTGATGTGGCTCGGGTGGTATCAGCAAGCCCACGCAGCCAAGCATAGGTTCTCCCCCAGCTGCTGTGGCTCGGGTGGTATCAGCAAGCCCACGCAGCCAAGCATAGGTTCTCCCCCAGCTGCTGTGGCTCGGGGTGGTATCAGCAAGCCCACGCAGCCAAGCATAAGTTCTCCCCCAGTTGCTGTGGCCTGGGGCAGTACTAGCTTACCCACGCAGCCAAGCAATAGTCCATCCGCAGTTGTTGTGGCCCAGGGTGATATTAACAAGTCTATCCAATGGGGGTTTAAATAAAGAAATAGCAGTGTGTTCTAATCCTGGCCCCCTGAGTCTCCCTTCTACCTCGACAACAGGGAACCCGACGAATAACATTGATAGGGGGAAGTCTAAAAACAATGGCTATTCACAATCGAATCTTCCAACGGACTGCGCACCAGATGTGGCAGTCCAGGCCAATGTCCCTCCAGTTAGGGAGGATGGGCCCCACCGCGTGAACGAATCGCAGGAATCACTAAAACATAAAACCGTGGCATGGCTCAACCGAGAATGTGGCTTTCCAGTTGCTCTGGCGGATGAGATTTTGGTTACTACCAGAACCAACTGGATTGGTACTTCCCCAAAGAACATCCCAGGGGATTGTGTTATCATTAATTTTAGCAATCCACACCTTGCCACAACTGCTCTGATAAGAGTTACCTCCCGCCCATGTAATGAGCAGGGCATCTCGCTTCGCCCTTTGGGCTATTTCTATAGACAATATACAGGACAAAACTACAGCGTCCCCGGGTGAGGGAGACGGGGGGCCAAGGTTGGCCCAGCGTTCAAAGTGGTTTCCAGGTGTACACTTCCAACCGCTTTCAATGTTTAAGTGGGTTAGATCTTAACGATTGACTGGAGCATGGTCTGGTTCCCCCCGAATCAAGAGAGGACCTGGTTTTGCCAGGCGCAGGACAGGGCCTTTTTATGCCGGGGCACACAGTTAATAAAGTCCGGACTCAAGTAGATTGTACGCCTGTGGGCATGGAGGCTGAATCTGGGGGATGAATGGAGAGATTGCCTGAGGTTACCAACTCTGACACTGACCCACAGCTTGCATCTACCCAACAGGGCAGCAGTTGCTCTCTTTCGGGAGCTGGTCTTTCTAGCTGTCATATTGCAAGTTGGAATATTGCAGGTATCTTGTCTAAATCTGATTGTTTGGGTTGGTCAGAATTCCTAGCCCTCTTTGATATTATATGTCTCCAGGAAACATGGTGTAGGGATTTTAAAGGCTATAATGGATTTGTTTCTTACCAGCTACCTGCTACTGGATCATCGTCCGGTAGGGCTAAAGGGGGTCTTTTGGTTCTGATCTCTGTAAAAACCCCTCTGATGGTCAAAACATATGTAAAAGTTGGGGGGCATTCGCAGATCTTATGGCTGTATAAGACGGACGGTAGGAACATTCTTTTAATTAATTTTTATAATAATATTTTTGACAACACTAGGGACCAGGTGGTTAAAGCTTTATCGTGTGCCCTGAATGACATTATTAAGGATTCTAATGTTGTCTTTGATCTGTTCATGGCAGGGGATTTTAATGTTACTAATTGCCCCTTTCTAATTTAAATATATGTAGGGTGGTTAATTGTCATGGTGATGGAGTCCCCCACTTTCAACACAATCACTATGGAGAAGCTTTAACTAACCTCCTCGACTCATACGACATGAATATCATGGCTAATGAGAAAAATGATCGTGAGGAGATTAACCCCACCTTCACAGGCGGGGGAGCTAATTCTGTGATTGATTTTATCTGTATTTCCTCGAGCCTTGAGCCTTGGATCATGGCACCCAAAGTCGTAGACATCCAGCTCAGTGACCATAATTGTCTGACGGTAGAGGCCTTGCTATGGGGAAATAAAGGGATTCCCACCACGGGGTGTATTAACAACATTGAACCCCACCGACCCAACGGCACAAGACTCAGATGGAAAGGGGATAAGGCTGAAATCACGTCTGATTCCATTATTAATAGTTGCCTGTTAGAAATAATAGTGATTTTAGAAGACATTGATGCCACTGCTGACTGTATAAGGCTTTTTACTTGTATTAATTCTGTTATTGATTCTAAGCTTACTTTTTCACTTAAGCATAAGGAAGATCGTTTGCGGGGGTGGTTTAACCAAGCCTGTACTTTAGCACTCAAGGAGTTAAAAATGGCATTAGCAGCCAAACCTAGAGACGAGAGCTTGGTTTTTAATCTTAGAGCAAGTTATAAGGAAACCTTAAAACGCAGGAAATTGGAACTCCAGCAGGATGCCTGGGATAACTTGGCTCAGGCTGCCGAATTGAACAACTGCACCCTGTTCTGGAAAATAGTTAATTCCTTATTTCTTAAAGATGAAAAGATCCCAGAGTTAACCTCCAACGTTAATAAGGAAGAGTGGATCTCTCATTTTTCCAAAATCTTTGACTCAGATAGTGTAACCGAGGATAAAGATGAAGGAGGGCCTCATACGCCACTAAACATCTCTGTCTCAGAGGTCTTAGATAGTATACGGGCTAGCAAAGGAGGGAAAGCGCAGGGCCCGGACGGGGTACCAGTTGATATTTATAAATTGGTTGCTGAAGTTTGGGGTCCATTATTAACAAATTTATTTAACGCAGCAGTCTGTAATGAGGTGCCCCCTACTTGGGAAGAATCCATCATTATTCCAATATTGAAGAAAGGTAACCGAGGGGATGTTAAGAACTATCGCCCGATTTCCTTGTTGGATTCTTCTGTAAAAGTAATGAGCAGAGTGCTTTTGGTGAGGTTGGAAGAATGGGTGGAGGCAAACGGTATATTAGCTGACAGCCAATTCGGGTTCAGAAAGGGACGTGGTACGATCGAGCAGTGTCTAAACCTAGACCTGCTGATCGGTAAATACACCCTGGCCAAACCTGGCACTATTTATCTCTGTTTTGCGGATTTGAGTACTGCCTTCGACCTGGTGGATCACGCCATCCTTTGGGCCAACCTAACCAAGCTAATCGAAATGGGGGCACCCAAGGGTATCGTATTTTTCTTAGCACGCCTCTATGCTAAATTACGTGATAGTGTGCGTTACGGTACCAACGGTGAATGTACCACCAAGTTTAAGATAGGGCGTGGAATTAGACAGGGATGTGTGTTGGCTCCACTGCTTTTTACTCTTTTTATTAACGAGTTAGACTCCACCCTGAAATCCATGGCAGTGGATGCCCCCAAAATTAATCAAGAATGCGTCCCCGTATTACTTTACGCGGACGACGCGGTCTTAATTTCACGAACCACCTTAGACCTCCAACGGCTGATGGATGGCTTTTCTCAATTCATTAAAGGAAGAAAGCTTGTGATCAATAAGTCCAAAACCTATGTTATGGAATGTGGGCGGAGGAATAGAAAGAAGCCCTTTTCATATTTCATTGATGGACCGAAGGTCCAACTTATTGATAATTTTTCTTATTTGGGGGTCACTTTTTCTAATAATAACAATTGGATTAACGAGCACAATAATGTTAGGGCCAAGATGGCGAGGAGTGCACATGGGATATTTACGTTGGCCACGAAACTAGGGGATAGGCGTGTTAATGACATGCTCAAGATATTTCAGTCTTGTTGCCTCTCCACCGCCCTGTATGGAGCAGGTATCTGGGGCTATGCCCCGGCCAAGCCCCTCCAAGTAGAGAAGAATGTTTTTTTAAAGAGACTTCTGTGTCTGCCTAGCTCAGTTTCCAACAAATTAGTGCACAAAGAACTTGGTATTTACCATCTTACAGATTTGATCCTCCTCAGACCACTTATGTCATGGCGCTCGGTTTGGAAGAAAGAAGAGACCCCACTTTGTAGAGCAATTATATCCGATTGTCTCTCTCTGGATAACCACCAAAGGATCCCATGGATAAAGTACAATCTGGATAGTTTCCGTGAGATCTTTGGCCATCGCTACAGGGCTTCCGAGTTATCTAAACCTGAAATGAAGAATCCCTTCCTAAACCGTCTATCTAATAGGTGGTATCAAAACAGTGTCGAACTTTCATCTTGTGTACTCTACTATGATCTAAATGACTTCGTGGCCTACCAACCGTATTCATCACAAGTGACCCGGAAGGACCATCGGTTTGTGCTGACCAGATTGAGAACCGGAATAGCCCACAATCTAGTGGCCTTCCCATCCCAGTATTCACATCCTGTTGGTCCCTGTCCATGTGATAACATTTCTCCTCAAAGCACTATGCACTTTCTTCTGTTTTGTCAATTGTATAAATACTTGCGGATTGCTTATCTTAAACCTGTGTTTGAAAAGTTTGGTGTAAGGACTGTAAATGACTCCATGAGATTGCTTTTTAATTTACACCACCCTGTTGTTTGTTTTTATACGGCTACCTTTCTTCTCAAATCCATTAATGCAAGGAAAAGTATACTTTTTAAATTATTTATAACCTGCCTGTATATCCTGTACTCTTCAGGTTGTTGTCTTAAACCTGCTATTTTATCTGTTGTGCTTTTATGGACTAGTTCCTTGTTCTGAATAAAGCCTTATGAAATGAAATGAAATGAATGACTACCCATTCTGAATGGTAATCTACTAATGTTAAAATGAATCTTCCGTCAAGTCCTCTTGCATTTATAGGGCCAATAATGTTCAAAGCCACTTGTTCCAAGGAACAAATGGCACTTCAACGGCAGAAATGGAGATTTTGGTAACATGTTTACTTTTATCGCTGTAGGCAAACCTTTTGCATTGTCTATCAATCAAGCAATCAAGCACGTGTTTGTTAAGCCCAACTACTCACCCGTATGGGTCTCAAGGCCCTGGGGAGGTGCAGGTTCCGGTCCATCAAGGAGGGGGTCTGTTGAAGAGCCAAGTTTTGAGGTTTCTCGTGAAGATGGAGAGTGGTGTAGTCTGTCTGAGGTAGAGCGGTAAGGTGTTCCAGGTTCTGGCTGTGAGGAAGGAGAAGGAGCGGCCTCCCGATCTGGTCTTTCTGGCACAGGGGACCACAGCGTAGGAGAGCTGGACTGATCATAGGGTTTATTGGGGTGCGTGGAAGTTAAGTCGGCTGTTGAGGTATGCTGGTCCAGGGTTGTGGAGCGCTTTGTGTGCATGGGTGAGGATCTTGAAAGTGATTCTAGCCTTGATGGGGAGCCAGTGGAGTGTGTGCAGGGGCTGGGAAATGTGGCATTGTCTTGGTAGGTTGAGGACCAGTCTTGTGGCGGCGTTCTGGATGTTTTTTTAGCTTGCAGGTGAGGTTTTTGCTTCTTCTGGTATAGAGTGTGTTGATCTGTCACTTCATTTTGAGCTCAGAGTCTAGGATGATTCCAAGAATGCATGTATGGTCTGTGGGGGTGGGTGAGCTTCCGGGGAAGGGGGGGCACCAGGTTTCGTTCCAGGCATCAGGGTGTGGGCCCATGATGAGTACTTCTGTTTTGTCAGTGTTGAGTTGTAGACAGCTTATTTTCATCCATTTGGTGACAGCTTCCATGCCTTCTTGGAAGTTGTGTTTGGCTGCGTTGGCTTAATGGATAGGGAGAAGAGGAGTTGGGTGTCTTCTGCGTTTGAAACAATGTTGAGTCCGTTCTGATGATGGGGGCTAGCGAAGCCATGTAGACTTTGAAGAGCATTGGGCTGAGGGAGGACCCCAGTGGGACTCCACAGGTGATTGGTGTAGGGTCCGAGAGTAAAGGGGGGAGTCTGACTGCTGTGTTCTGCCGGAGAGGAAGGGTAGATCCAGTCGAGGGCCTTGTCTTGATCTCTGCGTCTTGGAGTCTACGTATTAGGGTGCAGTGGGATAATGTGTCAACGGCCGCTGAGAGGTCGAGGAGGCTGAGGGCTCCTAGTTCTCTTTTGTCCAGTAGGGAGTGGATGTCGTCTGTTGCGGCAAGGAGGGCGATTTATGTGCTGCTGTTTTTTCTGGAGCCGAATTGGGATGGATCATGTTGATGGCTTTCTCGATGACTTTCGCTGGGAAGGGGAGCAGGGAAGTGGGTCTGTAGTTTTTGAGGTCGGTAGGGTCCGCCAAGGGCTTCTTTAGGAGGGGGTTGAGCTCGGCGTGTTTCCAGTCATTGGGGAAGGAGGCGTTCTCCAGGGAGCGGTTGATGGTGTGGCAAAGCATGGGTGCGATGGTGTCGGCGGCTCTGTTGAACATGTGATGGGGGCAGGGGTCTGTAGGGGCCCCGGAGTGAATTAACTTCTTTGTCTTCAGGGTGTGTTCGGTGGTGGAGGCTGTCCAGCTATCAATCGTTGGCTTCAGGGTGTTGTGGGGATTTAGTGCGTTAGTTGTCTTTGTCGAAGTTGTCAGTGTGTTGGTTGTCTTCGTCGAAGTTGTCGTAGATGTTCTTGATTTTGTGGTGGAAGAATGTGCTGAGTTTGTTGCAGAGGTCTTGTGAGGGAGGAATGTCTGTCGACTCGTTGGTGGGTTGGGCGAACTCCTTCATGATGTTAAAGAGTTCTTTGCTGTTGTGTGCGTGTGTGGAGATTCTGTCTTCAATTGCAGTTTTCCTCCTGTTTCTGAAGAGCTGGTGGTTAGGCATTGGTGGCGGCTTTGAAGTTGTTGTGGGCTTCTGTTGATTTAGAGTTCCTCCAGGTCTTCTCAAGGTGGCGGCATGTGCACCTGGACTCTCAGAGTTCGGGGGTAAACCATCTGGCCTTCTTGGCATGTGTGTTGTTGTTCTTCTTGAGGGGGCTATGGTGTTGACGCTGTTGGTGATCCATCCGTGCAGAGTTCGGGCTGCGGTGTTGGGGTCGTCGTCTTCCGTGGTACTTGGGGTGAAGTTGCTGAGTGAGCAGGTGAGTTGGTCGTTGGTGATTTTGGTCCAGTTTCTCAGTGGGAACAGGTGATGGTGTCTGTGGGTGGTGGGTGTTCTGAAAAAGAAGTGGATGCGCCGATGGTCAGTCCATGGGAGTTCGGTGGTGTGGCTAAAGTGATGGAGTTTCCTGTTGTGACGAGGGGTTCGAGGGTGTGTCCCACTGAGTGCGTGGGTTCAGTCATGGTCTGGCGAAGTCCAATGTTGTGGAGGTTGTCCAGGAGGGATGCGTTGGTTGTCGAGGTGGAAGTTGAGGTCTCCCAGCAGGGTGTAGTTGGTGGACGCGATGGCCTGCGGGGAGATGATGTCCGTGATGGAGTTGGCAAATGGTCCGCGGGGTCCAGGGGGTCGGCAGATGAGAATTCCCCGGAGTGTGGTGGTAGGGAAGGCCAGTATCTTGAAGTGAAGGTGTTTCATTAGGTCTGTGGGTCCCTCTTGGAGTGTGCTCAGGCGCAGGGTGGATTTGTGGACAATGGCGATTCCTCCTCCTGGGAGGGTGGGGCGGTCTTTTCTAGAGATCTTATATCCTTGGGAAATGGTGATGGCGATGTCCGGTCCCGACGTGGTGCTGGTCCAGGTTTCGGTGAAGAATGCTTTGTCCGGGGTGGTGCTGGTGAGGAGGTCCCAGATTTCGGTGGCATGTTTGTGGAGTGATCTGACATTGAGGATGATGCACTGAAGGGTCTTCGGTTCAGGTATGTTCTTGGGGGCGGATTGTGCTGGGCCTGTGATCCTGGCGGTGCTGTAGGTGTGCCATCAGCAGTGACAGCTGAAGGGTCTGTGCGTGTTGGCTGGTAATGCTAGCTTGCAGTTGTTGTTGTGGCCTCTGTTAAGGGCGTAGTGTGCAGCTGGGGAGTAGCATTGCTGGTGCAGAGGTCCAGGGTTCCTGGCACTGGTCATGGACGGGCTTGCCTTTGGAGCACTTTTGGCACACGTCTGCCATTAAGTAGGGGTTGGAACGGCTGGACAGCTGGAAGGCGGGAGCGGGGAGGGGAATTGGCTTGGGCTGAAACAGAAAAGTGCAAGAAAAGTGGAGGAAAGAGATAGAAGGAGAGTAAATGGGAAAGATAAAAATTAGGGTGAAAAACGAGCCTAAAAGCGGAGCGAGAGAAGGAGGCAGAGTTCCACTGTACCACCAGGGATGAGGAGCAGGTATAACCTGTGGATGGAGGAGAACCACAAATAACAACACTCAAGAGTGCAGGGGCTCAGGGGAGGCCTCACTTAATAGGGGAGCTGTGAGGGTGGGATAGCAATTTCACGGACAATGAATCAGTGGTCTTGCTCGCCTGTCCCTGCAGCAGCCGCCATTAAGTAGGGGTCGGGGAGGGCTGGACAGCTAGGGAGGCAGGAGCGTGCAGGGGAACTGGCTTGGGCCGGTCGCGCTGGTCGTGCTGGGGGGAAGGGCTGCGGGGGCAGCAGCGGCAGGGAAAATGGGCGAAAAAAGTGGGAAAGAGTGGAATAAAACAGAAAAGTGCAAAAATAGTGGAGAAAAGAGATAGAAGGAGAGTAAAGGGTAGAGATAAAAATGAGAGTGAAAAAGAGTAATGCGGAGCAAGAGAGGAAAAGCAGCGGGAGAGTAGGGGACAGAGGTTCATTGGACCATCAGGTATGAGGCGCAGGTATAACCTGTGGGTGGAGGAGGACCTCGAATACCAACTGTTAGACGGACCGGGAGGGTCGGCCGAGACTACGGGGAGAGGTCTCCGGGGAGAGCCGTCTCCAACGACTGTACAGACAAGTAACTTCCCCCCCCCACAGACGGACACCACACAAGGTTGAAGTTTAACGAGGCTTTATATGCAATTCTTAGGTTACGATGATATGATACAAGGAGGTCTGGACTCAGGGGTCCCCTCGGTTCTGGTCTCTGGTTTAGGAAAAGGGGTAGCGGGACAGTCTTGTTACCAATGAGTGGAAAATAGCTCTCAATCCTCGAGCTCGGCGTTCTAGATGATCGGGCCGCGGCGGAGCCAGCAAGTCCCGAGATGGACGAAGGAAAAACGACGGTCCGCGGCGGAGCCTGCAGGTCCCGGTGAAGATGACGGTTACAACGGTCCGCGGCCACGCCAGCAGGTCCCGACGACGATGAAGGAGATGAAGGTTGCGAAGGCTGTGGCAGCGCCAACAGGCAGGACGATGGTGCACAAGACAGAGCTACGGCAGCGCCAGTAGTCCGCCTAGGATGAGTTCCTCTTTACGTCTCTCGACTCCAAGATACAACTGCCTTCCTGCTCTGGAGCTGCCCCAGTTATAGGGCTGGTGTGCTTTGATGTCCGGACCCTCGCACTTGGAGGTCGGGAGGTCCGGGATGAGGGAGTCCAGACACCCAGCAGGGGGGTGGAGCCAGCGCCCGGGGAGGCGATGGGCGAGCGGCACTTGGTGGTGGAGAGCCATCGACACCTCCTTCTCCCATTGACTTGCCAAGTAGCCCGCTCACCTCCTGGGTGGATGGTGGTGCCGGGATGTCTGAGGCCTGGCCAGGCCCAGGGTTGAGGTCGGCCGGGGGCCAGGCGGCCACGTGGTGGAGTGTCCAAGATGGCGGCCCAGGATGGGCGCGTGGGCTGGCAGTGGATCGGACCCACGAGGTTGACATGCTCGAGGGCAGGGGTCCCTGAGGGGACGGAGGACGTGCAAGGGTGGTGTGTAGTACCTGCGTGACCGGGCTCAGGCCTGGTCGGGCCGGGGGAGAGCGGCCTTTCCTGTGGCCTGTCCAACATGCGTCCCCCCCAGCTGAAGGCGGGGAGAGTTACCCATCCTCTTGGGGACTCTCCTCGTCGAGGCGGAAGAACCGGGACAGGCCATCCGCGTTGGCGTGATCTGGCCCAGGCCGGTGTTCGACTGTGAAGTCCATACCTTGTAGGGAGATGGACCAGCGTAGTAACTTCGGGTTTTCCCCCCGCATCTGCATCAGCCACTGCAGGGGTCGGTGGTCGGTCTGTACCCGAAAGTGTGTGCCAAAAAGGTAGGGCCGGAGCTTTTTGAGGGCCCATACCACAGCGAAGGCCTCCCTCTCTATGGTGCTCCAGCGCTGTTCCCGTGGTAGGAGTCGCCGGCTAATGAAGGCCACCGGTTGATCAAGGCCGTCGGTGTTCACTTGAGACAGGACTGCCCCAATGCCATGGTCGGAGGCATCCGTCTGAACGACGAACTCCCGGCTGTAGTCGGGGGCCTGGAGCACAGGGGCGGAACACATGGCGGCTTTCAATTGTTCAAAGGCAGCTTGACACTCTGGGGTCCAGTTGACTTTCTTGGGCTGGTTTTTCGACGTGAGTTCTGTGAGGGGCCCCACTATAGTCCCATAGTCTTTCACGAACCTTCGGTAGTAGCCTGTGAGGCCCAGGAAGGCTCGTACCTCGGTCTGGGTGATGGGGGACTGCCAGGACTGGATGGCGGCAATTTTTAGCTGCAGAGGGGCCACCAGGCCGCTTCCCACCTGGTGCCCGAGGTAGGTTACAGACCCTTGCCCAATTTGACATTTGCTGGCCTTGATCGTGAGGCCAGCCCGCTGTAGGGCTTGCAGCACTGCTCGGAGGTGGTGGAGGTGCTCGGACCAATGGTGGCTGTACACAGCGATGTCGTCGAGGTAGGCGGCGCTGAATCCTTCGAGCCCCGCCAGGACCTGATTGACGAGCCGTTGGAATGTCGCTGGGGCGTTCTTCATGCCGAAGGGCATGACTGTGAAATGGTAATGGCCCTCGGGTGTGGAAAAGGCAGAACGTTCTTGCGCCCGGGGTGTGAGGCCGATCTGCCAGTAGCCCGCCGTCAGGTCGAAGATACTGAGGTAGCGGGCAGCTCCCATGCGGTCGATCAGTTCATCTGCCCGGGGGATGGGATGTGCGTCTGTTCGGGTGACCGCATTCAAGCCCCGGTAGTCGACGCAGAACCGGAGTTCTGGTGTGGTGCCGGGGGCAGCTGCTTTGGGGACCAGTACTACAGGGCTGGCCCAGGGGCTGTCTGAGGCCTCGATGACCCCGAGTGTGAGCATCTTGGCTACTTCTTCCTGGATGCAGGCCCGTACCCGATCTGGCACGCGGTAGGCCCGGTGGCGGATAGGGGGGCTGTCCCCCGTGTCCACATCGTGCACACACCAGGAAGTGACACCTGGGGTGAGGGAGAACAGGCTGGCGAACTGTGATAGGAGGGCTTGACATTCCTGGCGTTGCTCTCTGGTGAGGGCCTCCGAGAGTCGGACCCCATCCACGGAGCCGTCTTGCTCCCGAGTCCGTAGGAGGTCAGGGAGGGGCTCGGAGTCTTCTTCAGCCCCAGTGTCTGTGGCCATCAGGAGGCTGAGTTCTGTACGCACAAAGTGGGGCTTTAGTCTGTTAGCGTGGAGGACCCGGAGTGGGTTCCGGGAGGATTCCATGTCGATGAGATAGGTGGCAGGACCCTTGCGCTCGATTACTTTGAAGGGCCCCGTCCATTTGTCTTGTAGGGCGCATGGTTCGGTGGGGGACATCACCCATACCTGTTGGCCAGGTTCAAATTCAATGGATGAGGCATTCCGGTCATACCACTTTTTCATGTCCTCTTGACTGGCCTCTAGGTTGGCTTTTGCCAGTTCCCGGAACCGCCGGGTCTGGTTGCGGAGGGTTAAGAGATACCGGAAGACATCTGGAGGGTTCTTTAACGGAGGCATCTCCCAGCCTTCTTTGACTAGGCTGAGCGGCCCCCGCACTGGGTGTCCATATAGCAGTTCAAATGGGCTGAAGCCCAGGGATTTCTGGGGGACCTCTCGATAAGCGAAGAGGAGGCACGGCAGCAGCACATCCCACTGGCGACGGAGGGGCTCTTCCAACCCCCCGATCATCCCCTTTAGCGTGCGGTTGAACCGCTCAACGAGTCCGTTCCCTTGAGGGTGATAGGGGGTCGTGAATCGGTAGGTGACCCCGCACTGTTGCCAGAGGGATTTCATGTATTTAGAAATAAAGTTCGTGCCTCTGTCGCTGACGACTTCTCGGGGGAAGCCCACACGGGAGAAGATCCCCATCAGAGCCCGGCCGACTACCGGGGCTGTCACAGTCCGCAGAGGGACAGCCTCAGGGTAGCGGGTGGCGTGGTCCACTAGCACCAAGATGAATCGATGGCCTTGTTTTGTGCGCGGGTCCAGGGGCCCCACAATGTCTATTCCGACCCTCTCAAACGGGGTAGTGACCACAGGAAAAGGTTGCAGGGGAGCCTTTAGTTTGCGGCCGCTCTTTCCACTGGCTTGGCACGTGGGGCAAGATCGGCAATGCTGGTGCACATCGTTCCTCATTTTGGGCCAGAAGAAGTGGGTCACTAGGCGACTGTAGGTTTTATCTTGTCCCAGGTGTCCTGCCAGGGGGACATCGTGGGCCAGGTTTAGCAGAAAGTCTCTAAAACGGAGGGGCACCACTAATACTCGGTTGGCCCCCAGCTCGGCGATTCTTTGCTCGCTGTACAGCAGATCATTGTCCCAGTAGACCCAATGAGTTCCGGAGGTATCCCCTGCGCTTTGGGCGAGCGCTTGCTGGCGGAGTCCCTCGAGGGAGGGACAGGTCTTCTGTTCTTGGCGAAATTGTTCTTGCGTGGGCCCCCCCTCTTGAGGCCACTGGTCGAGGTTAGCGAGGTCGGAAGGTTGAGCTGGTTCGGGGGGGATGTCACGGTCGGTGGTTTCGGCTGGGGCGACCGGGGGCGGTGGTGCCGGCCATTCGGGTTCTTCTGGGCGGTGGTTGGCACGGGCGGCCATGGACCGGGTGGTGACGCACGCCCAGTCCGGGACGCCTAACATCCCCAGGTGTTCTCTTCGCTCCACGGCTGCCCACGGAGAGCTTTCAAGGTCATTTCCCAGGAGGCAGTCTACGGGGGCATCGTCTCGGACCGTTACTGTCAACATGCCGGAGACCCCTCCCCATTCGAAAGGGACGCAGGCCATCCGACACAGACTTTCCGAGTTATCGGCTGATCGTACAGGGCAGAAAATGTTCGGTAGATACTGTTCTGGGGTCACCAGGTGACAGCGGACGGCTGTTACACTGGCCCCGGTGTCACGAAGGGCTTCGGCCCGGCGTCCATTGATGCTCACCCATTGGCTGTACTTCTGGGTGTTAGCGGGTAGGGGGACCCGCGGGACCATGTCTTTCCCCCCTAAGCATGCTAGAGCCATGGCGGCTGGCTCCCACTCTTGATGCTCTTGTTCGTATTCTTCCTGCTCCTCGGAGATCTGTTCTTCCCCTAGGGCCGCAGCGGCCACTTGGCGGGGTCTTGGGCTCTGGTACTGCGGGCAATTTGGGTCGTTTGCATAGTGGCCGACCCGTTGGCATCGGTGACACGTGACATTGGCGCTGTACCCCGGTCGCGCCGGGGTGCTGCCCCGGTTGGCCGGGGGGGTGGTGCTGGTAGCGGGGGCGACCGGAGCGTTGTCTCTTCCTCGTCCTTGGCCCCCTCCTCCTCCTCTGGGTCGGTGCTGACCATTGTTGTTCCGGTTCTGTTCGTAGGACCCATTCCGGCCCACTCTGGTGATCTCCCACCGGTCAGCTTCAGCTGCGAGCTGCCGGGGATCCGTTAACTTGCTGTCGAGGAGGTGCTGGCGGAGTTCAATGAAGCAATTGTTCGACAGATGCTCCCATACCATCAGATTGAACAGTTGTTCGTAGGTCGTGACGTTGCTTCCTCTGATCCAGCCCTCGAAGGCTCGGCTAAAGTAGGTTACATAGTCCACCCAAGTTGTACCCGGGATACGGGTGCAGTCTCGGAACCTCTGACGGTACATCTCGGGTGTGAGGCCATAGCGGGTGAGGAGTGCCGCTTTCATATGGTCATAGGAGGTCATCTGGTGGTCCGGGAGCTGTAGCAGGGTATCGCGGCCCTCATTGAGGAATCTCCCCCATAGACCGGCTCCCCAATCGCTTCTATCGATCCGGTGTGCAGTCATAGCGATTTCATAGGCCTTAAACCATTGCTGGATGTCGTCCTCTCGGAAATATTCTCGGACAACATCCTTGGGGATGTGTACCTTTTTCTCTGTGGCCCCTGAGGTGTGGGGTCGCTCGGGCACCCCTACTTCTTTATTCTGCTTGCGCAGGTTGATCTCGGCTAGGTTCCGTTCGTGTTCGTACGCCAGTTTCTTTTCCTCGAGCTCCCTTTGTCTCTGTTTCTCCTCTCTTTCTTCTCGGAGACGCAGGTGCTCTAAGTTGATTTTCTGTTCGGCCAACTTAAGTTCAACGTCCATTTTGAGCCGGGCCATTTCTAGCTCGTGTAGTCGGGTTCTTTCTCTTTCCTGGATCTCGTCTTGCGAGAGACCCGTTCTTTGCCCTTCAGGGGCCGTGGTGGTTTTTTCTGCGGTGCTTTGATCGGGGGTTCCGGCAGCCCCGGTCTCTGCCCAAGATTCTAGGGCATGCTTAAAATCGTCTTTGGTGCTTAGTCCGGTGGTAGCGATACCCAGTTCGATGCAGAATTGTTTTAGTTCACGATGGCTGTACTCCTCCAATTTCTCCATTTGGAACTTCTCGGTTGATCCGCTTTCTTTAGTTGTCATTGTGATTTCGTCGTGGGGTGAGCTACTCTCTGTACGTTATGCGGTGATTCGGATCGCGCCGCTGGCCACCAATGTTAGACGGACCGGGAGGGTCGGCCGAGACTACGGGGAGAGGTCTCCGGGGAGAGCCGTCTCCAACGACTGTACAGACAAGTAACTTCCCCCCCCCACAGACGGACACCACACAAGGTTGAAGTTTAACGAGGCTTTATATGCAATTCTTAGGTTACGATGATATGATACAAGGAGGTCTGGACTCAGGGGTCCCCTCGGTTCTGGTCTCTGGTTTAGGAAAAGGGGTAGCGGGACAGTCTTGTTACCAATGAGTGGAAAATAGCTCTCAATCCTCGAGCTCGGCGTTCTAGATGATCGGGCCGCGGCGGAGCCAGCAGGTCCCGAGATGGACGAAGGAAAAACGACGGTCCGCGGCGGAGCCTGCAGGTCCCGGTGAAGATGAGGGTTACAACGGTCCGCGGCCACGCCAGCAGGTCCCGACGACGATGAAGGAGATGAAGGTTGCGAAGGCTGTGGCAGCGCCAACAGGCAGGACGATGGTGCACAAGACAGAGCTACGGCAGCGCCAGTAGTCCGCCTAGGATGAGTTCCTCTTTACGTCTCTCGACTCCAAGATACAACTGCCTTCCTGCTCTGGAGCTGCCCCAGTTATAGGGCTGGTGTGCTTTGATGTCCGGACCCTCGCACTTGGAGGTCGGGAGGTCCGGGATGAGGGAGTCCAGACACCCAGCAGGGGGGTGGAGCCAGCGCCCGGGGAGGCGATGGGCGAGCGGCACTTGGTGGTGGAGAGCCATCGACACCTCCTTCTCCCATTGACTTGCCAAGTAGCCCGCTCACCTCCTGGGTGGATGGTGGTGCCGGGATGTCTGAGGCCTGGCCAGGCCCAGGGTTGAGGTCGGCCGGGGGCCAGGCGGCCACGTGGTGGAGTGTCCAAGATGGCGCCCCAGGATGGGCGCGTGGGCTGGCAGTGGATCGGACCCACGAGGTTGACATGCTCGAGGGCAGGGGTCCCTGAGGGGACGGAGGACGTGCAAGGGTGGTGTGTAGTACCTGCGTGACCGGGCTCAGGCCTGGTCGGGCCGGGGGAGAGCGGCCTTTCCTGTGGCCTGTCCAACACCAACACTCAAGAGTGTAGGGGCTCGGGGGAGACCTCACCTAATTGGTGGAGCTGTGGGGGTGGGAGAGCAATTTCACTCACAATGAGTCAGTGGTCTTGCTCGCCTGTGCCCGCAGTGAACGCCATTACATAGGGGTCAGGGAGATCTGGATAGCTGGGAGGCGGGAGCGGGGAGGGTAACTGGCTTGGGCCGGGCATGCTGGGGGGAGGGACCACGGGGCAGCAGCGTCAGGGAAAAACATGCGAAAAAAGTGGAATAAAAGTTGAATAAAACAGAAAAGTGCAAGAAAAGTGGAGGAAAGAGATAGGAGGAGAGTAAAAGGAAGAGATAAAAATGAGAGTGACAAGCAAGTAAAACGGAACAGGAGAGGAAAAGTGGAGTGAAAGAAGGAGACAGAGGTCCACTGGACCACCAGGGATGAGGTGCAGGTATAACCTGCGGGTGGAGAAGTGCCTCAAACAGTACCACTCAAGAGTGCAGGGGCTCGGGGGAGGCTTCACTTAATGGTGCAGCTGCGAGGGTGGGAGAGCAATTTCACTGACAATGAGTCTGACATTCCTCTTGACCCTGGAGTCCATGCATGGCCACTAGTAATGAAGTCTTGTTATGCTTTTAGTTAGACTACAACCTAAAGAGCTTTGTGAGCTAAAGATACAATTTGTTCACATAAGCTTTCAGGGGTTATCAATTTGTTACCTCTGTACGAATCCTGGTCACAAATGTATAACTCATTTCTAACCCCCCGAAACCCCTTCCCATCACTCTTTAATTCAGGACATTTTTCTAGCCAACCCTTTAACACAAGATATTTTACATTCTAGATAGCTAGGTCTTTTTTCATACTATCTTCTCATTCTTGCTGGTTTACTCCATCAGTGATGGCTACTACCACAATTTCATCCACCGTACTATTTTATAATTCATTGTTAGGTAAAGGAAGTCTTGACAAAAAATCTGCTGCTTGGTTCCTAGGGCCAGGAATGCAAACGATTTTAAAATTAAATCCTTCTAGTCCCAAGAACCATCTGGATATTCTTGGTGTGGTTCTTTCAATGTTTTTTACAGAAAACGCATTCACTAAAGGTTTATGGTCTGTCCTTAAAGTGAATGGAATGCCTCAAACAAATACTCGGAAAAGTTGTACAGCCCAAAAACAAGCCAAGGCTTCTCTCTCCACCACTGAATATCTGGATGCTGCGTCAGACAATGCCCTAGAGGCAAAGACTATTATACTCTCTTCCCCATCCACTATTTGACTTAAGGTGGCACCAACCCCTTTAGTACTGGCATCTGTTGTGAGTATAGTGTGTTTGCGTATGTCAAATTGTCCTAAAAATTGGGCATTTCCAATTAAACTCTTAAGTTTGTTGAATGCATCCTCATATTCCTTACTCCAAATGAATTTTTCACCCTTCTTAAGTACGTTTTGCAAAGTATACGTGATGTTTGCAAAGTTGTTTACACATTTTGGATAATATTCTGATAATCCAAGGAAGGACTTTACTCCTTCCTCGGTACATGGTACAGGAGCAGTTGTAATTGCCTCAACAAGGTTAACTTTAGGTTTATTTCCTTCTTTCGATATGACATGTCATCAATACATTACGGATCTGACACCAATCTGACACTTTTCTCTTTTCAATGTAAGCCCTGCATTCTAGAGTTTGTTTAAAACATTGCTAACATTTTTATTGTGCTCTTCTTCTGTTTTCCCAAAAACTAAAAGGTCATCTTGGAAGAACAACACATTATCTACTCCTTCCAAAATGTTCTATATAGCTTTCTGAAAAACCGCTGCAGTGGAGGGTAAACCAAATGGCATTCTAATCTGAATTCACCAAAAGGTGTAATGAATGATGTGAGTGCTCTGGTCCTTGGGTGATGCTCCACTTGATGGTAGGCTGAGAATAGATCAATTACAAAGAAGAACTCCGCTTTACCAAGTAGGCTCAACATCTCATTTCTATTCGGTAGAGGATACCTGTCCACCCATATGTTGTTGTTCAGTTCTCGTTAGTCAATGCATAACCTAATAAATGTATTGTTCTGATTTGACCCGATAACAATAGGTGCAACTCACTCTGCGTATTCAATAGGCTCAATCAAACCTCGACTAACTAATTTGTTATGTTATGTTATGTTATAATACTTATAGAGCGCATGAACCCCAGCCAAGGGGCATCCCAGCGCTAAGCACAGACAGAAGATAGGTGACAGGGCCGCAGAATGCCACAACTGATTATTCAGGGAACATATGAGTTTTTATGGCCTTGCAGAAGGCAGCATGATTATGAATGCTTTGGATGTTCACCGAAAGGGAGTTCCAAAGTTTAGGAGCTAAAGCTCAAAGAGAGCTCCCTCCCGCTCTGTCTCTTTTAACCCGCGGGATGGCTGCCAGATGCTGGCCAAAAGAGTGCCGGAGACGAGTGGGCGTAAAAGGTATGAGAAGGTTTGCAGGGATTTTAGGGGAGCATTAAGGATGTGGCAGGCAATGCACAGTCTTTTAAAAAGAACACACTTCTCCACCAGAAGCCAAATGAGTCTAATAATGAACTCCGAGGTGTAACAGGTCCTGCTGAGCCCAAACAGTAGTCAGACGGTCTCATTCTGTATTGTTTGGAGGTACTGTATCTCTGCTCTGTTAACCCCTAAGTACAGAGCACTAGCGTAATCTAACCTAGATAGAATGGTGGCATGGATGATAACCTGCCGAGTATTAGCCTCAAAGAAGCCCAACAAGGGTTTGAGACCACGGAAGAGCCTGAAACAGACTCCAGCCACAGCCTTGATTTGGGGATTGGAATCAGAGTGCAGATTCCATCCAGACGCCCAGATTTTTTATCGTCTGCTAGGGTGTAGGTGAGGAGCCATGAGTGGAAAGCAACCATTGCTCACTCCACAGATGAGTTTTTACCCACCAGGAGAATTTCCGATTTGGTGGCGTTTAGCTGGAGGAAATTCGATGTCATCCAGTCCGCGACCGCTATTAAGTCCTCTTTGAACTTAGAGGCATCCAGTGCAGGGTTATTGGATAGGGCGATCACTAACTGCATGTCGTCCGCTTATGAGACCACAGTCAGTCCCCTATCCTTTGCCACGGCTGTCAGAGGCTGAATGTAGATGTTAAAAAGGGTCGGGCACAGGGGGATCCTGCGGGACCCCTTGGCATACGTTGTGTGTCTGAGAGCAGAAAGGGTGGGCAATCACTTGAAAGGATCTTTCCGAAAGAAACAAAGCGAGCCACCCCCGGGCCAAGCCACAGATGCCAATGTCTTCTAGGCACTGCAAAAGAATCTGGTGGGACACAGTGTTAAATGCAGCACTTAAGTCCAATAGGATCAGGGCAGAGGTTCCTGCAGAATCCAGTGAAAGTTGAAGATGCTCCGTGACCGCCAAAAGAGCAGATTCCGTACTGTGGCATGAATGGAAATTGTTCTGAGAGGGGTACAGCAAGTTTTTAGTGTCAATGTAGCTGGAGAGGATGGAATTAATGTGGGCTTTGGTAATCTTGGCTTTCAAAGGACGGAGGGAGATAGGACAGAAGTTTGCTTGCTTGGACTCGTCCAATGTAGGTTTCATAAGAAGAGGGATTACTTTAGCGTGTTTCCAGGCAACGGGGGCCACAGCAGAGGATATGTACAGATTTATGAGATCACAAAACACAGGCGACAACTGCGGTAGGAAAATCTTAAATTGATCGGGTTTGAGAGGATTTGCCCGGAGATCCGGATTTAAGTTTGTTACAGATAAACCGCATGGCTTCTTGGGAAAATGCCAGAAACCGGTCCTCGGTAGCTTGTTTCCGGTCCAGGGAAGATATGGCTTAGCAGTTCGGGCTGGACTGTTCCCATGAGGCACAGGGTCAGACTGATTTGCATATGGCAATGTCTGAACTGGGGTGGCAGAGTGAGCTAAAGAATGGTGATGGATTAAAACCAGATCAGTTGACTGGGGGTGAGTGTTTGATTTGCTCAAACGCTCCGTCCATCATCCCCTTTTGTATCGCTTTGTTCGCCCTAAGTGTGGCAGGGTATGCTCAGACGTGAGTCCCTTGCTCACTTTGCCACTGGATTCAAGCAAGCCGGGCTGATGAAGGCTGAAAATGCCAGAAACCGGTCCTCGGTAGCTTGTTTCCGGTCCAGGGAAGATATGGCTCAGCAGTTCGGGCTGGACTGTTCCCATGAGGCACAGGGTCAGACTGATTTGCATATGGCCATGTCTGAACTGGGGTGGCAGAGTGAGCTAAAGAATGGTGATGGATTAAACCCAGATCAGTTGACTGGGGTGAGTGTTTGATTTGCTCAAACGCTCCGTCCATCATCCCCTTTCGTATCGCTTTGTTCGCCCTAAGTGTGGCAGGGTATGCTCAGACGTGAGTCCCTTGCTCACTTTGCCACTGGATTCAAGCAAGCCGGGCTGATGAAGGCTGAAAATACCAGAAACCGGTCCTCTGTAGCTTGTTTCCGGTCTAGGGAAGATATGGCTTAGCAGTTCGGGCTGGACTGTTCCCATGAGGCACAGGGTCAGACTGATTTGCATATGGCCATGTCTGAACTGGGGTGGCAGAGTGAGCTAAAGAATGGTGATGGATTAAACCCAGATCAGTTGACTGGGGGTGAGTGTTTGATTTGCTCAAACGCTCCTCCATCATCCCCTTTTGTATCGCCTGGCTTCTTGGGAAAGCACAGGTAATGTGAAAAGTGATGGGCCGGTGACGGCCAAGGGGATAGGCCGGCCTATTGGGGACACTGTATGAGGAAATGTTTTGTAGATATCATCCACCTTTTTGATAAAAAAGGCAGCAAGGATCTCACATTGCTCATTGGAAGTGAGAGGGGATGAAATGGGATGCCCAGAATGTTTAAGATCCTTAAGTAAGGAGAATATACATTTAGTGGGATTGCTGCTGTTCTTAATTATGTCTGAAGAAAAGTCCGCCCTCACCTTCAGAATAGACTTGTGGTATTGTTTAATGGCTGCTCGATATTGTATTTTCAGAGACGGGTCATACCGTCTTCTCCAAGTCCTTTCCAGGGCTTTGCACTCTCTCCTAGCCTGAGACAGTTGGTCATTAAACCAAGGGCCAGATTGTGTTCTGCGGCTGTGGGACATCTTAGCAGGGATCAGAGTGTCGGGAGAATGCGAAATCCGATCTGACAAGATACTGTTAGCCCTATCCGGGTTGTTAGGGAGGTTAGGCCCATGAGAGAGGAGTATGTTGCGGAAGCGATTAGCATCCAACTTATGCCAGGGGAGTTTTAGAATGGATTTCTGAGGAGCTTCTTTAAAAGGTCCTATTCCCTGTGGTGTCAATGTCACCAGATAGTGATCGGACCAGGTCATGGGGAGGGAGGGTAGCTGTGAGAGCCAGTAGATTTGAAAAAAAGGATCTAACAAACGGCCAGCGGAATGAGTACTTTTAGCGACATATTGTAAGATGGAAGGCAGCAAGGTTTGCTAAAAGATTCCTAATCTCCCTATCTTGACTATCTTCCAAGTGCAGATTGAGGTCCCCAACAATATTAAAGTTGGTTGACCTAGTAACCAGCAGCCACGAAGTAGTGACCAGGGCTTCCATAAAACTTTATGAGGGCCCGGGGGGGGGGGGGGGGGGGGTGAGGGGGGGCCGATAAAACAATTGTGCCATAAGGGTAAAATTATTAATAACACAGATTTTGAGCAGAGAGCATTCAGAGTCTGCAATGCTTTCTTTGGTCCTGGTACAGGTAAAGCCAGTTTTTCAGACAAGACAAGTTCTTGTCTGAGAGGTTCTCTCATCATTATCGGTATGTACCTACTTTGTGTACAACAGGTTTTGCACCTTCCTTTAACTTAACTTTATGCTGAAACTCTCTCAAACACCCCAGCGTATCAGTGCATACCTCTGAGAATTCATCCAACAATTCACTGCCACAAACTGATCGTTCAAACAACATTACGGAACTTCCGATGTGGGATCTAGTTTTATACCTAAATCTTTTTGATGCTACCAACATAGAAGGTTTGATCCATGTTTTACACCTTCCCTACAGTGCTTCTGTCCTTGAATGTTAGTCTCATGATAGCAACACTTTCCAAGTGTATGGGGTCCTTTTTGTACCCAACCGGAATTACATCTGGTTCTTGGAAGGAGGACAAATCATCTCGAACATTAGCATGGTAAGTTTTACTGTTAATGAAAGCAAAAGGTGAGCAAGAATCTGCATAAACTTCAATCTTTTGTCCATCTAACCCAATCTCACACTTTGGCAGATCAACCATATGTACTTCGTTGTTTCCATTTAGTGTTACTTGGAGCACATATCTACCTCTGTCCTCCTCTGTGGTTTCAATAACATTTACAGTTCTGCTTGACATATCATTACATACACGCGCTAAGTGTCCTTTGTGGTTACATTTCCTGCACATGGCTGTTCTGGCTAAACAATGAACATTATTCGCTAAATGCCCAGGACTGCCACACCGAAACACTTGAGTCTATTATTCAGAGCTGAATCTTTCCTTATTAATCTCCTTATACACACCACTCTTCTTTTGTCTTTCAATAGCACAAACATTTCCCAGTTCTCTTGAGATGTCATTTGCTCCTTGTTCGAGTGATCCATTCATCTCTTTAATGCATTCAGCTGTGTGTTCAACACTCTTTGCAATATCAATTGCACTTTTAAGGTTGGATTACCAACTAACAATTTTTCTTGAATCTTTTTGTTATTAATAGAACGTACCAAATGGGGGAGTGGCTTGGATGCCGCGCAAGATGGCCGGCTAGGTGTGGAGCTCCGCCGCACCGTATCACCTCGCTGCAGTTTTCCCTTGGTGAGGAGGTATGCTTCGGTTGCTGCTCTCCGGATTTCGTAACCGGAACACATAGGGAGTCCATGGAGCAGCTTTGTGATGTCCAAGGAGCCGCCTGTCAGCTGTAATCGCGACGTTAAGATTGCGCTTCAGGTACCCGCCATTTTGTGCGACTGCCTCCTCAGCGCTGACGGCTTTCAACGTCCCTCAGCCTTCCGACACTACAGCACTATGTTCTGGTTGCTGTGCTGAGTTTCTCCGCCGGACTTTTATGTTGAGCCTTTGAGACCTCCTGCCACCCTGTATATGCTCTGATTACCTTCATTTTGCGACGCACTTACAATTTATGTGCTGATGCCGCCATTTTGAAAGTGCCGCGGCTGACTTGAGAGCCACAGCTTTCCTCCGCAATGTTAAACTTGAGCCTGGCGTCTTCATGCAGACGCTTTTTGTATAAGCATATGCTCACCTCTGTCACACAGGATCCGCTTATTTACTTTCTTCTCTACTCATGACCTCGTTTTTCATTTCCTCCTTGTGAGCCACATTCTATCTCCACAACTGAGTTGGGATCCCTCCTATGACTTTCTCAGGCCATTGTTTTGTGTCCCTCCTCACTCCGGGTCTCCATGCAGAACCCAGTTACCAACTGAAAGCGTTTTCCCATTGTACTGAAGGCTCCTCTCTGCCTCTGAGGTGGCTATCTTCCCTTTTGCTGATGAAGGCTGCTCAATGACTGGCCCTTCTTTCAAGTGACTTTCCCCACGGATGTTTTTCTTTCTACTGGAGCCCTGTAGTGTACTAAAATGTGCTGAAATGTTCTAAAAAGTGCTGAAGCTTATTAAAATGCGCTGAAGTGTACTAAAAGTGCTGAAGTTTACTAAAATGCGCTGAAGTGTACTAAAAGTGCTGAAGTGTACTGGCAGTGGACTGGCAAAGTTTATTGTTATTTTACTGACCCTTGGGTGATCATTCTATTTTAAGTGGCTTGAGTCTCCCACCCTTGTGGTAGTAGTTCAGAGTATATACCGTTGTCAGCTGTATTTTTTTCTTTTTTTTTTTAACTGACCTCTCCTATGGTTCACTTGCAAAAGGCAAAATTTGTTTTTATCCCCTCTACGAACACCTCTGTGAGGACTTCCTCCAGCTTACGTGTTTCCACACAACCTTCCCAGATGGCGACCTCCTCCTCTCAGCGTTCCTCTTCAGGTCATCCACCCTCTAATAAGTCATCACCTTCTGCGACGTCTATCAAGAGATTGAAGCAAGACTCTCCCTCATCAGATTCACCACCATGCTCGTCTTCCATTGATCTAATTTTAGAAGAGATTCGCGCATTACGTCTATTCAATGAGGAAACAAGTAAGGATATGCAGCTTCTAAAAGACAAATGGGAAGTCATGGATACTCGCATCTCTTCATTCGAACAGCAAATTCCTGAGGTCCATTCCAACACACAACGCATTGCTTCTTTGGAAAAGACTGTTCTAAACCTACAACATCACACGGAGGACTTGGAAAATCGCAATAGGAGGAATAACCTTCATATTTATGGTCTGCCAGAAGCTCTTTAGGGTGATGATCCAGTCACTTTCTTTACTGCCTTCCTTCCGAAATTATTGGACATGCCACCTTCTACATCCATCAGCATACAAAGGGCTCACAGACTTGGTTCGCGTACTTCCACCTCTACAAGGCCTCGTGGTGTTATCATCCTCTTCCTGAAATTCACAGACTTGCTGTCCATTCTTTCTGCTGCTAGAGCCAAAAGGCAGATATCCTGGCTGGGTCAGCGTGTCTTTCTGTCCCAGGATGTCTCTAATGCTTCTGCTTCCAGGCGAAAGGAATTCCTGGCCCTTCGCCCTTCTCTGCGATCTCTTGGAGCCCGATATGGCCTGTTTCACCCATGTACCTTCAGGGTCACCCATCAAAACAAGACTTGGTCATTTCAAGATCCTGTCGAACTGCGGAATTTCATCCTTCTACATAACAACGATGGAATGGACCCCTCCCTTCAAACAGTGGCTGACTGATAATGCTATATTTTTGATTGTAGTCTCTAGATGTTCCTTTCTTCTCTGTATTTTTCTATTGTTTTACGTGCCTCTAGTACCTTCCATTAGTTTCATTGGTTAATGTGGTTAGTTCTCCTATTTGTCTTCCCTCAGTATCTTGTAACGCTTATTCCCAACTACACTTTTCATTGCTGTACTTTTCATTTGTTTCTTCTATTAATTGTTCTTTCTCTCCTTATACAGATGTGTACTGGTTATCCCCCTCACCCTATGTCATCCCTCGTGGTTCTGTGAGGTCTTGGTGCGGTTATGCATCTGATCCTGGTCTTCCCCGTCTTGTAACGCATCACCACTTCCCCACTTCCCTCTGTGTATCTCCCCTCTCAAGTATGTTTCTTGCAGTCATCCTTATGGATATGTACTGTCTTCTCTGCCTTCTTCCTTCCTTCCTTTTGCTGGCTCCCCTTCCTCTCCTTTCTCCCTTCTTTTTTCCATTCACATTTGTATTCTCCTTTCCTTCTTTCTTCTTTCTGACTTTTTTAATGGTTGGCTTGCTGCCTTTACAATTTGTTCTGCACTTTTTGACTTTGAATATTTTACCATGTTTTAAGTTTTAAAGTTGTTTCATGGAATGTGAAAGGTTTTAATAATCCTATTAAGCGGCAGAGAGTACTATCCCACCTGTCTTCCTATAATCCCGATATTGTACTTCTCCAAGAGACCCACCTCTCTGATCTTGAGTCCATGAAACTGAAAAGACAGTGGGTTGGTACGGTTTTATTTTCTCCAGCTTCTCAGAAAAAGAATGGAGTTGCTATTTTGATTCACAAGCGACTCAAATGTAAGATTGTATTGGAGGAAAAAGACGAGGAAGCTCGTTGGGTTTTAGCTAAACTCCTTATTAATGCAATTCCGATTACGGTGTTCAATGTCTATGGTCCTTCAAACTTTGACTCTTCTTTTTGGCCCTCCATCACTTCCAAATGTATTCAACACAAAGACGATTATTTCATTTTAGGTGGCGATTGTAACCAGATAGTTGACCCCTTCTTAGACCGTAAATCATCTGTTCGTTTTACCCCACACAAACCTCATAAACAGTTTATAGATACTATTACACAGGCTCACCTTGTAGATTCTTGGAGACTCACACATCCAGATGTCTTAGACTTTTCTTTCTTTTCTCCCCCGCATGCCTCTTTTTCCCGCCTGGATTATATTTTCCTTTCCTCTTCCTTGTCTCAAAATCTTCTGTCTTCTTCTATTGAACCTTTTGTAATTTCTGACCATGCCTCTATTGTCACAGTCTTTGATCTCCTTCCCCCTCTTCCTAAATCGTCTCGCTGGCGTTTTAATTCCTCTTTACTAACTGACTTTTTTCCTCCTCTTTTCGCTCTTTCACTTCTGAATTCTTTCAGATCAACTCTGATCCTCTTCTATCTCCCCATGTTCTTTGGGATTCTTTCAAAGCTACGGCCCGTGGTTTTGTTATTGATTTTGTTTCAAAGAAAAAGAAACGATTTCTCCA
The DNA here is from genome assembly GCF_964263255.1 of Lissotriton vulgaris. Taxonomy (NCBI): domain Eukaryota; kingdom Metazoa; phylum Chordata; class Amphibia; order Caudata; family Salamandridae; genus Lissotriton; species Lissotriton vulgaris. Next base: position 328,938 of record NW_028246081.1, on the reverse strand, counting down.
AAAGCGTAAAGTCGCTCTTGCCCATATCAAAACTTTGGAGCACCAATTCTATACCACTTCTCCCCATCAGATGTCTTCCAAACTTCCTCGGGCCAAAATTGCATTCAACAAACTTACCACGGACTCTGGATCTTCCTTTCTTCTTCGGAGTAGTGCGCGCTATTATGGTGGTAGAAAAAATCGGGCAAAATGCTTGCTAACTATCTCAAATCTCGTAAAGAACGTACTTTCATTGACTCGATTTATTCCCCTCGAATGTTCTCCTACATACAGATAAAGAAATCTTAGAACAGTTCTAATCCTTTTATGAGTCTTTGTATACTCCAGAAAACCCTCCTACACCAGCTCTTCTTCAATCTTACTTTGATAAACTGCCTAAACCAGATACTCTTCATGAATTGTCTGCAGCACTTTCCTCTCTTACCAAGGGTAAGACACCGGGTCCTGAAGGGTCTCCGGTTGAATTTTATTTACATTTTTCCGATCTTCTTTTACCTAAACCTCTCTCTCTTTTTCAGTCATTGTTCTCCACTGGACTCGCTCAGGGGTCTTTTCAAGATGCCACTATATGTCTCATTCCTAAAGAGGGTCGTGATCCTAAGTTTTGTAAGAACTACCGACCAATTTCCTTAGTTAATGTTGATTACAAGTTGTTTGCAAAACTGTTGGCTTTACGTCTCGACCCCTTTATGCCCCATCTCATTGGAAAGGAACAATGCGAATTTGTTAAGGGTCGCCTTACATCGGATAATTCTAGACTTTTCCTTAATGTTTTAAATAAGGCCTCTTCTCTCTCGATTCCCCTAGCAGCTATTTCTGTAGATGATGAGAAAGCCTTTGATCGAGTTGATTGGTCTTTCCTGCTTGCTTCCTTAAGATGTATATAAGAAAAATTAACCTTTCTAAAATGTTTTTAGTTTAACAATACCACACTATTTACCTTTTGTGGCATGGTATTTATTTTCCCTTTTCTTTATTATATATATATTTTTTAAAGTTTCCAAGGACAACTCATTCTCATTTTCAGAAAAAACATTTAACACAATGAGACATTACATTACCATACATTTAACAAACAAAAATAATTGTACTAAACAAACAAATTTTAGAAAAATGCACCATTCACAATTTCATGAATTCAATAATAAATATTGCACCAATATATAAATCAAGTTATATACAAATCACTAATGAAGAGAAATATTTCCACAGTTCATATGGTTCAACATGGATCGAATCGACAACAAAAATAATTTTCATCCAATTATGGAATTGCCGACACGTTTCTAGCCTCGCGTTATTTCTTTAACGGGCTTTCATCAGGGCTTCTTATTAATTTGTGTGTAGCGCGATCTATAAAAACAAAAGTGGGGGAATATATCTGTTATTCTAGTTTCTCCTCATGTTTGCCGACTTTTAAAAAAACTGTGCCAGGTCAAATCATACCTTATTGAAAAGTCTCCGGTCATGCATTCAGTTTTCGTATCAGTTCTATGGCAGCCAACAGCAATTGCTCTAAAAAACATTAATCAGGGCCACTGTTGCTGTTGGGGGATATTTTACTAGCATGATTGCTTTGTATTTCCATTAAATAAACAAAAAATGTAGCTCGCCTACCTGTAGGTAGCTTTAAATCCCGCAATCAAATTGCTCACATGAACTTCCTTCCTAGTTCAAAGGTTCCCTCTCTGCATTATAAATGTGACGTGTTATTCATGCCTTTTTATAACATTGCAACTCAGAAAGCGTAACTCTTAAATCACTCAATTACCACCCACGACATACCTTGCACTTTTCATGTGCTCATTTCGCGTTGGGAGCGGGACCGCTTTCACAATGTCCGATAACGCAGCTCTGCTTTATGCCTTAGTTAATTGCTGCAATGAAGGTTGGGTTTGACGTTAGCGAAAGTCCGCTTTGTTATATTATTTTATTTAAACCATGCGGGCACTACCTATTGAACTCATCGTAGTCATGCTGGGTACTTTCACTGCTCCCTTTCTTGCGGCGCCATTGTAAGTGTTGACCGCTCGTGTACCATGAACCCGGAATTGTTTATTCTCTCACCCGGGGCAGCACTGCACATTGCATGCTGGGGATTGTGGTTCAACCACGCTCCTGTACTGTGAAACGCACTTCAAAGTGTCTTTTTGATAGAATAGGATCTTTCAATCGATCGCAGGCATAATCATATATGCAATGGAGGAAGCCACCAATGTTTTAATATTATTCACGCACTATAGATGATTTATGCGCTCCACAGGTAGTTCAATTGTTACGAGGCAATGCCAGTCTAAAAATACCATGTACGACACTAAATGCAGTAATATTCACGTGCTACAGTGATTTACTAGAAACCATTATGTGGCAATTACTTTCAAGATGTCACCATCAGCACCTGCAAGCTCTAGCCATTGATCAGTGGTTTTTGTCTGTATGAATTAATTATTTGTAGTGTCAGAAATAGGTATATGTATTTTATGCCCTAGTTATCTCAGACATTTCGTTGAGGCCAGTGAGGACACTATTAAATTTCAGAATCCTTAAGATGGCATGGTTTTGGCCCGAAGTTTATTTCCTTTATTTCTTTAATATATTCTATGCCCAAAGCTTCGGTCCTTGTAAATGGTCAACTTACCCCCTCTTTCCCGCTTCAACGTGGAGTTCGTCAAGGCTGTCCTCTTTCTCCTCTTCTTTTTATTTTAGCTCTTGAACCTTTTCTATCTTCCATTTGTAATAACTCCTCTATCTCTGGCTTTCCTTACGGAGAACATCAGCTCAAATTATCTGCTTATGCGGATGATATTCTATTACTTATTTCTGATCCAGTCACTTCTGTTCCTTCCTTACTCGAGGAATTTGCAAAATTTTCCCTTGTCTCGGGATACAAAATTAATTCTGACAAAACAGAGATTCTTCCATTAACTAAATTTTGTCTCCCGCATTTCTTTGCCTCTACTGGCTTTGCGTGGAATACTAATAAGATCAAATACCTTGGAGTACTTTTTTCTAACTCCATTTCTTCTTCGATCAAGCTTAATATGAATGCAGTTATTTCTAGAATTGAGGGCTTGATTTCTTCCTGGAATCCCCGTTTTCTCTCTTGGTGGGGTCGCCTTGATTCTGTCAGGATGATGATTGCCGCGATTTTTGATTTATTTACTGTCCATGCGTTGTTCATATTCCGGCCCTTTATTTTCGCCGTATTGACTCTGTTTTATCCACATTACTCTGGAAGCAGAAAAAGGCTTGTATATCTCTTTTAGCTCTTCGTCAATCCAAATCGAACGGAGGAGTTAACTTTCCAAATTTTCGCCTGTTTCATAAATCTTTCTCGCTACGTCAGGCTTCTCGTTGGCTCTCTCCAGATCCATCTCCTTTTACCCCACTTTGGCTTCACGTTGAGCACTCTTTACTGTTACCCTTTTCATTCCAGGATGTGCTTCGTTTTACTTCTAAATCCCCCTATTTTAAGTCCCCGTTATTCAAACACACTTCATCTCTTTTGAGACCCTTGCTCTCAGCGTTGACTGTCTCTCGTGAATTTTTTCTACTCTTGCCCATCTTGTATAACTCGCTTGTTCTCTTCCGCAACAGACCTATCGCCTGGCCCTCTTGGAGGTCGAGGGGTATTACTTGGATCCATCACCTTTTTGATAGTTCTTCACCTCGCTCCTTTCCCCAATTTCAATCACAGTTTCATTGCCCTGGTTCGTTTGCACAGAAATACTATATTCTTATGGAAATTATTATGGATCGTAACTACTCTCTCCCTTCTACAGACTCGCCTCTACCCTCTTCTCCTCTTCTTACCATTCTTAACGCTATTCCTAAAGTTTCTCTTATTTATCGCTTTTTTTCTGCTCCTAATCCTGAACGCCCTAAATCGAAAACGGAGCTCTCCTGGGAGAAGGATCTAGGTTGCTCTTGGCCTGTTTCTCTTTGGGACAAGATTTGGACTAAATCCTTGAAGATTTCTCGGTCGGCATCCCTTACTCAATCCATCTTTTTCTTTTATCATAGACTTTATCTTTCTCCTCTTTCCTGCTTTCTTTCTTCTTCCGAGGCTAACTGCTGGACATGTAATACTCCTAAGGCTGACCTTTTTCATCTATTCTTTCTCTGTCCTTCTGTTCAAGTTTTCTGGTCACAAGTTTGGTCTCGCGTTTCCCGTCTTTTTACTCTTTCTGTTCCCTACTCACCTTCCTTGGTGTTTTTAGGTAATCTCTCAGACTCTTTGGACCTCCCCATGCATTCACTTTGCCTTTTTGACCTCATGTTAGCACTTGCGCTCCAACACATTGCCTCCAATTGGAAGTCCCTGATGAAACTTTCCTTGAGTTGTTGGTGGAATCTCCTGTGTAACTCTCATAGACTTGATGTTGCCTTTGCCTCATCTTGTAAACCCTCTCGTAATGTTGAACTTTACTGGTTGCCCCATACCTTATATCTAGATCAATCTGCCAAAAGAAGCTATACTACACTTACATCTGAACATTTTAAACCTCCTTGAACATATGTACTCCTTCCTGTTGTTTTCTTTCTTAGATTTCAGCCTTTGCTTTTTTCGTACATATTATAGATAATGTTTTTCTTTTCTAGTTAATCATTATGTGCATTGGATTTGCTTGCCAACAGTGTTTTTCCTGTGCCAATGTAATGCTTTGAGGATGGGTGCGGAGGCAGACGTTGATGGCAAACCCAACACCAATCTTGCAACCGTATTCTGCAGTATTTGGAGTTTGGTGATCAGGCCCTCATTAATCGAGGTAAACATGGCGTTTCCATAATGCAGACGGCTTATGATAAGCCCCTGAACCAGAGGCTTTCTAGCCTCTACCGGAAGCCATTTGAAAATTTTACGCAATTGTCTAAGTATTCCGTAGCATGTTCCGGATACTTGGTTGACGTGGGCTTTCATCGAAAGAGCACTGTCGAGCATGTATTAGCATGAATTAGCACGTATTAGCCAAACCTCTCAGTTGGCTATATAGTTACCTACTTTTTCATTATTTCCCTGGCTCCTACCAAAAAGTGTGTCTTTCTAAGACGACATTCATTTTATAAGCAAACTGTAATTCTAACGTCCTAATAGTAGAAGAATGGATTAGTAGAATGGTAGAATATTCTCCTGAATCTGGACGAATGTCAAAAACTTTCCTATCTTCCCCATCTAAATTGTGTAATAATATATGTTGTTTCCTTAATGCACAGAATCAATTTGCGTCAATGGCAATCAAATAAGTTTCAAACTGTTTTATTCAATGTCTCCATGCTACAATTGGTTCTCCTGCATCTGAAAGAAAAGGTGAAGGTTGATACATGCTAGCTGCTGCCATGTTAATATTCTAATTTCCTATATAAATGATATACATAGTGAATAATTATAAATCTGTGACACTGCAAAGATATTGATGTGAAAATTTCACCCTACACATACAAAAAAACAAAAATCCTAAAAAGAATGAACAACCTGTGGAAATAACAGTTGTTAATAACAGCGTAGCATTAGTTGAGATATACCATAGTGTCGATCAAAATATAAATATCCTGTCATGTTTGCAGGTCTAGTAACTTCAAAAATCTACTCCACCAAACTGTGATGCACTTGACCTCTCTGAGCAAATGTGACAAGTTAACAAGTTTTAAAGGCTTTTTTATTGTACTTTCACTTTGTGAGCAATAAAAATGCTTTTAAATCTTGCTATCGTGTCACATTTGCTCTGCTGTCAGAGACAATGGTCAAAAGTCAGTTTGTCTTCCTACTTGCATAGCTCGCCCCAATTAAATCTCACTCGCAAATGCGAGCGGCTGAGTGGATTTTTCGATCCCTGTAAAGGCCCCCCAGACGCATACCACGCTCAATGATGACTATAGAGGCCCCCCGATGCACACCACGCTCAACCGAGTTTCACGCTCATCCAGCAGTCTCGTATGGGTGCTGCAGGGGAGCGTGTAAAGAGGTCAGGTTTATTTGAGAGCGCCTCACGCTCACCCAGCAGCCTCCTGCAGGTGCTGCCGGGGTGCGTGTAAAAGAGGTTGGGTTTATTAGAGAGGGCCTCAGGCTCGCCCAGCAGCCTCCTACAGGTGCTGCCAGGGAGCGTCTAAAAGAGGTTGGGTTTATTAGAGAGGGCCTCACGCTCGCCCAGCAGCCTCCTGCAGGTGCTGCCGGGGTGCATGTAAAATAGGTTGGGTTTATTAGAGAGGGCCTCACGCTCGCACAGCAGCCTCCTGCAGGTGCTGCCGGGGTTCGTGTAAAAGAGGTTGGGCTTATTAGAGAGGGCCTCACGCTCGCACAGCAACCTCCTGCAGGTGCTGCCGGGGTGCGTGTAAAAGAGTTTGGGTTTATTAGAGAGCGCCTCACGCTCGCACTGCAGCCTCCTGCAGGTGCTGCCGGGGTGCGTGTAAAAGAGGTTGGGTTTATTAGAGAGGGCCTCACGCTCGCACAGCAGCCTCCTGCAGGTGCTGCCGGGGTGCGTGTAAAAGAGGTTGGGTTTATTAGAGAGGGCCTCACGCTCGCACAGCAGCCTCCTGCAGGTGCTGCCGGGGTGCGTGTAAAAGAGGTTGGGTTTATTAGAGAGGGCCTCACGCTCGCCCAGCAGCCTCCTGCAGGTGCTGCAGGGGTGCGTGTAAAAGAGGTTGGGTTTATTAGAGAGAGCCTCACGCTCGCCCAGCAGCCTCCTGCAGGTGCTGCCGTGGTGCGCGTAAAAGAGGTTGGGTTTATTAGAGAGGGCCTCACGCTCGCACAGCAGCCTCCTGCAGGTGCTGCCGGGGTTCGTGTAAAAGAGGTTGGGTTTATTAGAGAGGGCCTCACGCTCGCACAGCAGCCTCCTGCAGGTGCTGCCGGGGTGCGTGTAAAAGAGGTTGGGTTTATTAGAGAGGGCCTCACGCTCGCCCAGCAGCCTCCTGCAGGTGCTGAGGGGGTGCGTGTAAAAGAGGTTGGGTTTATTAGAGAGGGCCTCACACTCGCACAGCAGCCTCCTGCAGTTGCTGCCGTGGTGCGTGTAAAAGAGGTTGGGTTTATTAGAGAGGGCCTCACCCTTGCCCAGCAGCCTCCTGCAGGTGCTGCCGGGGTGCGTGTAAAAGAGGTTGGGTTTATTAGGGAGGGCCTCACCCTCGCCCAGCAGCCTCCTGCAGGTGCTGCCGGGGTGCGTGTAAAAGAGGTTGGGTTTATTAGAGAGGGCCTCACGCTCGCCCAGCAGCCTCCTGCAGGTGCTGCGGGGGTTCGTGTAAAAGAGGTTGGGTTTATTAGAGAGGGCCTCACGCTTGCCCAGCAGCCTCCTGCAGGTGCTGCCGGGATGCATGTAAAAGAGATAGGGGTTTATTAGAGAGCGCCTCACGCTCGCCCAGCAGCCTCCTGCAGGTGCTGCAGGGGTGCGTGTAAAAGAGGTTGGGTTTATTAGAGAGGGCCTCACGCTCGCCCAGCAGCCTCCTGCAGGTGCTGCCGGGGTGCGTGTAAAAGAGGTTGGGTTTATTAGAGAGGGCCTCACGCTCGTCCAGCAGCCTCCTGCAGGTGCTGCCGGGGTGCATGTAAAAGAGGTTGGGTTTATTAGAGAGGGCCTCACGCTCACCCAGCAGCCTCCTGCAGGTGCTGCGGGGGTGCGTGTAAAAGAGGTTGGGTTTATTAGGGAGGGCCTCACGCTCGCCCAGCAGCCTCCTGCAGGTGCTGCGGGGGTGCGTGTAAAAGAGGTTGGGTTTATTAGAGAGGGCCTCGCGCTCGCCCAGCAGCCTCCTGCAGGTGCTGCCATGGTGCGTGTAAAAGAGGTTGGGTTTATTAGGGAGTGCCTCACCCTCGCCCAGCAGCCTCCTGCAGGTGCTGCCGGGGTGCGTGTAAAAGAGGTTGGGTTTATTAGAGAGGGCCTCACGCTCACCCAGCAGCCTCCTGCAGGTGCTGCCGTGGTGAGTGTAAAAGAGGTTGGGTTTATTAGAGAGGGCCTCACGCTCGCCCAGCAGCCTCCTGCAGGTGCTGCCGGGGTGCGTGTAAAAGAGGTTGGGTTTATTAGAGAGGGCCTCACGCTCGTCCAGCAGCCTCCTGCAGGTGCTGCCGGGGTGCATGTAAAAGAGGTTGGGTTTATTAGAGAGGGCCTCACGCTCACCCAGCAGCCTCCTGCAGGTGCTGCGGGGGTGCGTGTAAAAGAGGTTGGGTTTATTAGGGAGGGCCTCACGCTCGCCCAGCAGCCTCCTGCAGGTGCTGCGGGGGTGCGTGTAAAAGAGGTTGGGTTTATTAGAGAGGGCCTCGCGCTCGCCCAGCAGCCTCCTGCAGGTGCTGCCGTGGTGCGTGTAAAAGAGGTTGGGTTTATTAGGGAGTGCCTCACCCTCGCCCAGCAGCCTCCTGCAGGTGCTGCCGGGGTGCGTGTAAAAGAGGTTGGGTTTATTAGAGAGGGCTTCATGCTCGCCCAACAGCCTCCTGCAGGTCCTGACGGGGTGCGTGTAAAAGAGGTTGGGTTTATTAGAGAGGGCCTCATGCTCACCCAGCAGCCTCCTGCAGGTGCTGCCGGGGTGCATGTAAAAGAGGTTGGGTTTATTAGAGAGGGCCTCACGTTCGCCCAGCAGCCTCCTGCAGGTGCTGCCGGGGTGCATGTAAAAGAGGTTGGGTTTATTAGAGAGGGCCTCACGTTCGCCCAGCAGCCTCCTGCAGGTGCTGCCGAGGTGCGTGTAAAAGAGGTTGGGTTTATTAGAGAGGGCCTCACGCTCGCCCAGCAGCCTCCTGCAGGTGCTGCCGGGGTGCGTGTAAAAGAGGTTGGGTTTATTAGAGTGGGCCTCATGCTCGCCCAGCAGCCTCCTGCAGGTGCTGTCGGGGTGCGTGTAAAAGAGGTTGGGTTTATTAGAGAGGGCCTCATGGAGTACCGGGTTTTTATGGACCCGGCAGTGCCAGGGAACACACCTGAAAACTCCTGAGCTCTTCCTGTCTAGGACCACAGAAACACGATTCTTCTAGGTGAAGTCAGACGATTGTATTTATTGGCTGCAACCAGTAACAGGTATCCTAGAAGTACATCAGCATGTAGGTTCTTAGGAGACTGCTCAAAGATACAAAGCCAGCCTTCTTATTTATACGAAATATTATGCTTTAGGCACAAATTCCTTATTTTACAATCGGTCGTTCACATATTTTACCACAAACAGAGAACAGCATCATGATGACAAGCCCAAATTCTAATAATTCCAGTCCATGATGGATTACCCAGCGAAGTCCAGTATTTCCATCAGATATCGTCGGACCCCCAATAAAACAGGGAACCTCCTCCTCGTAAAGTTAGTCATAAAACAAAGAACGGGGACAGGTGTATGTAAGATTAGATGTGTTTTGTGTGCGATGAGAGGTTTTGACATGCTGCACCTTGATAGGAATCTAGCTCGGCCACTGGGAGAATGGCCTGGCCGAACCGGCTTGGCTTTGGGCAGTGGAGTCAGCTTGCCCAGGTCACAGAGGAGTCAGCTAAGGTGTACGTGTCCTTTGGACAATGACTTGCCTTTTAGTCATTTTGGCTATGTGAGGGCGATCACAAAATGGATGCCATGCACAACATGGAACCCAGAGGTGCGGAACGAAAATGCTGGGTTCAGGGTGATTTCGTCACTCGATCGTGACGAAAATGCTTGTGCATAGTATACTCGTCATTCTCGGTCTGCTGATACCAAAATCGTTCTGATACGATGAAGTTTATGAGGGGTCCGGAATCAAAGTCCCACACTCACGCTCGCCCAGCTGTCTCCAACAGGAGCTGCCAGGGTGCGTGTAAAAGAGGTTGGCTTTATTAGAAAGGGCCTCACGCTCGCCCAGCAGCCTCCTGCAGGTGCTGCCAGGGTGCATGTAAAGAGGTTGGGTTTATTAGAGAGGGCCTCACGCTCACCCAGCAGCCCCCTGCAGGTGCTGCAGGGGTGCGTGTAAAAGAGGTTGGGTTTATTAGAGAGGGCCTCACGCTCGCCCAGCATCCTCCTGCAGGTGCTGCCGGGGTGCGTGTAAAAGAGGTTGGGTTTATTAGAGAGGGCCTCACGCTCACCCAGCAGCCTCCTGCAGGTGCTGTCGGGGTGCGTGTAAAAGAGGTTGGGTTTATTAGAGAGGGCCTTGCGCTCGCCCAGCAGCCTCCTGCAGGTGCTGCCGGGGAGCGTGTAAAAGAGGTTGGGTTTATTAGAGAGGGCCTCACGCTCGCCCAGCAACCTCCTGCAGGTGCTGCCGGGGTGCGTGTAAAAGAGGTTGGGTTTATTAGAGAGGGCCTCACGCTCGCCCAGCAGCCTCCTGCAGGCGCTTCGGGGGTGCATGTAAAAGAGGTTGGGTTTATTAGAGAGGGCCTCACGCTCGCCCAGCAGCCTCCTGCAGGTGCTGCCGGGGTGCGTGTAAAAGAGGTTGGGTTTATTAGAGAGGGCCTCACACTCGCCCAGCAGCCTCCTGCAGGTGCTGCGGGGGTGCATGTAAAAGAGGTTGGGTTTATTAGAGAGGGCCTAACGCTCGCCCAGCAGCCTCCTGCAGGTGCTGCCGGGGTGTGTGTAAAAGAGGTTGGGTTTATTAGAGAGGGCCTCAAGCTCGCCCAGCAGCCTACTGCAGGTGCTGCCGGGGTGTGTGTAAAAGAGGTTGGGTTTATTAGAGAGGGCCTCAAGCTCGCCCAGCAGCCTACTGCAGGTGCTGCCGGGGTGCGTGTAAAAGAGGTTGGGTTTATTAGAGAGGGCCTCACCCTCGCCCAGCAGCCTCCTGCAGGTGCTGCCGGGGTGCGTGTAAAAGAGGTTGGGTTTATTAGAGAGGGCTTCACGCTCGCCCAACAGCCTCCTGCAGGTGCTGCCGGGGTGCGTGTAAAAGAGGTTGGGTTTATTAGAGAGGGCCTCATGCTCACCAAGCAGCCTCCTGCAGGTGCTGCCGAGGTGCGTGTAAAAGAGGTTGGGTTTATTAGAGAGGGCCTCACGCTCGCACTGCAGCCTCCTGCAGGTGCTGCCGGGGTGCGTGTAAAAGAGGTTGGGTTTATTAGAGAGGGCCTCACGCTCGCCCAGCAGCCTCCTGCAGGTGCTGCGGGGATGCGTGAAAAACAGGTTGGGTTTATTAGAGAGGGCCTCACGCTCGCCCAGCAGCCTCCTGCAGGTGCTGCCGGGGTGCGTGTAAAAGAGGTTGGGTTTATTAGAGTGGGCCTCACGCTTGCCCAGCAGCCTCCTGCAGGTGCTGCAGGGGTGCGTGTAAAAGAGGTTGGGTTTATTAGAGTGGGCCTCACGCTCGCCCAGCAGCCTCCTGCAGGTGCTGCCGGGGTGCATGTAAAAGAGGTTGGGTTTATTAGAGTGGGCCTCACGCTCGCCCAGCAGCCTCCTGCAGGTGCTGCAGGGGTGCGTGTAAAAGAGGTTGGGTTTATTAGAGAGGGCCTCACGTTCGCCCAGCAGCCTCCTGCAGGTGCTGCCGGGGTGCGTGTAAAAGAGGTTGGGTTTATTAGAGAGGGCCTCACGCTCGCCCAGCAGCCTCCTGCAGGTGCTGCCGGGGTGCGCGTAAAAGAGGTTGGGTTTATTAGAGAGAGCCTCACGCTCGCCCAGCAGCCTCCTGCAGGTGCTGCCGGGATGCATGTAAAAGAGGTTGGGTTTATTAGAGAGGGCCTCACGCTCACCCAGCAGCCTCCTGCAGGTGCTGCCGGGGTGTGTGTAAAAGAGGTTGGGTTTATTAGAGAGGGCCTCACACTCGCACAGCAGCCTCCTGCAGGTGCTGCCGGGGTGCGTGTAAAAGAGGTTGGGTTTATTAGGGATGGCCTCACCCTCGCCCAGCAGCCTCCTGCAGGTGCTGCCGGGGTGTGTGTAAAAGAGGTTGGGTTTATTAGAGAGGGCCTCACGCTTGCCCAGCAGCCTCCTGCAGGTGCTGAGGGGTGCGTGTAAAAGAGGTTGGGTTTATTAGAGAGGGCCTCATGCTCACCCAGCAGCCTCCTGCAGGTGCTGCCGGGGTGTGTGTAAAAGAGGTTGGGTTTATTAGAGAGGGCCTCACGCTTGCCCAGCAGCCTCCTGCAGGTGCTGAGGGGTGCGTGTAAAAGAGGTTGGGTTTATTAGAGAGGGCCTCATGCTCACCCAGCAGCCTCCTGCAGGTGCTGCCGGGGTGTGTGTAAAAGAGGTTGGGTTTATTAGAGAGGGCCTCACGCTTGCCCAGCAGCCTCCTGCAGGTGCTGCCGGGGTGCGTGTAAAAGAGGTTGGGTTTATTAGAGAGGGCCTCATGCTCACCCAGCAGCCTCCTGCAGGTGCTGCCGGGGTGTGTGTAAAAGAGGTTGGGTTTATTAGAGAGGGCCTCACGCTTGCCCAGCAGCCTCCTGCAGGTGCTGAGGGGTGCGTGTAAAAGAGGTTGGGTTTATTAGAGAGGGCCTCATGCTCACCCAGCAGCCTCCTGCAGGTGCTGCCGGGGTGTGTGTAAAAGAGGTTGGGTTTATTAGAGAGGGCCTCACGCTCGCCCAGCAGCCTCCTGCAGGTGCTGAGGGGTGCGTGTAAAAGAGGTTGGGTTTATTAGAGAGGGCCTCACGCTCGCCCAGCAGCCTCCTGCAGGTGCTGCCGGGGTGCGTGTAAAAGAGGTTGGGTTTATTAGAGAGGTCCTCACGCTCGCCCAGCATCCTCCTGCAGGTGCTGCCGGGGTGCGTGTAAAAGAGGTTGGGTTTATTAGAGAGGGCCTCACGCTCACCCAGCAGCCTCCTGCAGGTGCTGTCGGGGTGCAAGTAAAAGATGTTGGGTTTATTAGAGAGGGCCTCATGCTTGCCCAGCAGCCTCCTGCAGGTGCTTCGGGGGTGCATGTGAAAGAGGTTGGGTTTATTAGAGAGGGCCTCACGCTCGCCCAGCAGCCTCCTGCAGGTGCTGCCGGGGTGCGTGTAAAAGAGGTTGGGTTTATTAGAGAGGGCCTCACGCTTGCCCAGCAGCCTCCTGCAGGTGCTGAGGGGGTGCGTGTAAAAGAGGTTGGGTTTATTAGAGAGGGCCTTGCGCTCGCCCAGCAGCCTCCTGCAGGTGCTGCCGGGGAGCGTGTAAAAGAGGTTGGGTTTATTAGAGAGGGCCTCACGCTCGCCCAGCAACCTCCTGCAGGTGCTGCCGGGGTGCGTGTAAAAGAGGTTGGGTTTATTAGAGAGGGCCTCACGCTCGCCCAGCAGCCTCCTGCAGGCGCTTCGGGGGTGCATGTAAAAGAGGTTGGGTTTATTAGAGAGGGCCTCACGCTCGCCCAGCAGCCTCCTGCAGGTGCTGCCGGGGTGCGTGTAAAAGAGGTTGGGTTTATTAGAGAGGGCCTCACACTCGCCCAGCAGCCTCCTGCAGGTGCTGCGGGGGTGCATGTAAAAGAGGTTGGGTTTATTAGAGAGGGCCTAACGCTCGCCCAGCAGCCTCCTGCAGGTGCTGCCGGGGTGTGTGTAAAAGAGGTTGGGTTTATTAGAGAGGGCCTCAAGCTCGCCCAGCAGCCTACTGCAGGTGCTGCCGGGGTGTGTGTAAAAGAGGTTGGGTTTATTAGAGAGGGCCTCAAGCTCGCCCAGCAGCCTACTGCAGGTGCTGCCGGGGTGCGTGTAAAAGAGGTTGGGTTTATTAGAGAGGGCCTCACCCTCGCCCAGCAGCCTCCTGCAGGTGCTGCCGGGGTGCGTGTAAAAGAGGTTGGGTTTATTAGAGAGGGCTTCACGCTCGCCCAACAGCCTCCTGCAGGTGCTGCCGGGGTGCGTGTAAAAGAGGTTGGGTTTATTAGAGAGGGCCTCATGCTCACCAAGCAGCCTCCTGCAGGTGCTGCCGAGGTGCGTGTAAAAGAGGTTGGGTTTATTAGAGAGGGCCTCACGCTCGCACTGCAGCCTCCTGCAGGTGCTGCCGGGGTGCGTGTAAAAGAGGTTGGGTTCATTAGAGAGGGCCTCACGCTCGCCCAGCAGCCTCCTGCAGGTGCTGCGGGGATGCGTGAAAAAGAGGTTGGGTTTATTAGAGAGGGCCTCACGCTCGCCCAGCAGCCTCCTGCAGGTGCTGCCGGGGTGCGTGTAAAAGAGGTTGGGTTTATTAGAGTGGGCCTCACGCTCGCCCAGCAGCCTCCTGCAGGTGCTGCAGGGGTGCGTGTAAAAGAGGTTGGGTTTATTAGAGTGGGCCTCACGCTCGCCCAGCAGCCTCCTGCAGGTGCTGCCGGGGTGCATGTAAAAGAGGTTGGGTTTATTAGAGTGGGCCTCACGCTCGCCCAGCAGCCTCCTGCAGGTGCTGCAGGGGTGCGTGTAAAAGAGGTTGGGTTTATTAGAGAGGGCCTCACGTTCGCCCAGCAGCCTCCTGCAGGTGCTGCCGGGGTGCGTGTAAAAGAGGTTGGGTTTATTAGAGAGGGCCTCACGCTCGCCCAGCAGCCTCCTGCAGGTGCTGCCGGGGTGCGCGTAAAAGAGGTTGGGTTTATTAGAGAGAGCCTCACGCTCGCCCAGCAGCCTCCTGCAGGTGCTGCCGGGATGCATGTAAAAGAGGTTGGGTTTATTAGAGAGGGCCTCACGCTCACCCAGCAGCCTCCTGCAGGTGCTGCCGGGGTGCGTGTAAAAGAGGTTGGGTTTATTAGAGAGGGCCTCACACTCGCACAGCAGCCTCCTGCAGGTGCTGCCGGGGTGCGTGTAAAAGAGGTTGGGTTTATTAGGGAGGGCCTCACCCTCGCCCAGCAGCCTCCTGCAGGTGCTGCCGGGGTGTGTGTAAAAGAGGTTGGGTTTATTAGAGAGGGCCTCACGCTTGCCCAGCAGCCTCCTGCAGGTGCTGAGGGGTGCGTGTAAAAGAGGTTGGGTTTATTAGAGAGGGCCTCATGCTCACCCAGCAGCCTCCTGCAGGTGCTGCCGGGGTGTGTGTAAAAGAGGTTGGGTTTATTAGAGAGGGCCTCACGCTTGCCCAGCAGCCTCCTGCAGGTGCTGAGGGGTGCGTGTAAAAGAGGTTGGGTTTATTAGAGAGGGCCTCATGCTCACCCAGCAGCCTCCTGCAGGTGCTGCCGGGGTGTGTGTAAAAGAGGTTGGGTTTATTAGAGAGGGCCTCACGCTTGCCCAGCAGCCTCCTGCAGGTGCTGCCGGGGTGCGTGTAAAAGAGGTTGGGTTTATTAGAGAGGGCCTCATGCTCACCCAGCAGCCTCCTGCAGGTGCTGCCGGGGTGTGTGTAAAAGAGGTTGGGTTTATTAGAGAGGGCCTCACGCTTGCCCAGCAGCCTCCTGCAGGTGCTGAGGGGTGCGTGTAAAAGAGGTTGGGTTTATTAGAGAGGGCCTCATGCTCACCCAGCAGCCTCCTGCAGGTGCTGCCGGGGTGTGTGTAAAAGAGGTTGGGTTTATTAGAGAGGGCCTCACGCTCGCCCAGCAGCCTCCTGCAGGTGCTGAGGGGTGCGTGTAAAAGAGGTTGGGTTTATTAGAGAGGGCCTCACGCTCGCCCAGCAGCCTCCTGCAGGTGCTGCCGGGGTGCGTGTAAAAGAGGTTGGGTTTATTAGAGAGGTCCTCACGCTCGCCCAGCAGCCTCCTGCAGGTGCTGAGGGGGTGCGTGTAAAAGAGGTTGGGTTTATTTGAAAGGGCCTCACGCTCGCCCAGCAGCCTCCTGCAGGTGCTGCCGGGGTGCGTGTAAAAGAGGTTGGGTTTATTAGAGAGGTCCTCACGCTCGCCCGGCAGCCTCCTGCAGGTGCTGCGGGGGTGCATGTAAAAGAGATAGGGGTTTATTAGAGAGGGTCTCACGCTCGCCCAGCAGCCTCCTGCAGGTGCTGCCGGGGTGCGTGTAAAAGAGGTTGGGTTTATTAGAGAGGGCCTCACGCTCGCCCAGCAGCCTCCTGCAGGTGCTGCCGGGGTGCGTGTAAAAGAGGTTGGGCTTATTAGAGAGGGCCTCACGCTCACACAGCTGTCTCCAACAGGAGCTGCCGGGGTGCATGTAAAAGAGGTTGGGTTTATTAGAGAGCGCCTCACGCTTGCCCAGCAGCCTCCTGCAGGTGCTGCCGGGGTGCATGTAAAAGAGGTTGGGCTTATTAGAGAGGGCCTCACGCTCGCACAGCTGTCTCCAACAGGAGCTGCCGGGGTGCGTGTAAAAGAGGTTGGGCTTATTTGAGAGCGCCTCACGCTCGCACAGCAGCCTCCTACAGGTGCTGCCGGGGTGCATGTAAAAGAGGTTGGGTTTATTAGAGAGCGCCTCACGCTCGCCCAGCAGCTTCCTGCAGGTGCTGCCGGGGTGCATGTAAAAGAGGTTGGGTTTATTAGAGAGGGCCTCACGTTCGCCCAGCAGCCTCCTGCAGGTGCTGCCGGGGTGCGTGTAAAAGAGGTTGGCTTTATTAGAGAGCGCCTCACGCTCGCACTGCAGCCTCCTGCAGGTGCTGCCGGGGTGCATGTAAAAGAGGTTGGGTTTATTAGAGTGCATCATTCACACCCAGCAGTCTCTCACATGTGCAGTAGAGGAGTGTGTAAGAGGTTGGGTTCATTAGAGAGCGCCTCACGCTCATCCAGCAGTCTCCTACAGTTGCTGCTGGGGAGAGTGGAAAAAGGGTTGGGTTTATAAGAGAGCGCCTCACGTTTGCCCGGCAGTCTCCCACAGGGACTGCTGGGGGTTGTAAAAGAGGTTGTGCTTGACTGAGAGAGAGCCTAGTGTTCACCTCCAGGTGCTGATGGAAAGGGCATTGATTCGGGTGGGTTTGACAGAGAGAAATTCAGCGATTCAAGGCGCAGCTCGCCTCTTTCATAAAAGGGCGCCGTTAGCATATACATGTTTGCAGTCTGGTTTGCAGTTTTTGATTATGGGGAGCCACGCAGAGCTTGGCATCGCTTCCTCTCCTTTCCAATGCTTACGTGATTCTCCTGCCTTTATTCTTCACATCATTACATTTTGATTTTTCAATGTATGCTGAACTCACCCAGATAGTGGTCAATATGGATAAGGGAGGAGGCGACCAGATCCAGTCACTTACCTTGATCACTGAGGACGAGTAATTATTGAAAAACAGTTTTGGGACTCCTGCTGTAAGTCTCTGTGCTGTCCAAGTTAAGCTTTGACCAACCAACAGGTTTACGTCGGGCCCTCACACCTCCCTGATGAAGAAGCCCCCTGTGTCCATACATAAGAACTGGAGTTTACAGAATGTGTGTGAATGATTCAATCAACATTTATTTTAGAATTAATGCATATTCCATCAACTCAATCCATCAATATCATAGAACAGCGTTTCCCAAACTGAGTCACAGCCCAATGGTGGGCCATTAGCCAATTTATGGTGGGTCGGGAAAGAGTCATAAATAACGGTGCCTTTACATTTTGTAATAATCTTGTCAGATTTGCTGTGCTTAAAAAGCAGATGTCAAATTTTAGGATACGTCTTCTGACAAATCCTGCTCATTCTTTTAACATGGGGATTTCTGTTTACTTGTCTTGCTCTGACTCTAAAGCAAGAGGAGTTTTTAAGGCGAACTATGCGACAATCACACTGGTGTACATGCCGTGTGAAAGGAAAGGCTGTAGGGTGTCATGTTTTGTAACACACAACAACATATGAATACCTTCACCTTTGGAAGTTTGGAAAGCAAAATGAAATCCATTATTTTACAATTCTGAAGTGTAATGGGAACAAAGATTTTAAAAAGATCAAAACAAATCAAGACAGTTTTACAAAGGATATTCACTGAAACCCGACTTCCATACATTATCATGTGTGTGCCAGACACATTTATCATCAAAGCTGTCTGCAAATCTAGTGGTCAGAAAATGTGCTGCCTGTAAATGACGCACGTTACTGTATGATGCTTTATTATTATTATATAGCGACTCACGCCTGCCATGCACAGTTCTGTTATAAATGATGTCATTTGAAATGCTGCAGTCGTGATAAAAATGATGTTACAGAATATGTCACGAGCGATGTCATATGTGGGATAATTAGCTGTGCATGGGGAGGGTACGACTTATAGTTACTTTAGGGAATGAGTTATTGTTATTAGAGATAACAATAACTGTGGAATTTCAGTGGTTTTTCAGTTTAAAACAGCGCATTGACACATAACTTTTCACCTAACTATAACAACACTTTAACCTTAGTTTTTTTCTGTTAATTTCTAAGGTTGCTTTTTAATGTAATGCAAGACATAATTACAACTCATAACTATAACACCACTTTATCCCTTACTTTTTCCAGAGAATTTATAGGCTTTTTTAAAAAATAAAGACCTATATTTTATTGCCATACGTAAAGCCAACCCCGCCACACATGTCCTTTGACTGTGTGCAGCATGAGGTTAGCCGCAGGGCCTAGCCTGCTGTCAGTCCCTGCCTCCAAACTAATGATTTTGTTAACGAGTCTCAACACCAAATATAACAATAACTATTGGCTTCATCAAGGGGTGAACATATCATTATACAGAAAGAATATATATATGTATATCATGTCTATAAAAATCACCAGTGCTTTTGTGAAATGTATATTTCAGTAATTCACACACTGCAATGTTTAATAATAGTGACCATTATAAAAATGTTTAATAAAGTTTTAATATGAAAAAATCATGTTTGCTAGTCTTTTGTTTAACGTAATATTTATTATCAAAGCAGTTTGTGGTCTGTAAAATGTTACAAGATACACTCAAATACATAATTTTTTTAATAACACAAACATGTCTCTAAGTCTTAACATTTTTTCAGCTCACAAAAGGGAATAAGAAAAAAACACAAGAGAGCCTTGGACTTCAGCTGAAGACCATGGAGCTCCAAACAGGAGTGTTTTTGAAAAATATGGTTAATTCTCCTGAGGTTATGGATTCAATGACCCCGGGGACTTTTAACTGTTTTTAAAAAAAAATTATGAAGGCTGCTGCTGCTTCCCCACAACATTACTAAAATGTGTGTTGGTCCCCCCTGCTTTCTAGGTGAACCACCAAGTTGTAAAAATATGCTTAAAAGGAGCAGTAAATAATAAATGTGTGGCTCCTGCCTCTCATTTATTCTTTTTTGTTGTTCTTTTCATTTAGGGTGTTCTGTGCAGCTCCACTCTCCAAGCCTATACAGTCCACAGGGACACCATACCCAGGGCCACACTCATTTTTTAGAGAAGGGGCAACGCACCTCTGCGGGGCCCCAATGCCAGGCAGTTTTCTATTAGGGAGGGGGGTTGTGTACCCCCTCCCCGAGCTTCTGAAGATTCACTAAAACGACTTCTACATTCATCGCAACGGTATCAGTGTATATTCTCGGATGTGTTTGGAGGTTTGATAAGTGACAAAAGCTCTTTACACATTCATTGCACTTGAATGGTTTTTCCCCCTGTGTGTGTTTGCTGATGTATTTGTAGGTCTGATATTTGCCTAAAGCTCTTTAAGCATTCTCTGCAACTGAATCCTGTGTGAGTTTGCTAGTGAATCCTTAATCCACAAGAGTCAGTTAAACTACTGTAATATCCAGTGCAATGATATGGTTGTTCGCCTGTGTGTCTTTGCTGATGAATCCTGAGCTTTGAGGAATCTCTAAACTCCTTCCATATTCATTGCAATGCCCCGGCCCCAGCGTGTGTTTGTTGGTGTTTTTTAAGCATGAGCGCAAAATCCGTTCCGTTTGCGGATTTTTGGTGAATCCGCAATCCGAGAATTTGTGGATTTTCTCGCAAAATCCGCGAACAGAACGGATTGGAGGCAAACGTTCAAGCTTGAAGCTTGTAACTGTCCCAGGATGGTGCCAGCAAGCTGCCAGGCCATCCTGAGATAGTTACAAGCTTCAAGCTTGAACAGGAAGCACTAATAGATAAAATGAAGCTGGTGCTCGAGCACCTGAATTATTTTATCTATTAGTAACTGTATTTTAGCATGGCACTGGCAGCTTGCCGGCACCATGCTAAAATAAGGCTCAGGGGGGTCAGGGGCCAGGGGAGTGCACAGGAGCCCCCCCCCCCTGTGATGCTGGCAGAGGCACTTGCATCCTTGACTTTCGTATAATAATAATATAATCCACATTTGTAAAGCGCACAATAACCCGTAAGAGTCTCTAGGCGCTGGGGGCCGTCAGGAAGATTAAGCAAGCTATTGCCCAGAGTCACATGGTGCTGGGCTAATCTGCCGCCGGTGCCGGGGATCGAACCGTAATCCCCAGATTCCGGAGTCAGTCGCCCTGGCCGTGGCGCCACACCTCTTCCTTCACGACTTTCACGAGCGCAATCCCCATGCAGTTGCTATGACCAGGAGCTTCTTTCTCCTAATCTGCTCCTCTGATCGGTCTCTGACCATCTATACACATAAGAGGCACGTGAACTCGCACAGAAGACCCCCCCACCAAAAAATCCGCAAATCCGCGGATCCGCAAATCCACGGATTTTTACGGATTCGCAATCCGCGAATTCGCTAATCCGCGGATTGCAAATCTGCAAAATCCGCTCATTCTTAGTGTTTTTGTAATTCTGATAATTAACTACAGCTCTTCACGCATTCACAACAATTGTATATTTTTTCCCTAATGTGTGTTCACAGATGTGTTTGGAGGTTCGATAACCGAACTAAGCTCTTCACACATTAAGTGCCCTTGAATGTTTTTCCCCAGTGTGTGTTCACCGATGATTCCTTAATGCTGAAGATTGTTTAAAACTATTGCCACATTCACTGCAATGATATGTTTTTTTTTACCCTGTCTGTGTTCGCTGATAACTTTGTAACTATACTTTTTGACTAAAGTTCTTCACACATTCACTGCAACTAAATGGCTTTTCTACAGTGTGCGTTTGCTGATGAATCCTTAATGCTGAAGAGTCACTAAAATCACTGCCACATTTACTGCAATTGTATGGTTAGTCCCCATTATGTGTTTGCTGATGTCTTTGTAACTGTGATAACCAACTAAAGCACTTTGCACATTCTTTGCACTGGTATGGTTTTTCCCTTATGTGTAGTCGCCGATGTCTTAGGAGATATGAAGACAAACTAAAGCTCTTCACACATTCACTGCACTTAAATGGCTTTTCCCCTGTGTGTCTTCGCTGGTGTCTTTCAAGGTGTGATAACAGACTAAAGCTCTTCCCACATTCATTGCATTTCAATTGTTTTTCCCCGTGTGTGTTCTCTGATGACTTTGAAGGTGTGATAACTGACTAAAGCACTTTGCACATTCAGTGCACTTGAATGGTTTGTTGCGTTCTAATCTAGGACCCTGATCGATACTGTGACCTTATGCCCCTATTCAGCTATAAATCCATTTATTCCCTATATTGGCATAACCGTTCAAGTGCAATATTCAGAAACTCGTCTCTGGCCTCACACGAACAGAGCCACATTTCAGAATAGCTTTCTCTGCCACTTCCTTTGCAACCAATTAGTGCAATGACATAGCAGAAGTTACTATCTGAGATTCCTAAATTAACACTCCGAGTTCTTCAACAAGATAAAAACTCACCAACCTGGAAATCCCCGCTTGCTGTGTTTTGATTAGTAATAGAACTCTAATGAGCACTGATAGACGATCACTTCCTAGTGACATCTTTATTGACGTCTTATGTCCAAAAACTTACGTCAAACAAGGCACCTTTCAGGTATAAATATTACCAACGTTGCCTTAAGCAATCGCTGTTGTGTTGCCGAAGCTATCAATGCCATCGCTGAAGAAGCTGTCATGCTGATGATACCATAGCTGCTATCGCTACTGCTATCGCTGCTAACTAGCGAACGATGGTGTGGTGAACTTAGGAGCTGAACAGCCGTCCCCTGCAAAGAGCCCAGCAGATGCAAGCTGCCCGCGGACGCTGCCCCTCCTCCTCCTCCTCGACGCGCTGAGAAGAGACGCTGTCTTTCTCCTGCAGAGAAATCCAGCTCCGGCGTTTCTAGTCTACCCTTGCGGGTGACTGGGATATCGACCCCCTGAAGGAGATACCAGACCTCCATCATTCTATTCCAGAGGTATGGTGTTGACTAAACCCTTAGAGAGAATTCTTGAAGCAAACCTTGGCAAAACCAACTTAACTTAAAGCTACTTACTTACTCCCCTCCCAAGTATTAGGCTTAGGTCAGGTACACTGGGGTAGGCGTAGTTAGAAGCACCAGTTGAGTATTGTAGCCTAATGTATATATGAATGTATATATGTTTTATTCCTTTTAAACCATTGTATGGCTAAGAAACCATATCAATGCTTTTACAGTATTATTTCGCAATACTTATCTTACTGTACGTACTTTTTATAATAACAAGTCTTGCAATTGTGGCAATTCATTTCTCTTGTACGAGAAGAAAGACTGTTCAATAAATGTTACCCTTTATTGACAACGCCCGTCTCTCTATTCTCTACATATTGTGAAAGTAAACTGCACAACCACTGACTGAGTAAAATAACTGTCTATTGTTTCACACGACCCTAGAGATTGACTCTTGATCTGAGGAGCAAAGTTGTCATGTTGCACGGTTGTTGGAAAACTGAATCCCTTCTTGGCTGCGCCAGGGAAGCTGATCACTTCCTATTTCAGTCAAGAAAGTTTCCAGTGACCTCTGAGCTAGTTGGTAACAACCCCAATTAAGTTTAGCATAGTCAGTGGAGGCCTGGAAGATCCGCACTTCTACGTCGATACTACTGTTTATGTTATTCCTATGCGCAGGGCCTATTGGGAAAATAGGAACTACACTACATGGCGCCCAAACGTTTGGTAAGGCGATAAACTAACGCAAGACGTTAGAGTAACTCAGTCGTGCATTTTTCACACAGACCCCTTTTCTCCCGTAAATACTCCAATAGACGTCTGGAGTGGGTGAAAGGTTACAATCCGCCCGAACTCAGTAGGAAAAGATTCCTATGTAAAGCTATGGTTATTCAACGTTGAAGGATACAGTGTTCCATAATATTGTGCACCTAATCTTTGTCTCCTTGGAGACCTGCTCTGCAAAAACTTTTCTGACAACAAAATGTCAGACTTAGAAAACGAAACCACTGGAGGTGCAGTAAATGCGACTCAGCAGGGTCCCGACACTACTACTGACCCAGATGCAATTATCATCCCGGTACATTTAAGAAAATCTATAACTTTAAAACTTATAGAAAACGGACTGACACCACAAGGTGGTACAGTAATTTTCGTGATAGAGGCACACGAATATCGGCAGACAGAGGTATTCTATTCATGGATAAACTTTCCAGCGGCAAACGCTAGAACAAAAGAGTTTCACTTTTACAAAATAGAGAAACCACCGGATGAGTACGCTCCTTTCGAGGAGACTGAAATCCCACTAAAATTCCAGGAGCACCTGCTCTGGTTTAATGGCGCCCTAAAACATAATGATCATATTACCAGGCTCGGTCCACTAGGTAGACCAGGAGCAACGTGGCCGGTTCTAGCCAGCTACACACCACATCCGGACATTGCAAAAATGTCAAAAGAAGAACTGTTAGTACAGCTAAAAACATTAATAAAAATACATAGGCAATTAGTCCATTATGTAATGAGGACTGCAACAGTCCAACCAGCTGTTAATGTACCACAGCTGACCCCTCATCAGGGGAACACAAATAAAATTACACCACAGAACATACAGTCATGTCTTGGTAAAACACCCGTAAAACGGGAACAAATTCCTTTCTGGTTAGCGCAGAAAATCACTCAAATAGAGGCAGTATTTCCGGATATTACCCCTATCGAGAAACACAGAATCTTGACAATCTGCCTTCCTATTGGAATCGCACCACACGTGGAGGACTGTGACACTTGGGGTACAGTCTTTGCTTCCATTTACACAAAAACACATGGTGTTCCGTCTATGGCGGTAATACCGGATGTGCTGAGACAGATTCAAAATGAATACGGTCCAGAACCTGCTTTAACTCTTGGTATGAAATTACTGAAAGACTTTAAGCAGGTCTCGGCTATATTATTAGCCAACATAAAGGGAGAAGCAGCATCTGTGGTGATCCACCAGAAGTTGAAGGAAACAGATATAACAGATCAGCCAATTGAGCTTGCCAAAATCATAGAGAAATGCTATGAAGTATTAGGTAGAGACAGCTTGGGTGGAAAACCAGTAAAGCCCCAACTGCTCGAAAATCCTGAAAAATTATTTATTAAAAATAATTCAAACACTCCTAAAAAGAGCTGGGATGGAAATAAACAATCCACTCCCAAGGAAAAAGTTTTCCAGTCCAGAGGAAGGTCTCCTCGACGGAGGGAAAGAACTCCGACTTAAGAACACCAGTATCCCTAGAGAGAGCCCTCTGAGAAAAGATACAACCTTAGAAATAGGGATAATTTGAAAAAACCTGATAGATATCAAAGTATTGATACACGTCCCTCTCGATCTTTTTCGCAGAAATTGGAAAGAAGAGGACGGTCAGACCCAGGAGAGCACACCAAGTCCAAAGACAAGGAACCTGCTCAGAGTAAAAAATCTCAATTTCCAAAAAAGAAGGTAGCCAGTATTAGAGTAATCAACCATGCCGAGAATACTGAGGACACAGTTGAAAAACGGGGAGTGGGCACAGACAATGTGAGACAGTGCAGCAGAAATCAGTATAGCCCGCAAGATCTTGATGAGTCATCTGGAGACAGTGGACACGAATGAGTTCATTCAGGTTGAAACTGCCGACACCAGACTTAGCGAGCCCCATAAAATATACGAAATAACATTGCGTATAGAGGGTGATAAGACTAGGAAAATAAAGGGTCTATTTTGGGATAAACTCTCAAAAGGCTATGATATTCTGTTAGCTGAAAATGATTGGCCCCCAGAGTTTGTCAGGGAGTGCCCTCATGGCGAAGAAATGATTATGCCTGCCTTCTCGAATCACATTCCGATTCACAAAAAATATACTTATGCAAGGAAATGGGCAGTAGCCCAGGCACCGGCATTATATAAAAATCATGTAGGATGGGATGAGGACTCACCTCCTCACAAAATCCAGTTAAAAAGTGAACCAACTGCCCAACGGCAGTATCCCATTAAGCAAAAAGCTAAAAAACAAGTCAGGGAGATCTTAGATCAACTTGAGTACCAGGGGGTGATTGAAACATGCACCTCTCAAATGAACAATCCCTTGTTTCCTGTCTTCAAGCCAGCCAATTCATATCGTCTAGTTTTGGACTACAGACACCTTAATGCATGTTGCAAAACATTTGCAGTACAAAATTCGCATAGTGCTG
Organism: Lissotriton vulgaris; assembly: GCF_964263255.1. NCBI lineage: Eukaryota > Metazoa > Chordata > Amphibia > Caudata > Salamandridae > Lissotriton > Lissotriton vulgaris. Next base: position 303,941 of record NW_028246081.1, on the reverse strand, counting down.
CACTAATGAATAACATAGTTAGGAAAAAATATAAAACGACATTAGACATATCTAATGGTTTCTTTTGTCAAAACATTGCACCAGAAAGCAGGTATTTGACCGCTTTCTCCGTAATGGGGTCTCAGAAAATTTCTGTCGACTCCCACAGGGGTTCAAGAACAACCCAGGACTATTCTCAGCTAGGGTAACAGAGTTACTACAAATATATGATGATGAGGCATTATCCTACGTAGATGATATCTATCTCACAGATGACGACTTGGATACTCACTTGAAAAGAGTGAACACCATTATACTTGGGTTCGCAGCAGAGGGTTACAAATTCAACTTTAAAAAGTCTCGAATTGCCCATCTGACAGTACTATTCTTAGGATACGAATTATCAAGTGAAGGAAAAAGCCTAGCGGACAACTTCTTAGAGAAGTGCGCTGTACTCCAAGCTCCAAAAACGCTGAAGAATTTACAATCCATACTAAGTTTTCTGAATTTCGGAAGAACTTACATTCTAAATTACGCAGAGAGGGTTAAACCTCTCTACGAACTAATACAACCTGATTTTAAACAAATCAATTGGACTCAAAAACACACAGAAATTTTGAGATCACTGCAAACAGACATGTTAGCTAAAACAAAATTAGACACACGTGACAACACACGCGATCTTGTAATCCGAGTCATCCCAGGAAGATGCAGATTCACGTACCTGACCTCTAATGAGGGAGAAAAGGTACCAATTTCAATTAAATCTCACTTGTACACACAAGCAGAAAAAACATTCAGTCACACAGAAAATACTGTGAAGGCAGTGCAAATTGCATTAGCAAATGAACGAGAACTAGCACATGGTAAAAGGATTAATATCCTCATTGCGGAATCCGCCTTCGAGGCGCTATTCAGCCCAGTAAACCTGCCTACAGTGTCACTGGATCCGAAATGGATACAGTGTGTAGATTCTCTAGGAGCGGAAGATGTGAAATACTATTTCGCCCCGCAATTCGAAGAACTGAATGATTTAGAATATGAAAAAGAATATCCTCTGCCAATCGAACTTCTGCCTCTCCCACAGTACGCCTGTATAATCTATACAGATAGGTTTGTACGGCATTTCAACGTAGAGAGCAAATCCTACGATGCATCCTGTGCGATTGTTAAAGGTCGTTGGCTGTGCGGTAAATTCAGACCGAAAGTAACAAAAACTGAATCAGTAAGAAACTGTTCGGCTCAGAGAGCTGAAATCAGATGTTTAAAGATGGCACTTGAAAATGCAGAACGTGAATTCCCCACACTTATCGTGTGCGATTCTCATTTTTGCGTCAACTCTTGCAATAATAAACTGCAGAGCTGGATTGAAAACGATTACAAAGATGACACAGGTGCCACAATAAAGCATAAATTGCTCCGGAAACAGGTAGCTCTTTTTCAGAAAGAACTACAAAAGACTCACGTGATACACGCACAGAGTCTTCAACGTGATGGCGTTCACGTTGCAGGGAATTCATTGGCTAATACAGCCACAGCGGAAGCAACTAAACCGGCTTCCATAGCCACAAAAAAGCGTGCAGAAAAATACATAGACGGGGAAACCATGCTGGCAGTAAAAACAACCGTAAAAGGGACTGTGCAGCACTACCCGTGAACTATCCACTCAATTAAAAAAACGTAATCGATGCAAACTCCGTTCCTTTTGCTCGAATCCCTGGAGTGGGGGATAGGGTAATTCCAAACAGGGACCGGAGGGGCTTCCTATTACAGGAAGCACATATGGGGTTGGGTCTGAGACACCAAACAATCAGGGACTCTCTGAGAGAATTAGAATCAGAGTACTGGTGGCCGGAAATGAGTGAAGGTATTCATGAGTTTGCAAAAAACTGTGAAGACTGCAATAGAGATTGCAGTGGAGAACCGGCCAGTGTAGTGTCAGAAGCCCTAATAGAAAGCATCAGGCAATCTATCCGCGCTATCAAAAAAGAGAAACGCGTCCCATTGTACATCATTAAGGCTAAACACACTTAAAAAATGTGGCCTCCAGCGCTCGGCTGACGCTAGAACGGTTATAAAAGATCTGCGAGTCTTTATCGGCACATACGCAATTACCACGTTCCATTCTGACCAGGGTCCTCGTTTTAGCTCTCGAGCTTATAAGGAGGCCATGGCCAGCATGGGAATTGGGTTGCGGTATTCTTGTCCGTCGCACCCCGAAGGGAATAGTGTGGTAGAAAGAAAAAACCGAGACATAAAGCGATCTATAACAGCGAAGGTATTAGGTTCAGGCGCTGGGTGGGTCAAACCAGTCTTAACAATTTGCCAAGAAATTCTCTAAAAGGTTTCAGCCCATACAAACTATTGTTCGGAATTAGAATGAGAATTCAGGACTTAGATAGTCAGGTATCAGTGGTACAAGATAATAAAACAGACTTTGACATCAAAGATCGTTTGGCTGTTTTACAGGAACTGAATGAAACAAGAAAATCCTTAAGCAACATAAAGTTAAAGCAACAGCCAGATACCACTGACGAGGCACCACAACCAACAGCCCCAGCAAGGCCTGTCTGGATTCCAAAGATTGGGGATCTAGTCAGAGAAAAAATAGCGGTGAAGAAGGAATTTGGGCCTTCTTACGGAAAAACAGTACCTGTCTTGGCAGTCACCGGCACAAGATCAGTTGTACTACCGCCCCTTGCTGGTAAAAAGGAAAACAGAGTTGTATCAATCGACCTGGTAAAACCACAAGCATGTGGCCTATAATCAACAGTAGGCCCAGTGGACTCCCAAGAAACAACAGAATACCCAAACTTGCAACAATCCAAGAGGTTCAAACTGAAAGACTAATCACATTCGATCAGCCTGCAGTGCACAGAGAAGGACTATGCAATAATGCCATGGAACTCGTGCCTCTTGAGACACAGATTGAAACAGTTCGTCAAGAAACACCTGTCTACCATAATGTGGAATCAGAAAGTGCTACCGAAAGACAGATTGAAAGAACAATCCCAACAATTGACAGAACTGCCTCTGGTTATTTCATCGACTTCGACAACTTTTCCGAGGATCAAAGTAATTGTAGCATTGTATTATTTCAGGGGTATTCATACTCCTACTATGCCTAATTTTAGTTTTAATTTTAGGAAAGTTTATTACAATTGAATGGACACAGCAAGTCAGAACATCAACTTAGTCCTCAAACCACACAATCATCCCACGTGAAGAAAAGAGAACTGTCAACAGTAAATGTCACAGCCATTCCAATACCTGGTGGGGTAGTATGGGAGAAAACTGACTATGAGATCTATGGTCCGGTCGAGATCCTGAAGTATCCTCATCAACTGAAGGTTTCCTTAAGTGACTTTGTAAAACCTACTACATTCTCTGATGATTGGGACTTTAACAGTATTAATGACATGATGTCTGATTTAGTAATGTCAGCTAGATTTACAGAACATGATTATTTATAAGGTTCGTCTAGTTATGAACAGTTGTTCTTTTACACACATTATGGCGATCATTATTTGCATAAATCTGCACAGCCTAGAAATGTTTTTAAGTATAATCAATGCGAACATTGTGCTACACCACCTAAAAGCAGTTCTAAAACATTCTTTGAGAAATTCAAGTACTTCTCAGGGTTCAACACCAGTGATGCAGAAACGTTTTATTACAAACTGTTAGATAAAACAGGATTGAAAACAATGCTGACAAACACTAAATTAATATATTCAGAAGCATTTTATGACAAAATGATGACATTTGGTTTTGATTATTGGAAAAATAACATTGAAACAAAAACCATTTGGGGTACAAAAGATTGGCAGGTACAAGGTCTAGAAGCACTATTCAGAACCTGCATGATACCAGAACAAATGATGTTTTTAAATGACACAATTCACCAAACATCCTGTCTTGGCCTAGCTAAGATCAAAGACCTAAACAAACCGTCTATTCCGAAGCCAATACCTGAAAATGCAACAACAGATATTGAGATAGACGTAACTAACATTTTACATTTTAACAGAACACATCCTGATTGGAAAAAGTGGTTAATCTGGCCTACTGACACAAACAACTGTCAAGATAGATTCCTGAACAAAACACAGGGGTTAAAAATGACCAGACAAGACCCTAGATACTCCCAGAGACAACATCCAGGGATAGTAACAACATACAGTGTAGGAAAACTCTGCCTCGAATGGCTAGGATCATCCACACTGGCTGAAATTAAGCAACACTTATCTTTACTTAAAGATGGTGCTGATTTGCGCGATTTCATTTTTGGACCACGCAAACAGCGTCAAAAGCGTTTCATAGCGACCAGTATCTATGCTGCGTATAACAAGGCTTGGAAAGTCACACAAATTGAAACAGCAGAAAAAATACGAGAAATTGATCGTATTAATTTGGAAAAATCACTTTCTGTAGTGGACAATGGGTTAATGACTCTGTCCTCCAGAATATATTTGTTGGACAATATTGTATCCTCTGCCTTTGACATAATAGACAGGGACTTGCTAATGTTACAGCATGGCCAGTCACAATTACGTTCTATTGTACAATTAGGCTGGACGCTGCAAAATCTTCGTTCAGGCTATGTGCCTTGGCGTTTAATCAACACAACGTCATTGATTTCTATTTTTAACCTTACTGATAAACAAATCAGCTTGGCACAGAAAGGAGCAGACTATACAATCCTGAGCATCGAAAAACTTGAGAGATTACCATTGACAATGTCAGAAAGTCCTGTCATTGAATGGATAATACACGGAATTATCACTATTCCGATAACAACTTTCCGATTTAAAAAGTGCCTTGAATACATACCTACTGGCCAGTATGAACGATTGGGTAAAGGATATGTTAAGTCAGCATATAAATTACCATACACACATTCATGCTGTAGTGACAGCGACAAAAATGTATTTCTTAGTGGTGAAAACTGTAAACATTCACTAAGCGGTATACTTTTGTGTCAGGGTATTAATTTACACGGCGCCTGTGAAGGTAATTCTAACAACCTTTCATGCCACCAGCTTGTCACACCTGCAACGCAGATAGAGCCCTTCTTTATGCAACTCGCGAATGGGAGTTACATTCTAAGAACGGATCACAGATGTTGTGGCCTTGTGCCAGGGAAAAGTTATCTCGTAAGCGTAACTTCCATGGTCAAATGCTGTATGCAAGCATTGTTCCCGAGCGGGCCTGGAGACATAGAGACTCCCATCTGGCCTCGTCTGCATTTCTCTTCTATACGAATTGATACTTTAAGCAAAATGAAGTCTGTGCTTTTACAGACAACAGTGCCCATAACGTCATCAAAAGAGACGCATGATCTCCTAGTTGCAAGGACAGCTACGGAGGTTCATGACCTTTTATCAACAAATTGCCCCGTGCATTTCGTAGAAATGTTGAGCCAACTCCTTAACATGTCTAGTGCCACAGGCATCCCAGGTATTTAAGACGATTTTTACTGGACTGCTTACACCATTTCAAGCAATTCTGGGAATCGTTCCAAATTTTGTCCACTCTGTTTTTGGCGGCATACCCCTATTTTTGGGACTTGTAGCAGGGATTTTATTTTTGACCCTCCTGCTTCGTTATGGCAAGCCACAGCTCAGACATGACTCCTATGGGAATGGAAGAAACAATCCTAGCAGTTCGCTACCGGGACAGAATAACTAGAGTCCTTGGATTGGCCAGGCTGAGAGATCTAAACATGACCTGGTTCCTTTCATTCAGACCGATATGGCAAAATTGCATCTTACCTGTACTACGATGTATGCTATGCGGAGATGAGTGCGTGTTGGACATCTGTCTTTCACTTCCATCAGCAGTACCAATGGATATCGATACTTTGCTCAGTCCGATAACGGCTCACGCATTGTGTTGTCCCCAGCGGCACCCAATCCTGATGACGGCATTCGTTGAGACTCCTGTGCTACGACTAGGTGGTAACAGTGGAGCGAGTGACAAAAGCAACATCACCCAGGTACGACCTTCTGTGAGCATTGCTGATCCCGACTTTGATGACATTCGGCCTTCAGTTTTGAACAACAAAAACTGCTAAAAGCGTTGGAACTCTATTTTTCCCGTTCAAGCATTAATTCTTTTGAATTGAACACTTTTTAATATTCACCTTCTTTTTGGCACGAAAAATTCTTTGCTTAAAGTAAAACTATTCATAGAGAACAGAAGCTTCAACTTCTATTTCTAAATACATCTAGAGACATAATAACTTTACACCAGCCTCTAGCACATTTTACTGCAATGCATTTATATGTGATGAAATTATCTCGCCCTTCTTCTGTTTCAGAGATATTTCATGTGTAATTCTTTTTGCATAATCGTTCATTGATTTCATATGCTATAATTTTTGAATGATTTCTATGCTTCAAAAACGTACAGTACTTAAATTTTCACGTATTACAAATACGCCTATTTCAAATGCATATATGTCTTTTGGGGTGGGCAATGTTACACATGCATCTTATTGCTCTAGTTTTAGTAATTTGATGGACATAAATTCGTGGAGTGGATGTTGCGTTCTAATCTAGGACCCTGATCGATACTGTGACCTTATGCCCCTATTCGGCTATAAATCCATTTATTCCCTATATTGGCATAACCGTTCAAGTGCAATATTCAGAAACTCGTCTCTGGCCTCACACGAACAGAGCCACATTTCAGAATAGCTTTCTCTGCCACTTCCTTTGCAACCAATTAGTGCAATGACATAGCAGAAGTTACTATCTGAGATTCCTAGATTAACACTCCGAGTTCTTCAACAAGATAAAAACTCAGCAACCTGGAAATCCCCGCTTGCTGTGTTTTGATTAGTAATAGAACTCTAATGAGCACTGATAGACGATCACTTCCTAGTGACATCTTTATTGGCGTCTTATGTCCAAAAACTTACGTCAAACAAGGCACCTTTCAGGTATAAATATTACCAACGTTGCCTTAAGCAATCGCTGTTGTGTTGCTGAAGCTATCAACGCCATCGCTGAAGAAGCTGTCATGCTGATGATACCATAGCTGCTATCGCTACTGCTATCGCTGCTAACTAGCGAACGATGGTGTGGTGAACTTAGGAGCTGAACTGCCGTCCCCTGCAAAGAGCCCAGCAGATGCAAGCTGCCCGCGGACGCTGCCCCTCCTCCTCCTCCTCGACGAGCTGAGAAGAGACGCTGTCTTTCTCCTGCAGAGAAATCCAGCTCCGGCGTTTCTAGTCTACCCTTGCGGGTGACTGGGATATCGACCCCCTGAAGGAGATACCAGACCTCCATCATTCTATTCCAGAGGTATGGTGTTGACTAAACCCTTAGAGAGAATTCTTGAAGCAAACCTTGGCAAAACCAACTTAACTTAAAGCTACTTACTTACTCCCCTCCCAAGTATTAGGCTTAGGTCAGGTACACTGGGGTAGGCGTAGTTAGAAGCACCAGTTGAGTATTTTAGCCTAATGTATATATGAATGTATATATGTTTTATTCCTTTTAAACCATTGTATGGCTAAGAAACCATATCAATGCTTTTACAGTATTATTTCGCAATACTTATCTTACTGTAGGTACTTTTTATAATAACAAGTCTTGCAATTGTGGCAATTCATTTCTCTTGTACGAGAAGAAAGACTGTTCAATAAATGTTACCCTTTATTGACAACGCCCGTCTCTCTATTCTCTACATATTGTGAAAGTAAACTGCACAACCACTGACTGAGTAAAATAACTGTCTATTGTTTCACACGACCCTAGAGATTGACTCTTGATCTGAGGAGCAAAGTTGTCATGTTGCACGGTTGTTGGAAAACTGAATCCCTTCTTGGCTGTGCCAGGGAAGCTGATCACTTCCTATTTCAGTCAAGAAAGTTTCCAGTGACCTCTGAGCTAGTTGGTAACAACCCCAATTAAGTTTAGCATAGTCAGTGGAGGCCTCGAAGATCCGCACTTCTACGTTGATACTACTGTTTATGTTATTCCAATGCGCAGGGCCTATTGGGAAAATAGGAACTACACTACAGGTTTTTCTCCTGTGTGTGTTCGCTGATGACTTTGAAGGTGTGATAACTGACTAAAGCACTTTGCACATTCAGTGCACTTGAATGGTTTTTCTCCTGTGTGTGTTCGCTGATGACTTTGAAGGTCTGATAATTGACTAAAGCACTTTGCACATTCATTGCACTTGAATGGCTTTTCTCCTGTGTGTGTTCGCTGGTGTCTTTGTAAGTTTCCTAACATACTAAAGCTCTTTACACATTCTGTGCATTTGAATGGTTTTTCCCCTGTGTGTGTACGCTGATGAATCCTGAGAGTTGAGGAAGCACTAAAGCTCTTCCCACATTCATTGCATTTGAATTGTTTTTCCCCCGTGTGTGTTCGCTGATGACTTCGAAGGTGTGATAACTGACTAAAGCACTTTGCACATTCACTGCATTTAAATGGTTTTTCCCCTGTGTGTGTTCGCTGGTGTCTTTGAAGGCTTGATAACTCACTAAAGCACTTTGCACATTCAATGCACTTGAATGGTTTTTCACCTGTGTGTGTTCGCTGATGTATTTGTAGAAGTGATAATCGACTAAAGCTCTTCCAACATTCATTGCATTTGAATGGTTTTTCCCCAGTGTGTGTTCGCTGATGTCTTTGAAGGTGTGATAATTGACTAAAGCACCTTGCACATTCAGTGCACTTGAATGGTTTTTCTCCTGTGTGTGTTCGCTGATGACTTTGAAGGTCTGATAATTGACTAAAGCACTTTGCACATTCAGTGCACTTGAATGGCTTTTCCCCTGTGTGTGTTCGCTGGTGTCTTTGTAAGCTTCCTAATGTACTAAAGCTCTTTACACATTCTGTGCATTTGAATGGTTTTTCCCCTGTGTGTGTTCGCTGATGAATCCTGAGAGTTGAGGAATCACTAAAACTACTTCCACATTCATTGCAATCATATGGTTTTTCTCCAGTGTGTGTTTGTTGATGTCTTTGTAAGTTTCCTAACTGACTAAAGCACTTTAAACATTCACTGCAATGATATGGTGTTTCCCCTGTGTGTCTTCGCTGATGAATCCTAAGCTTTGAGGAATCACTAAAGCTCCTTCCACATTCATTGCAGTGGTATGGTTTTTCGCCAGAGTGGATTTGTTGGTGTTTTTGTAGTTCGGATAATTGACAAAAGCTCTTTACACATTCACTGCACTTGAATGGTTTTTCCCCAGTGTGTGTTCGCTGATGGCTGTGTAAGACTGATGATTGACTAAAGCTCTTCCCACATTCACTGCACTTGAATGGTTTTTCCCCAGTGTGTGTTCGCTGATGGCTGTGTAAGCCTGATGATTGACTAAAGCTCTTCCTACATTCATTGCACTTAAAGGGTTTTTCCCCAGTGTGAGTTCGCTGATGATACCTTAATGCTGAAGAGTAACTAAAACTACTTCCACATTCCCTACAATGGTATGGTTTTTCCCCTGTGTGTGTTCGCTGATGACTTTTTAGAGATACTTTGTGACTAAAGCTCTTCACACATTCACTGCACTTGAATGGTTTTTCCCCTGTGTGTGTTCGCTGATGACTTTTTAGAGATACTTTCTGACTAAAGCTCTTCACACATTCACTGCACTTGAATGGTTTTTCCCCTGTGTGTGTTTGCTGATGACTCCATAATGTTGCGTACAAACGAAAACTAGTCCCACATTCATTGCAATCATATGGTTTTTCCCCTGTGTGTGTTCGATGATGTTTCTGTAGGTGCGGTAATCGACTAAAGCTCTTCACGCATTCACTGCACCTAAATGGTTTTTCTCCTGTGTGTGTTTGTTGATGCTCATGTAGGTGTGCTGATTGACTAAAGCTCTTCCCACATTCACTGCAATTGAATGTTTTTTCTCCTTCGTGTCTTCGTTGATGGCACTTTAATAGAGATGAAAAATTAGAGCTCTCACCAAATGTGTATGATTCTTCTTTCTTTGTTAGTGTCTGTGGGTCTGGTATATATTTGTCTACATCCCAAGCCTGTGCTTCCTGATGGGCCAACATGGCTGAAAAAGCACTTGTGTTATTCTAACATATCCTGTATATTTGTGTGGTATTTTGCACGTTTGATTTCTGATTTAATAATAATATGCAATACTCATTAAATCCTTTCCACACTCATAATATGTATAATGATTTTTTGTAGGTGATTGTGCCTTTAGATTGGATTATGGTTATGCACGTTTGTGGGTAAAGATCTTCCTTCTGGCCGGTCCAATCTGGGATAGTCAGTTGTACTGTAGATAGCAGAATCCGTCTTTTCTTTACCCTTCAGTTTTCAGGGTCCACGCTGTTGTGCGTTCATTGGTTGCTGCAGTTTGGCCAGAAATAGTTTATAAGACAGCTAGAGCACAAAATGATGGTCTATTGTCACTTTAGAAAACAAAGCACTGCTGTAACCACATCATACCGATCCCATGATGAAAGCTGGCACTGACACCTGTTTGTATAGGAGGTGGCTTGTCTATGTTTTTCTAGAGATCATTTCTTAGTCTTGTGGCATGGAGGTGCACAGCTCAGGTTCTTATGTCCACTGAACTCCCCTTGACTGCTTCTGCCAGGATCTGTCAGTTTATGTTCAGGTTCCGCCGTTGCTGACTGCGCTGATGTTTTTCTGAACACCGGAGATCATTGTTGGTGACAGGTTTGTGCAGATTTTGATTTTTAGTTCCATTATTCATAATAATTTCATGAAATCAAGGCATTTTTCCGCTGGATGAAAAGAGATATAAAATTACTAAATGGAAATAATGGAATGGGAATTCACAATATTTAACTGGCTGTAGATAAACATTTCTTCTTTACCATATTTAAAATTTAGCAAGGAATATTTCATCATATATGGATATTTAACTAAAAGTTCTGTTGATCATATAATTGTAATTGTAATTGTAATTTGGATTTATATAGCGCCTATCACCCAGGGGTCCCTAAGCGCTTGCTTTGGGAACCCGTCCTGGCTTTTCCCTGTGAGATAGCCCCTCCTGGGCATCCCCAAGGTGAAAGCCAGGCATCCCGCCGCGGGGGGCCGTAGTGGAGATTAAGCAAGCTATTGCCCAGAGTTGCAGAGTGTGAACCAGTGATTCAAGTAGGCGCCGAAGTGAGAATTATCGAGTCCGTGGACATTTGAGCTCAAGACCCTGCCGCGTCGGGAATTGAACCCTGGTCCCGGGTCTCACCGCTGCTTCAGGGTCTGCCTCCTCTAACCAGTAAGCCACACTTCTCCATATAACATCTTATTAACTTCTGAAAAGGAAGCTATTTACCAGTGTTCACAGAGTAACCTAGAAAAGAAAGGGCGGTCACAGAGCACCCACATGATTGAGGTGCAGTTTAAGGTAGATACACAATGACAAGTTTTCATTTAAACAAGAACAGATTGTGGAAATAGAGAGGGATCAATCTGCGCTGCTGTTATTTCAGTAGCTCTTCAGGAAGTATATAACAAAGGTAACTCTTAAGTATGTAACACAAGAAATTCTATTCATACACTTCTTCTCATTCCTTTCCTGTTCACACTGTGCAGCTCAAATGCCAACTCCTGTCTTTACCTCGCTGTTTGTTAAGTCACCTTTAAAATTGTCAATAGCTCCCTTGGTCCAAACATTTCTGGGTTTTTTTCACCTGGAAGATTGGAACAATTTTTGTGTGTTGAGGTGTGTTTCCTATCGCAATAACTTATGTTAATCTCCCTAAATCTAGTGAAGCCTACAGGGCCTGGGTCTGGCCCTGAAAGAGAAATTTAGAAAGCAAGGGCCCAATTCACAAAGGTACACTGAGACACAAGTCTAACTACCAACTGACCAGTGGGGAAAGAGGTTACCGGGAATACATATTGAAGACTGATGGCAAGTATCCTGTAACATTCTGTACTCTACGGTGCATGCTGCAAATTTAAGGAGGAACCATATTTTTTGTCTTCACATGCCAAATTCGACATCCCATCTAAATATAATAAGGGTGTAAGGCCGAGGTGTCCAAAATGCAGCCAAGAAAAGCAGATGACATACACATGTCCCTGGAATGTCCTGGGATTCAATGTTTTTGGGCAGGCGTGAGTAATTATATGTCAATGATACTCGGTGTTAGAATTGAGGGTCTGTAATTGGCAGTAGTAGGTACCATTGACCAAGTAGGGACCCTTGTTTCTAGTCAGGGAAAGGGAGACACACTCCTGGATAATCCCTGCTCACCCCTTTGGTTAATTGGCACAAGCAGCCAGGCTTATCTCAGAGGCAGTGTGTAAAGCATTTGTGAACACATACAGTAATACAGTAATACAGTGAAAACACTACAAATGGACACCACACCAGTTTAGAAAAATAAGCAATCTTGACTAGACTTATCACAAGACCAAACAACAAAAATCAACAATATTGTAATCAAAAATAAGACTAAAATGGTAGAAAGTAGCTTAGTTCAATGTAGTTGGTAAATGAAACACTTTATTCTCAAAGTACCTTAGATGCGTCACACAATACAAACAAAAGGGTTGCAGGGAAGGTAATGGGTCAGTTCCTTGCTTCGGGGGAGGTGATGCACCAGTTCCTTACTGCAGCGCATGGGAGGTGATGTGCCGGTTCCTTACTGAAGAGAAGGTGATGCGTCGGTTTCTTATTGCGTTCTGGTTACGATGCGACATGATGGCGCCTCGATGCGATGTGATGATCTGGTGCAATGCAACAAAATGGCGTCTTTGGTGCGATGCAACAACATTGGATGCGATGCGTGCACGCCCGAAGGCTGTGCGGCGAACTCAGTAACTTCTGGGCCCTGTGACATGCTTCTCCGGTGATGCAACAGCGACCTCTGCAGCAGCGACACGCTTCTCCAGTGACGTGACACGCTTTGTCTGTGATGCGTCGGCGAACAGCTGCAGTGGTGGCATGCTTCTTCGGCGGTGCGACGGCAAATTCTGTGGTGGTGACACGCTACTTCTTGTTGCGTCGCGCTTCCAGCTCCCAGCGACACGCAGTCTTCTCAGGAGGCCTAAGCAACAGTAGGCACCTCTATGCAGGTAGAATCACCAGCAAGGGAATTCAGGGGAGCTGGTGGTGAAGCCTTGTATCCCTAAAGCACACTTCAAGCCTTGGAGATTCTTCTTCAAGATGATGAAAAGTTCACCAAATTCCTCTTCCCCTTTCCTTGGCAAATAAAGTATCAGGTCAATCTGCAGTCTGCAGTCCGGAGCTTGAGGCTTGAAGCAGCAGCCGCAAAAACTCTCTCCAGAGGAAAGCCGGGGAAACCATGGAAATCGGCAAGAGAACACATCCATGGCTCACTGCCCGCCGCTCGCTGCCTTGCCTGTAGCCGCTGGTTGTTTTGCCGGCCCGAACCTCCCGGCGGCAGCAGCATAGACGAAGGCAGAGGTGTTGGTTGTGCCCTCGGGCTCGTTCCGAGTCAGGTGCACAGCCACCACAGAGGAGCGACCAGAAGCGGCTGGTGGCAGGCAATAAAAAAACAAAACATAAAAACTACCAAGGCCCGGAAAGAGGTTTATTTCAATATCCTGTGTTTGCAAATGCTACTTTTAGAAAGTTAGCTTGCCTAACCATCACGGCCCACCTCTGCTCGTGTGTGTATTTGCTGTCTGGGTGTGTGCATGACAGGGCTGGGAGGAGACAGGTGGTGATTAGGATAATTACGCATGGATTGGTGGGAGGAGTACACCCTGACTCGAGATAGGCCTGTGCTCTGCCACCTGAATGCCGGCTCCGCCCTCCCTGGGAGCGGCTGACGACTCTGCCCATCACCGTGTAAATAAGGGTGGGAAGACCCGGTGGCAGTGGGCTTGCTGGCAGTAGCTGGATGGTTGCTGTGTGGTTTTTAATCAAGCTCTTCTTGTCACGCTGATTGCGAGCGGTGACACGCTTTTGTAATTGCTCTAAATTGATCGTTTTAATTGTGCACTAACCTGCCCTGAAAGTCAACAGGTTACTAACCTTCATCTTGGATTTTAGGGGCTGCGCGTTGCTGTCTGTGGGCTGATTGTCATTGCGGGCTTACAGCGGCCGCCATCTTGGCTTGGGCTGGATCGGCAAACCCCACCCACGCCACTCCCCCCCACGCTCCTCCTCCATTTAGAAGAGTCTCTGGCGCCTCCCCAGTGATTGCGAGCAGCCCGGTGGCAGTGGGCTCGCTGGCAGTAGCTGGATGATTGCTGTGTGGTTTTTAATCAAGCGCTTCTTGTCACGCTGATTGCGAGCGGTGACACGCTTTTGTAATTGCTCTAAATTGATCGTTTTAATTGTGCACTAACCTGCCCTGAAAGTCAACAGGTTACTAACCTTCATCTTGGATTTTAGGGGCTGTGCGTGGCTGTCTGTGGGCTGATTGTCATTGTGGGCTTACAGCGGCCGCGGCCGCCATCTTGGCTTGGGCTGGATCGGCAAACCCCACCCACACCACTCCCCCCACGCTCCTCCTCCATTTAGGAGAGTCTCTGGCGCCTCCCCAGTGATTGCGAGCAGCCCGGTGGCAGTGGGCTCGCTGGCAGTAGCTGGATGGTTGCTGTGTGGTTTTTAATCAAGCGCTTCTTGTCACGCTGATTGCGAGCGGTGACACGCTTTTGTAATTGCTCTAAATTGATTGTTTTAATTGTGCACTAACCTGCCCTGAAAGTCAACAGGTTACTAACCTTCATCTTGGATTTTAGGGGCTGTGCGTGGCTGTCTGTGGGCTGATTGTCATCGCGGGCGTACAGCGGCCGCGGCCGCCATCTTGGCTTGGGCTGGATCGGCAAACCCCACCCATGCCACTCCCCCCACACTCCTCCTCCATTTAAAAGAGTCTCTGGCGCCTCCCCAGTGATTGCGAGCAGCCCGGTGGCAGTGGGCTCGCTGGCAGTAGCTGGATGGTTGCTGTGTGGTTTTTAATCAAGCGCTTCTTGTCACGCTGATTGCGAGCGGTGACACGCTTTTGTAATTGCTCTAAATTGATCGTTTTAATTGTGCACTAACCTGCCCTGAAAGTCAACAGGTTACTAACCTTCATCTTGGATTTTAGGGGCTGTGCGTGGCTGTCTGTGGGCTGATTGTCATCGTGGGCTTACAGCGGCCGCGGCCGCCATCTTGGCTTGGGCTGGATCGGCAAACCCCACCCACACCACTCCCCCCACGCTCCTCCTCCATTTAGGGAAGTCTCTGGCGCCTCCCCAGTGATTGCGAGCAGCCCGGTGGCAGTGGGCTCGCTGGCAGTAGCTGGATGGTTGCTGTGTGGTTTTTAATCAAGCGCTTCTTGTCACGCTGATTGCGAGCGGTGACACGCTTTTGTAATTGCTCTAAATTGATTGTTTTAATTGTGCACTAACCTGCCCTGAAAGTCAACAGGTTACTAACCTTCATCTTGGATTTTAGGGGCTGTGCGTGGCTGTCTGTGGGATAATTGTCATCGCGGGCGTACAGCGGCCGCGGCCGCCATCTTGGCTTGGGCTGGATTGGCAAACCCCACCCACGCCACTCCCCCCACGCTACTCCTCCATTTAAACGGCCCACATGTGTCAGCGCAGCGGACGAGCGCAGCGGGCGCGACGTAGGCGCGCCGGAGTCACGACAGAGTCGAGCCCGTCTGCGCCCGTCCGCGGCTGGCCGGGGCAAGGGGCACCTCATTATGCCCCTTTACATACATATTCTTCATCCATTCTCTGTTCATACTGGAACCCCGGTGCAATTGGACCCTCTGTCACTGATCCTCTGATTGAAGTATTTAGGGGTTCCCAAGGCCTACACGCTCCGGAGATAACCCACTCACACTCAAGAACTGTTGGCACGGAAACTGTAAAAGGCAAAGAACAAGTTTATTAAGACCCCATGGGGTGGTGGTACACTCAAACAGCACCCTTCGGCAATGCAAGAGGTATCACACCGAACATCGGTGTGACCCCGTTTATATACAGTTTTGGGGTAATAAAAGATAGGCGGCACAAGTTAAGACATAGTTTCGAGACATATATGGTCATGTTTTGGAATACTGCCAGCTCATTGGAGGGGGCACAACTCCGCTGGTCAGTTTGGTGCACATTCCTGAAGGCTTACGGGTCAGTGGGAGCTACGCATGTGCGGTTTGACCAGTACTAAAAATAGCCTGTTGCTGGGCAGACAAGAGTGGTCAGTAGAACGGACAACGGACTAAAGGGCACGTCAGCCACGAGGCCGCTCATGATCTAAGATGGCCGCCACAACATTCAAAATGGCGTTATCGTATATAGCCAAGTTAAGGAGGACAACGTGTAGGTTCAGCTAATCGCCAATACGGACGGGCCAATTACGACAGACGACCCTTTTAGCGTTTAGCTGAATCTACCTCATAATGAACATAGTCTGGATGTTCGTCCTCGATGTCTATTAACATAATTTGTGTCACCTCTTTGTGTATCATCATTTTGTCGTGGGCAAGAGCTCGTCTCGATGGTAAACAAGCTGATAGGCACATTGAACACAAGGCTGGGCCACATTGAATACATAAGCATATAAAAAACATGGCTCCCACAAGTATACAGAGAATTGTCAACAGTTTCCAGCCCCAAGTTGCAATCATAGACCAGAACCATCCTGAAAGTGTCCATGTTCCATTGTCCGGGTGTATTTCAGCAGCTATTTTATGAAGTTTGGAAATAGCGTCATACACAGATGGAGAATTGTCTGGGACGTATAAGCAACAGCTACTTCCAATAATTCTACATGCCCCCCCACGATCAGCCAACACAACATGCAACACCATTCTATTCTGGAGGATGACAATTCTGGAAATCTGTAATTCCTCGGTAATATTCCCCAGGGCAACGGCAGTGTCATTCGCAACAGCCTCGACAACGCGTGTCAGTCGTCTGATTTTCCGACTGTTCAATGCAGCCCCCACAAAGGAGAATAATCCCAGATTGAAATCCACATACTGTTGTAATGCAGTGTCCGTTTGATCAATGTCCTCTAGGGCAACAGTCCGTTTAACCCTGTTCAAAACGAAGTCATGGTACAATGTATAATCGTTGTGGTACATTGGAGGGGCAATGAATACAGGGGGTAACACAAACGATACGTAGCACGTGCCCAACCACCCCACTGGAAGCTGATGGTACCCCTTCGTTCCACAGATAAAGTAAGTATTTCGCGATGCAACAAATGAAATGCCATTCGGGCTATCAAACGTGAGAGTAATGTTACATTCACTTTTCCCCACTGCAATCGTGCCCTTGTTCCGGATACATAAATCGGCTTTTGTGGCAATGACATTTATGACATGAGCACTCGATACATTCACATTTCGCTGATTGCTGTATATACGTGGGGCAGATACATTGTCGGGCCTATACTCTTCCCATTCAAAACGTGTACCCTCAGCCCGGGGAAACCCATCCTTGTCATGGGAACATACTTTATTCAAACGGAAAAGCACCCCCCCTTTAGTTGGCCATCTCAGAGTAAAGAGGAGGGTGTACCAGGCGTTGCATGACCCATTGTGCGAAAACGGGAGTGGGATAAGTGGGGTGCCCCCTCTCTTCTGATGCCCAGGCAACATTCCACACACCCAGCAATTAGAGGTATTGGTCATATTATGCGTGTGGTGAAGAATCTGAATGAAGCTGTCATTTAAATACGTTTGGCGAGGGCGCTCTTCATGGAAAGGCAATGTAAAATGAAAATGTTCAGACGGTGCCGGGGTAGTCGGCAGCAAATGTTCACGTACAGGCACCACAAGTTCGACTACCCAGGCTATAACAGCTATCACCACAATAGTCAAAACAAAGAGAAAGGCACCCAATATTTTCTTATCACGAGATGCCGTTGATGCCATAGTTCAAGAAAGTCTGTGCAAAGTCTCAAGTGGCACAAATTGTTCACAAATTTTTCACAAATTGTCTCAGATACACGTACGTGTATACCTAAAAAAAAGAAAAATGCGGTGCTGAACTCCGAGGTAGCCGTTGTTTTCTTCTCCGGGCCAAGACGGGTGTCGCTACTCTGGCAGAACTGATCCCCCCCCCTTGGAATTCCCGGTTTCCGTTTCACAAACCTGGAGCGGTAACCAACCAGTCTTAAAAAGGAACAAAAATCTTCTTATCGCGGTCGTAGATTGTAGCGCTCTCTTCCAGTAGCAGATTGCTCCGGGAAGGCTCCCTCCACTTCGGCCGACGTCACAGCTGGGCTCTTTTCCTTCTCCAAGATCTCCTTGTAATCAGTCAGCACAGCAGGAGTCACCAGATCCGGAGAGACTCGGCGACAATGTGTCGAATGCACCCACCGCTTCCTGTTGGTCACTCGTACTGCGGTGCGGGTCGCCAGGAGGACCTGCTCGGGGCACTTCCACCTGGGCTCCAAACTGCTTGCTCTCTCAAACGAGCGGATCATCACATGATCCCCAGGACGAAGATCGTGGCCCTCTCCAGTAGAGTTGTCAGGGAGCGCTTCTCGAACCTGTTGATGAATGGAGAGCAAATCATTTGTTAATCGTGCCAAATAATCATTCATCATAACACAAGGCACATCATGTATTAATCGCGGCTTGGGCACCCCCCAGATATTCATAGGGCGGCCAAACACCACCTCATAGGGCGTAAGGCCGGTTCGTGAGTGGGGTACTGATCTGAGAGATAGTAGTGCTAGCGGCAACGCATCTGGCCATTTCAACGATGTAGACGCCACGATTTTGGCCAGCTTAAGTTTCAAGGTGGCATTGTACCGCTCAACCAAACCTGCTGACTGAGGGTGGAATACAGCGTGGAACTTTTGCTGAATCCCTAACCCCTTCAGTACATATTCCACAATCTTTCCAACAAAATGGGGCCCATTATCGCTCCACAAAAATTTACAAACTCCAAAGCGAGGAAAGAATTCCTTCAGCAACACCTTAGCTGTTGTCAAAGCCGTATTGTCTTTCGTGGGGTAGGCCTCAACCCATTTGCTAAAAGCACACACCACCACTAAGACGTACTTCAGGTTATTGCAGCGCTCGAGTTGGATGTAATCCATTTGAAGCACTTCAAACGGTGCAGAGGGTGGAACGAACCCTCCTTTCGGAGTATGGGTCCCCTTTCCAGGATTGTGTTGCAAGCATACCAGGCAGGTCTGCACTACTCTCTTTGCAGTGTTCGCAATCTCGGGATGCTCCCACACTCGTGTTAAAAGCCGAGTGATTGCAAGAGCTCCGACATGAGCCAGTCCATGTGTCATCTGGACCATCGCCTGTAAGTAAGCCGCCGGCAATTTCCATTTCTCCATGTCTTTGCTTCTCCAACAACCCTCGTCATCTAGTACCCCATCTGCTGCCCAAGCCGCAAGTTCAGATTCTGTAGCTGAATTTTGAATATCCCGTATCTCTGCCCTAGCATCACTCCATCGCTCAGCCTGCGATTGTACCACGTACATGGGGGAGCTAGTTCGGGACATAGCCGTTTGCCTTGCTATGCTGTCTGCAAGGGCATTTCCTTGACCCACTTTATCCGTAATCTTCTTATGGGCACTGCACTTCACTATCGCTACTTTTTTAGGGCTAAGCAACGCGTTTAGGAGATCACGCACTAACTCTCCGTGCATAATGTGCTCCCCGTGTGACGTCAGAAACCCGCGTTCCCTCCAAAGAAGCCCGAAGTCATGGGCCACTCCAAAGGCATACCGACTGTCCGTGTATATGTTCACACATAATCCGACACTCAATTCGCAGGCTCTTGTTAAAGCTATCAGCTCTGCTGCCTGAGCCGATTTTTGTGGTATTCTAGCTGTTTCTACCACCGTCTTAAGAGTCGTGATCGCATATGCCGCGGAAGTCGTACCATCTGGCAGCCTTAAACACGATCCATCAACCCACAGTTCCCCATCCACATCAGGAAGTGGCACATCCTGTAGGTCAACACGACCCTTTGTCTGTTCCTCAGTCAGGAAAACACAGTCATGATGTTTTTCTTCCTGACCCTCCTCAGCCGGATAAGGCAACAAGGTGGCAGGGTTCAAAGTAGCGCAACTTTTCAATGTTATGTGTGGCGCTAGGAGTGTCAGCTCATATCCTGTAAGTCGTGCACTCGTGAGGTATTGAGTCTTTGTTTGGTTTAACAGGGCATCTACTGCGTGGGGGACTAACACCAACAATTTGTGTGATAACACTATGCCCTCACTCTGTCGTATGGCTACTGCTGTTGCCGCTACTGCCCGAAAACACCCAGGCAGCCCTCGTGCTACAGGATCCAAAATGGCAGAGAAGTATGCACATGGTCTCTGCTTATCCCCGTGTAACTGCACTAACACTGACAATGCACACCCATCATTCTCGTGTACGTACAATGTGAAAAGTTTCGTGTAGTCTGGTGTTCCTAACACGGGTGCGGAACAAAGGGCCTGCCTCAACTGTTCAAAAGCTTTCTGGCATTCGTCTGTCCACTCAAGAGGCATCGGTGTAGCTTTGGACAGTAATGCTAACAGAGGTTTTATGATATGTGAAAAACCCATGATCCATTGCCTACAAAAGGACGTCAACCCTATGAAGGCACGCACATCTCTCTGCGTGCGGGGTACTGGTGTGTCTAGAATTGCTTGAATTCGATCAGATGTTAATGCACGCCCCTCCTTAGACAACAGATGACCGAGGTAGGTCACCTGGGGTCTACAATATTGAAGCTTTTTCTTAGAAACCTTGTGATTGTGTTGTGCCAAAAAGGAAAGCAATGCAAGCGTACTCTGTTCACATTGTGCATAGGAGTCGGCGGCAAGCAGGAGGTCATCCACGTACTGGATGAGCGCAACGCCAGACTGCAATGTAAAGGAATCTAGTTGTCGTTTCAAAGCCTGGCTGTAAATGCTAGGGCTTTCAGTATATCCTTGGGGAACACGACAAAATCTATACGATTTATTATTGAGCGTGAAACCGAACAGATATCTACTATCTGGGTGAACAGGGATGGAAAAGAACGCATTCTTTAAGTCAATAACGCTAAAAGTGGTGGCCGTCGGTGGAACCAGAGTAAGCAGAGTCGTAATATCGGACACCACTGGGTATTGGGGAATGACAATTTTGTTTATTTCACGCAAGTCAATAATAAATCGGTAGATCTTGCCATCTGAGTCTCTCTTAAGAATCGGTAGAATAGGGCTGTTACAAACATTATAAGGGACCTCCTCCACCACCCCTGCAGAAATCAAGTCCTCAACAATATGTGTCAGTGCAATTTCACCTTCCTTCGAGATCTTATACTGTGGCACTCGTGGTAGAGGGGCCCCCTCCTTAACAGTTATGTGTATTGGTGGAATGCGCATCTCTCCCACATCCGTATCTGACGTCGCCCACAACGTGTGCGGCAGAGAGGCCAAAGCAGGGATGTCTAAAATAGCATAAAATCTGTCAGGGTCAGGGCAATCATCAGGGTCAGGGTAGTTGTCGTTCAGAATAACCCGCACTCCCTCTGGAGCGCAGCGTATCGTTGCTCGAAAATATTTAAGCAAGTCAATGCCCAAGATATTGTCTGGAGTATGAGGTGATAACAAAAATTGGCCAAAACTAAAGTATTTGTCAATGCATAGTGCAAGGGGCTTGGACAATGGGCTGGGGGAGGGTGTGCCATCAAACCCTACACACGTAATCATTTCGCCAGACAGGGGAGCCCTCGGAACCAAGTTTTTCGACAAGGCGCTACGAGCAGCTCCTGTGTCGACTAGAAATTGATCAGTAGAACCCAAAATACCCGCTGTTACATATGGACCTTGCTGATCTACCGGCACTTCAACTGATTCCTTACCCCATCCTACGCAATCCTATGCATGCACATAATCCTGGTGTTCCACATTCTCTCCTTCCGAAATCTGATATTAATTCCGTCTATCGAACGTGTTTCGTTCGCCCTGGCCACGGCCCCTCTCCTCAACCTTTCCACGATCACCTCCGCCACCTCTCGCTCCAGTATAACCTCCTCTCGACCTTCCACTTCCTCGACCACGCTGACTACGCTGTTCGCGAAGTACCGGACAATCTTCGGCCCAATGCCCAAACTCCTTACAATAAGCACACTGATCCTCTGCAATGTCCGTACGACCATACGACGCATTTCCTCCACCTCGTCTACCTCTATCATTCCCTCTACCCTGTGTTCCCCGAACCTGCGCCAACATCACCTTCGTTTTCAATTCCTTCGTCTTTTTCTCTGCACTTTCTTTAGCCTCCACTTCCTGCCGCTCATAGTACTGAGCCATAGTTAGCAAGGACGCAGGGGTCGCCGTGGCCCAGGAACTTTCACTCGACTTCAATCGCTTAGCAATCTCTGGTAGGAGATTAGCTACATACTTATCTACAAACAAATGCCGACCCGTATCGTCTGTTAAAGATTGACCACTGTAATCATGAAAGGCCTCCTCGAAGCGCGTAAAGAAATCTGAAACCGTTTCATCGGGTTTCTGCTTGCACAACGTTAACATGGTCCAATCAATCTTTTTGGCGGGAACAAGCGTCTTTAATTTACGCAAAATAGCTGCCAGGAGTTCTAGGATTAGCTGACAAGGCTTACATGCCAGTTCCCTATCTAAATCTGCAGCATTTATTTCTTTCCATGTCCCTCCCAATATTGTCTCATCATTATTTTTACGAATCTGCCGCCACATATCAGGTGGTAATATCAACCCAAAAAACAAATCTATGTCTACAAGAGTCATCACACAAGACGATATAGCCCCCTCCACCCCTTCATAAAATGCCGCTGGATTTTTCCGGAGATCAGGTAAAGAATTTTTCAATGCCATGACATCTGCTCTATTCCATGGAGTGTAAACCCAATTATACACAAAGTACCCTTTCGCATCCTTTGACAATTTATCATCATCCGTACCTTCCCCTTTTGGTGGAACATACAAAGGCGCGGCTTCACGCATAGGCATAACATGCAACGCAGAACTCTTATCTGAACCACGGAGAGAACATTCTCTGGCCTGCCCATCCTGCTCCAATTCAGACTCCTTTTGTTTCTTTTTCCGCTCCTCCAGCAATCGAGTTGTCTCATCCCGCAGCTTGATCAATTGCGCAAACAGGTCATCGACATCTGAAAGATCAAAATCACCTTTAGTCAAATTTTCACGGTACACTGACAACGCTTTGGGTTCTAACGTATCAGAAAGTTCACGATATGCGCCTACAACCTCATCAGCCAAAGAAGACAGAAAATACATCAATTCAAGATCCGTCCACCCTGTCTTTTCTGATATCAATTGATCCTGAGTAACACTACGCTTATTCACTTTTCGAGCCCAACTACGTAGATGAGAGGACCTCTCCGTAGTAAACCTGAGAGCAGATACCCCCTTCTTGCCCGACTTATCCTGTCCGTCATCGTCGGAATCCACAGCTGGAGCCGTCGGCGTAACGTACGGAGGCGGCGACCGATCTAACAAAGAAAAATCATCAATTTCATTATTAAGGACAGGATAAAGCGGTCGGCGAATAGGAAATTGACCAGTCGTTTGCAAATTACGTTCCCGTTCCTCCCTTTCTTTCTTCTCCTGAGCCTCCTTTTCCTCAAGCTGTAAAGCCTTATCCCGAGCAGCCTTGCGCTGCTCTTTGTCCGCCAAGGCAACCTCACGCTTCATTCGTTCACGCGCCGCTTTCTCCCACATTCGCACGCAATCAAACATATTTTGTCTAGACCTGCGTTGAAACATACATTGCTCTACAAACTGTATTTTACTCAAATCATAAGACCCGTGTAGAGGCCATTGCAATTCAGGATCGGCCTTGGTGTACTTATGCCATAATTTACTGTACATAATCGGGGGAAGGCCGAACTTTATATACATGTCCCTATTTGGTGTTCCCTCTGGGGGAGCCGGCTGTGATTCCGCTAACCTAATTGAGGTACCTTCTCCAAGACAACACATTCCTCGGAGTGTGCTGAAAACAGGCATGTTCGAAAAGTATCACGAAAGCGTGACACCAGACAAAATGGCACTTACAGTTCTTCACACGATTGTGCCGCTCAAAGGAAAAAAAACAAAGTTAGAGAAACATCTCTACATGCCTGCCAATGTGAAGTGCACTACACATATAAGTTCAAAGATCACAAATTCAAAATGTTAGCTAACTCAAATCAAAGTTCATAGGACTCGGCAAGCGTCCGAAGACTACCTCACCGATCACAAAGCACATATTTTCAGTAAGCGTCCGAAGACTACCTTACCGAACACAAATCGTAGGACTTCAGTAAGCGTCCAAAGACTACCTTACCGAACACAAAGCTTACCAAATTCTCAAATGTCCAGATTCCAACTGCCAAGGTCTTGTAAGCCAAATCAGCCAAACGGCACTTTCTCAGCGATGCAGACACGTCGAGGACTCAGTCGGAGACCGGCGCCACCTGGAAGGTCAGATCGGAAGGAAAGGAAAAAACACCGTGGCAGCCAAGACTCGGGTCACTTGTGGCAGCGCGCACCCATGGCGGGTTTCCAAGCCTTCGTCACGACCTCTCCTTCGGGCATCCGAGTCGCCGATGAGTCCCACCAGAGTCGCCAATTGAAGTATTTAGGGGTTCCCAAGGCCTACACGCTCCGGAGATAACCCACTCACACTCAAGAACTGTTGGCACGGAAACTGTAAAAGGCAAAGAACAAGTTTATTAAGACCCCATGGGGTGGTGGTACACTCAAACAGCACCCTTCGGCAATGCAAGAGGTATCACACCGAACATCGGTGTGACCCCGTTTATATACAGTTTTGGGGTAATAAAAGATAGGCGGCACAAGTTAAGACATAGTTTCGAGA
Source organism: Lissotriton vulgaris (assembly GCF_964263255.1). Taxonomy (NCBI): domain Eukaryota; kingdom Metazoa; phylum Chordata; class Amphibia; order Caudata; family Salamandridae; genus Lissotriton; species Lissotriton vulgaris. The sequence goes on along the minus strand of NW_028246081.1, from coordinate 279,210 downwards.
CATATATGGTCATGTTTTGGAATACTGCCAGCTCATTGGAGGGGGCACAACTCCGCTGGTCAGTTTGGTGCACATTCCTGAAGGCTTACGGGTCAGTGGGAGCTACGCATGTGCGGTTTGACCAGTACTAAAAATAGCCTGTTGCTGGGCAGACAAGAGTGGTCAGTAGAACGGACAACGGACTAAAGGGCACGTCGGCCACGAGGCCGCTCATGATCTAAGATGGCCGCCACAACATTCAAAATGGCGTTATCGTATATAGCCAAGTTAAGGAGGACAACGTGTAGGTTCAGCTAATCGCCAATACGGACGGGCCAATTACGACACTCTGACCCACCTTGGTCTACTCTCTCTCCCTTCCCGCACTCCACCCGCGATCATATCACGGTTGATCTCTTCGCCCCCCTCCCCCGCCTATTCCTTCCCCTCCTTCTACCCTCTATACTCCTGCATTTAATACCGCGGCCACGCTCCTGAACACCAGGTCGGCGGTCAATCATCAGTACGAGCTATTCGATTACATCGATACTCATGAACCGGATCTCCTGTTTCTAACGGAGACCTGGTTCAAGGCCGACTCCCTGCCTAACGTTCTAGCTGCACTGCCCCCCTCATACTCTGCCATTCGAGCGGATCGACCGGAGGGCAGAAGAGGCGGAGGAGTGGCCTTGATAGCTCGCACTGACCTTCACTTTCAGATCCTTCCCTCCCCTCCCATTCCTGAAGTAGACTACCTGGTAACCCGTTCGACTTCCCATCAGGCTCCCTTGACCTCTGTTCTTATCTACCGCCCCCCTCATTCCACCCCTTCTTTTGTTTCCAGCCTCCAAGATCTCCTGGCCACACTGGTAATAAACAACTCGTCAGTGTTAGTCCTAGGAGACCTTAACTTCTGGCCAAACGACCCTGCTGAAAGCTCCCTCTCTAAGGAGTTCACTGATCTCATGACTAGCCTTAACTTTACATCTCATATTCACAGCCCCACTCATAAACAGGGCCACACGTTGGATCAGATCTGGACCTTGAATATCCCCACTACACCTACCTCCATTTCCCCTTGTTCCTGGTCTGACCATTCGCTAATTTCATTTTCCCTTGCCCTAGCCCCTGAGACTAAGCCCCCGCTTCCTAAGAATACCTGGGTTAGGAAATGGGGAAAAGCCGATATGCCATCCTTCTGCTCGTCTCTGGCCAAATCCAGCCCTGACCTTTCCGGCCTTGCAGCTCCTGCTCAGCTGGCTACCATCAATAACTGGCTGACCCAAGCGGGCGATGAATTCGCCCCCTTAAGGCGAATCACGGTTAAGCGAGCCCATGCTGCCAACCGTTGGTTCACCTCAGACCTTAAGGAGAAGAAACTGGCTGCGTGGAGAGCCGAGCGAGCATGGAGAAGAGCGTATTGCCCTGTTCTGAAAGCCACTTACTTATCTGTTCTCAAGATTCACAAACAAGGCATTCTTGACGCCAAAACTGAATTCTATTCCAACAGAATACTAGCAGCGGAGTCCCAATCAAAAGAAATTTTTGCCACTGTGCATGAACTGGCCTCATCCGATAGAGCTATGGCTACGATTCCCCCTTCCCAATCCTTCTGCGATTCGCTCAACGAGTTTTTTATTGAAAAGGTCGCAAAGATTAAAACCAATATTCCCCCTCCATCTTCCACATTCTCTAATCCTTCCCCCCCTTCCACCATTTCTAAATTAACCACCATTCCCCTCCTGACCAAAGCCACACTCCTCCCACTGCTCCAAAGGGGGAAGTCGGGCTCCCCCCTGGATTTTGGCCCTGCCCACATCCTTAGAGAAATCTTCCTAGCTTGTCCTACCCCGCCCCTCACACTCCTTAACGATTCACTCAGTAATGGGGTTGTCCCTACTCTCCATAAATCTGCAGTCGTCATCCCTATCTTAAAAAAGGCTGGCGCCGACCCATCATCCCCTTCTAACTATCGCTCCATCTCTCTCCTGCCTTATTTGGGTAAGGTTTTAGAAACCCATGTTACCAGCACCCTGAGCACCCACGTGGCGGCTAATCACTGTCTCTCCCCTTGTCAGGCAGGCTTCTGGCCCCTCCACTCCACGGAGAAAGTGGTGATCTCAGTGATGGACGGGCTACGTGAAGGCATCAACACCAACCTTCCGCCAGCCCTCATCCTTTCAGATCTGTCCGCCGCTTTTGACACGGTGGACCACTCCATCCTTCTCACCCGTGTCAGGGCGGCGGGCATAGAGGGCCTAGCCTTCTCATGGCTCGAGTCTTTCCTGAGCGAGAGGGCTCAGGCGGTCCACCTTGCCAGTTTCACTGCCGCCTCCCGCAAGGTAGTGTGTGGTGTTCCCCAGGGCTCTTCACTTTCCCCTCTTTTGTTTAATTTATACATCTACCCCCTCATTTTTATGTTGCAGCAGCTCGAGGTCACGGTGTTTAATTACGCCGACGACCTCCAGCTAATCTTTAACCTTTCCCATTCCCCCTCATCCACCCAGAATGTCCAAACTGTTATGTTGTTCATTCAGGACTGGATGAACTGCAACCACCTCAAACTCAACCCGGACAAGACAGAGTTGGTCTTGACCAGAGGTGGTTGCAGTCCCTGTCCTCCGTCCCATTGGCCCCCTTCACTTGGTGCTCCCCCACTCCCAGTTCCCAAAGTTAAAACCCTCGGCATTTTTCTTAACTCCCAACGTTCCGTTCACTCCCAGGTTAGTTCTGTTGTGTCTTCTTGTTTTTTTTCCCTTAGGACAATCAGGAAGATCTCCCGCTTCTTTTCCCTCCCGGCTCAAAAAATCATCGTGATGGCAGTGGTGCTCTCACGCCTTGATTATGGCAACATAATCTATAATGGCGTGCCGGCCTATGCTATTCACCGCCTGCAACTAGTGCAGAATCAGGCTGCCCGCTTGATTCATGGCCTGTCCAAATTTCACAGTGCCACCCCTCTATTGCAGGCACTACACTGGTTGCCTGTGAGAGAGCGAGCCTTATTCAAACTTGGCTGCCTCACCTTCCAGGCCAGAATGGGCACCGCCCCTGAGTTTATATGCTCTGTCATCAAGCCCTACATACCGGGTAGAGAACTCCGTTCCACCCACATGGCACTCCTGGCTACTCCACGCTTCAAAAAGAAGAAGGCTGGTGGTGCAAAATTTGCTGTCCTCGCCCCAGCCTTCTGGAACTCCCTTCCTGTGGGACTTCGCACTTCACCTTCCTACACTGAGTTCCGGAAAAATCTTAAAACCTTTCTCTTTTCCCGAGCTTTTGCTGCCTAACCTCCCCCTGCCACTGACGCTAGTCGTAATCTGAAAAGCGCCATGAAATCGCTTGGTAAAAGCGCGCTTAATAAATGTTTTTAAATTCAAATTCAAATTCAAATTCAACAAGAGTACACCTGGACTGTACTTGTCTCCACAATGGTGGCTCCACCTCCTGCGGAGCGTCGGCAGGGCCTGCCCTGCTCACTGAAATGAAAACCCAGACTTTGCAAAACAAAGTGCTCAAGAGCTAAGATGGATTATGCTAAGGCCCCCCTGGCCGGGGAAGACAAAAGAAAAGGAGTATAAAAAGAGGAGCTCCGCTCCTACCAAATCAGATCCAGTTTTCAATACGACGAACCTCTGCCTGACTAGAAGGACCAAGAGAAGCTGAGGAAAAGGAATCCTGCAGTGGTGCCTTGCTGAGAATGGAGAGAAAAAGACCAGAGAGGACTTTGCAGACTTGTGCCTGAAACGATCTCCAAGGGCTTGATCTGAGCCTGCCCCCTGACCTGAATCCCAGGACCATTGGGTTCAATTCTGCCTGTGCCCATCTGCTGTTGGGCCCTCAAGTTCTTATTCCCTCGCCGGAGTGGTGACTCGGGTGCCTTCGCCCTCCAAGGTCGTGACAGCTCGGAGCCTTACCGCCCCGCCGCAGAGAGCCCCGCTCAAGTCTGGGTCGCTCTTCGCTTCAGTGCCAGGCCGCCCGCTCTCCTGACACCTCACCTGCTACGGAGCGCATTGTACGCCTCTCATCTTCTCCCGCAGGAATCTGCACGGAAAGCATCTCATAGCCTCGGACGGTCCGTACATCGTCACGTACCAGACTGTCTCGCTTTGCACTCCTGCATACCAGGGCTCGTGCCGCACCTCAAGAAAGACCTTCCGTACCGTGGTACTGGAGGCCTGGAGCTGCGCCTGTCTGTCCGAGAACGCGACATTGCGCACAGATCCACAAGTACGACCCGGCGTGCTAAGAAGTAGCACGTCCCGCAGGCCTGTACGGCGCCTCGCCTAGTGAGCTGCTTCGACTACGGATCGCTGTGACCCTCCACTGTCCCGCTCACCCGCCTCACACCTCGAGGGGACTTGAAGCCGGACCCTTCTCCGGAGAACCGCCGGTCTCGTCCCGAGTCCGCCCTCACCAAGGTTGCTCCTGAAATGCTTCGGACATCCGACACAAGGTACACGTGAGCTCAGGCCGAGTTCACATCGGATCCAGGGTCTGCAACGTTCTGTTTTCCTCGTCATCCATCGTCCTACGAACTACAACGTACCTTGCTGGTAAAGAACACAAAAGAGAACAATCGCCTATTTAAATCTGGTGGCTTCACTCGTTAAACTGTTAGATTGGTCTTGTGATAAATCTGCAGCTGAATATAAAGTCTGTGTATTTTTGATACAACTTAACGACTGGTGTCCGTTTGTGGTAGGTCATTGTGTTTACTGTTTGTGATCATAAATGCTTAACCAACTATCGCCCTGAAGATTAGCCTTGTCTGCTCGCACCACACTACCTAGAGGGTGAGCAAGGGTTATTTCTAAAGGAGTAGTTCTCTTGCCCTGACTAGAGGAGAGGGTTCCTGCTTGTCACCAGTACCTACCGGTGCCAATCGGAGACCCCTGAATCTAACATTGGTGGCAGCGGTGAGGATTTCGGATTTGCATTTATGATTCATATACAGTGAATTATTGATCACCACGTAGTGAGAGCAGACCTTTAACAGAGCCACAGATTTATCATCATTTAATCTTGCCAAGAGATCTCGCGTCATTGAAAACATGCCTGGTTCACTTCCCATGAGAGCAGCCTCTGTCATCTCTGGACTAGATGACGTTGAGTGGGAAAAGCTTGAAGATTACAAGGTCGAGCAGTTGAAAGGTTTCTGCTTGAAGTTCTGAGTCGCCCAGACGGGGTGCAAAACCAAAACCCAGCTCATCAAGGCTATGAGAGCCTGGAAGGAATCGAACGAGAACCAGAGAATCAGCTGGTGTTGTGTTGGACCCGGCCTCGTGGCGTGGCCCGACCCCTCCCGCATGGCGGGTCCCGGACTACCGTTACCCCTGTTCCCCGGACAAGAGCCGCACCTTCCGCCCTCCGGGCTACCCCAGCTATTCCCCGATGGAACTCAAACTCTTGTCCGCAACCTTCTCGGCTGGCTTGGACCACTTTTCCCGGACCACCGTCTCCGGCCCAGCCGCCATCTTGGACCCTCCACGACCAGGCCTCGTGGCCTAGGGTCGACCTCAGCCTCAGGCCCAGCCAGGCCCCGACATCGAGGCACCACCATCCACCCAGGGGGTAAAGAGACCACTTGGCGAGTCAATGGGAGAAGGAGTGTTGATGGCTCCCATCCGCCTGGTTTCGATCGCCCCCAGCCTCCCTGGGCACTGGCTCCACCCCCCTGCTGGGTATCTGGACTCCCTCATCCCGGACCCCCCCAACCTCCAAGTGCGAGGGTCCGGACATCAAAGGGCACCAGACCTATAACTGGGGCAGCTCCAGAGCAGGAAGCCAGTTGTACCCTGGAGTCGAGAGACACCGAGACAAACTCATCCTTGGAGGCCTGCTGGCGCTGCCGCGGCTCCTCTTCGTGAACCATCTTTGAAGGCCTGCTGGCGATGCCGCAGCTACTCTTCGTGAACCATCTTTGAAGGCCTGCTGGCGCTGCCGCGGCTCATCCTCATGAACTATCCTTGAAGGCCTGTTGGCGCTGCCGTGGCTCATCCTCGTGAACCATCTTTGAAGGCCTGCTGGCACTGCCGCGGCTCATTCTCATGAACCATCTTCGAAGGCCTGCTGGCGCTGCCGTGGCTCATCCTCGTGAACTATCCTTGAAGGCCTGCTGGCGCTGCCGCGGCTCATCTCCGTGAACTATCTTTGAAGGCCTGCTGGCGCTGCCGCGGCTCATCTTCGTGAACCATCCTTGAAGGCCTTCTGGCGCTGCCGCGGCCCCTACTAGAGAACCCTCCAGCTCGAGGATTGAGAGCTGACCACCCGAGACCCCTGTACCAGACCGGTACCGAGTCTGTCCCGCCACCCCCTTCCCACAGAGACTAGAATTGCAGGGATCCCAGTATCCTGCTCTTTCTGTAACGTTCCGATAACCTGCCTAAGAATACTGATAAAAGTGTTGAGAACCTATCTTTGTGTGGTGTCCATCTGTGGGGGGGGTGGTTGCCCGTCCGTACGATCTGAGGAGAGGACCCTCGCCAGGAGGCCTCTCCCCTTTGCTCGGCCGACCCTCAGGTTTCCCGTCTGGTGGCCAGCGGCGCGATTCGAGCCGACGCAAATCGTATGGAGAGTAACTCGCCCCACTACAAACGAAAAACACACAGTGACCATGTCGACAAAAGAAACCGGAACAACCGCAAAATTCCAGATGGAACGGCTGGAAGAGTACAGTCACAAGGAATTGAAGCAATTCTGCATAGACTTGGGTATCGCTACCACGAGACTAAGTACCAAAGACGACCTCAAGCACGTTTTGCAGACTTGGGTGGAGACGGGAGCATCACCACCCCAAAACGAAAACATCGCGACCGCAGAAATCATTGCAACCCCCGAGGAGGAGAGAAGCGCGGGCCTCTCTCCCGAGGAGGCCCGAGAACGAGAAAGGAGCCGGCTCCACGAGTTAGAACTGGCTAGACTCCGCTTAGATGGGGAACTGAAACTAGCAGAAAAAAAGATAGCCCTTGAACACTTGCGATTACAGGAAGAACGGGAAGAGAAAAAAAGCCAGAGGGAGCTGGAGGAAAAGAAGCTCGCGTACGAACATGAGCGCAGGTTAAAAGAACTAGAAATAAGAAAGCAAAACAGGGACCTAGGCGTCCCCGAGAACCAGAGCTCCACTCCCTCTACGGACACCAAGGTGCACATTCCCAAAGATGTCGTCCGAGAGTACTACCGGAACGACGACATCCAGCAATGGTTTAAGGCATACGAAGTAGCCATGACCTCCCACCGTGTCCCGCGAAAAGACTGGGGGGCCGGATTGTGGGGGAGATTCGTTAACGAAGGAAGAGATGCCCTGCTACAGCTCCCCGACGCTGAGATGACCTCTTACGAGCATATGAAAGCTGCCCTTCTCACTCGCTATGGGCTCACACCCGAGATGTACAAGCAGCGATTCCGAGACAGTAAACGGATCCCCGGTACCACCTGGGTGGAATATGTGAACTTTTTTAGCAGAGCCTTAGAGCGGTGGATCAAAGGCAGCCAGGTCACCACCTACGAACAATTAGTCGATCTCATTGTGTGGGAGCACCTCTCCAATAACTGTTTCGTCGAACTAAGGCAGCATCTCCTCGACAGCAATCTGACTGAGCCCAAGAAACTCGCCATTGAAGCGGATCGATGGGAAACCACCCGGGTCCCCAGGAATTGGGCGGGTGACCAAGGCCGAGCCTCCCAGGGGTCCCACGAGGAGGAGGAGGAGGCCAGGGTCGAGGCCGGGACACCACCACAATGCCCCCCACCAGCACTCCATCGGCCGGAAGAGGAAGTCCTCCGACGCGGCCGGGATTCCGCACCAACGTTGTCTGCCACAAATGCCAGCGACCCGGTCATTACGCCAATGATCCCAACTGTCCCAGAAACCAGCCAGGCCAGGCCACGGGTCAGCTGAACCGCCAGATCACCGCCGTCGCCCTCGGAGAAGAGCGAGGCGAAGAAGAAGCCGAAGATTGTGAACCATACCCGGCAGAGTGGGAACCCGCAGCCATGTCCCTGGTGTGTCTAGGGGAGAGAGACATGGTCCCTCGGGCCCCCATCCCGGCCAACACGCAGAAGTACAGCCAGTGGGTCACCATCAATGGACGCCGGGCCGAAGCCCTCCGCGACACTGGAGCAAGCGTAACAGCCGTCCGTTGCCATCTGGTGACCCCAGATCAAATCTTGCCCAACGTACTATGCCCAGTACGGTCTGCCAACAACTCTGAAAGCCCGCGTCCCCTTCGAATGGGGGGGAGTATCGGGCCTGCTGAAAGTGACCGTCCGAGACGATGCCCCCGTAGACTGCCTCCTGGGGAACGACCTGGAAAGCTCCCCCTGGGCGGCCGTTGACCGAAGGGAGCACCTGGGGATGCTTGGCCTTCCTGAATGGGTCTGTGCGACGACCCGATCCATGGCTGCCCGCGCCATCCCCTCCACTGAAGAACCCGAGTGGCCCGAACCTCCACCGCCCGTCACCTCTGAGGACACCACCCCGGACGCCGACCCACAGGGGCCCGACGACGAAGTATCGGAACCACTCCGCGACCTCCCGGAGTTGGCCCAGTGGCGCCAGGAAGGTGGCCCCACTCAAGAACAGTTTCGCCAAGAACAAAAAACGTGTCCCTCCCTCAAGGGGATCCGACAGCAAGCCGCAGCCCAGAGCGCAGGGGATGCCTCGGGGGCTCACTGGATCTATTGGGACAATGAGCTCCTCTACAGCGAACAGAAGATTGGCGAGCTAGGGGCCAGCCGGGTGCTGGTGGTCCCCCTTTGCTTTCGAGACTTCCTCCTGAACCTGGCTCATGATGTCCCTCTCGCTGGGCACCTGGGACAGGACAAGACTTCCAGCCGCCTGGTGACTCATTTCTACTGGCCCAAGATGAGGAACGATGTGATCAACCACTGCCGAGCCTGCCCCACTTGCCAGGCCAGCGGAAAGAGCGGCCGAAAACTGAAGGTCCCCCTGCAACCCTTTCCCATCGTCAACACTCCCTTCGAATGGGTGGGGATTGACATTGTGGGGCCCCTGGTTCCCGGACATCGCAAGGTCACCGGTTCATACTCGTCCTGGTGGACCATGCCACCCGCTATCCCGAAGCCATACCCCTCCGGACCGTGACAGCGCCCGTGGTGGGCCGAGCCCTGATGGGGATCTTCTCCCGGGTGGGCTTCCCCCGAGAAGTCGTCAGTGATCGGGGCACGAATTTCATCTCCCGATACATGAAGTCCCTATGGCAACAGTGCGGGGTCACCTACAAATTTATGACCCACTACCACCCGCAAGGGAACGGACTCGTGGAACGCTTCAATCGCACCCTCAAGGGTATGATCATGGGCCTGGAGGAGCCCCTACGACGCCAATGGGACGTGTTGCTGCCCTGCCTCCTATTTGCCTACCGGGAGGTCCCACAGAAGTCCCTGGGATTCAGCCCCTTCGAACTATTGTATGGGCACCCCATCTGGGGTCCCCTAAGTCTGGTCAAAGAGGGATGGGAGGTAACCCCCCAGAATGCTCCTCCTGATGTATACAAATACCTCTTGACCCTCCGGAACCAAACTCGGCGATTCAGGGAGTTTGCCAAAGCCAACCTCGAAGCCAGCCAAGAAGACATGAAACCTTGGTACGATCAAAACGCCTCGTCCATCGAGTTCGAGCCGGGACAACAGGTCTGGGTCATGTCCCCGGTCGAACCTTGCGCCCTCCAGGACAAATGGACAGGACCCTTCAAGGTGGTGGAGCGCAAGGGCCCCGTCACCTACCTGGTGGACCTGGAGTCCCCCAGGAACCCCCTCCGGGTCCTCCATGCCAACAGACTTAAGCCTCACTTTGTGCGCTCCGAACTTAGTCTCCTGATGGCTACCGACAGTGGGGCTAAAGAGGACTCCGAGCCCCTCCCGGACCTCCTGAAGACCCTCGACAAGGATGGCTCCGTGGAAGGAGTCAACCTCTCTTCCGCCTTGACCCCAGCACAACGCCAAAGCTGCCAAGACTTGCTACAGTAGTTTGCCGACCTGTTCTCCCTCACCCCTGGGGTCACTCCCTGGTGCCTCCATGATGTCGACACAGGGGATAGCCCCCCTATCCGGCACAGGGCCTACCGAGTGCCCGATCGAGTACGCGCCTGCATCCAGGCGGATGTGTCCAAGATGCTGGCTCTGGGAGTGACCTAGCCCTCCGACAGTCCATGGGCCAGCCCGGTCGTGCTGGTCCCCAAGGCCGCCGCCCCTGGCGTCGCCCCCGAACTCAGATTTTGTGTGGACTACCGGGGCTTGAACGCCGTCACCCGAACAGACGCTCACCCCATCCCCCGGGCTGATGAGCTGATCAACCGCCTGCGAGCCGCCCGCTACCTAAGCACCATTGACTTAACTGCGGGCTACTGGCAGATCGGCCTCACCCCGGGCGCCCAAGAGCGATCCGCCTTCTCCACTCCGGATGGCCACTATCACTTCAGCTGACCTCCACTATCACTGACCAGCTGAACTCCATGTGAAGCGGTTGCTCCTGCCCACCTCCCGACCTACAAGCGCCACTGTGGTATCGGAGCGCTGCCTATCCACTGGCATTTTCATTTCTGATTGGCATTTTTATTCCTGATTCAGGTCCCAGTTTCCAGCGTAGCGCTCCGCATTTGCGTAGTTAATTGCTGATATTTGGTTCTACGTGCATTGCGCTGCTTACTGACGTTTACCATTTCAGGGCTTTACAATATTAATTGCTGACCTGTGTGCATAGCGCTGCTGTTTTGAGTCCTCGCATTTGTTTATTTGTATTTACATTGCCCTCGCATAGCGTCCTGTTGTTGTTTTTGAGCCCACCATTTTGTTGTGCCTGCAGCCCGTCCCTCCCCCTTCGCTAACGCCTCCCAGCTCACCCTCCCACGCTCCGCCCCCCTCCACTTCCCAACTTATGTCAGTAGGACCTACGCGCAGCGTTCACGCGCCCCTTCTACGCCGAAGGTGCGCCAAAGGTAAGCCCGTCTACGCCCGTCCGCGCCTGGACCATGCCCAGCGCCAGACCCCCTGGCCCTCGTACCACCCACCCCACCCGCATTACTTACGACGCCACCACCCTCTTAGCCCTAAACCTCGGCCGTCCACCCAACTGCGTCCAAGCCGTTCCTGGACACACCCATGGACCCTTCTCTTGCAACTCCTGCAAGTTCGACGGCACAAAGAACAACTCCTCATCCACTAACACCAATCAGATATCTGACACCAACCACCTACAATGCATCCTGCTCAAAACCCGCTCGGTCCACAGGCACGCCATCGACCTCTGGAATCTACTAGACACCATCTCCCCGGACGTCGCCTTCCTAACAGAAACATGGATGAAGGCCTCATCAGCCCCAGACATCACCATTGCCATCCCGGAAGGCTACAAGATCATCCATAAGGACCGCACCGACCAAACAGGAGGAGGCATCGCTATCGTCCATAAGAATTCCATCCACATCTCAACCAGCTCTGACGTCAACCTTGCCAGCACCGAACACCTTCACTTCCAGATCCACACCGACCCCAAGACCACACTCAGAGGCACCCTCCTCTACCGGCCTCCAAGGCCCTGTGCACAATTCAGTGACGACATCACTGACTTTATCACCCCACACACCCTTCCCTCCGAGGAATACATTCTATTGGGAGACCTCAACTTTCACCTGGAAAAGAGCAACAACAGCAACACCACCACCCTTCTGGACAATCTCGCCAACCTCGGACTCAAACAACTTGTCACTACCCCCACCCACATTGCAGGTCACACACTCAACCCTATCTTCACTTCCAGCAAACATGTTTCCTTCAGTCACACCACAGCTCTCCATTGGACGGACCACAGCTGCGTTCACTTTATCTACAATAATACCACAACCCACAACCATCCTCAACCTACTGTGCGAAGAAACTGGAACAAAATCACCATCGACCAGATCTCCTCAGCGCTTCTTCAAAACGCCCCTGCCCACCCCTCAAACCCCGACCAAGCAGCCATTAACCTCACCCAATGGCTATCCAACAGCGCCGACATCCTAGCACCGCTGAAAAAACTCAAACCAAACTAGGCAGCAAAAACGCCTCCTGGTTCAACGATGATCTTAAGAAATCGAAGAAACTGTGTGGCTCCCTCGAGAAGGCCTGGAAAAAAGACCCAAACACCAGCACCAGGGACACCTTCAAAAACGCCACCCGCATACACCACCAACTAATCCGATCTGCTAAGAAAGCCGCTTTCAAAGACCGACTAGATAACAACGCCCACAACAGCAAGGAATTATTCAACATCGTCAAAGAATTTACCAACCCATCAGCCAACTCCAACAACATCACCCCCTCTCAAGCCCTCTGCGACTCCCTAGCCTCATTCTTCCACAACAAAATCGCAGACATCCACAACAGCTTCGACAATCGACCCGGAGACCAACCCACCCAACCTTCTGCAGGACCTTCACCCCCCTTGAACATCCTTAATGACTGGAACCCAATCTCCACTGAGGACACCATCCGCCTGAAGAACTCCATCCACTCAGGATCCCCCACAAACCCATGCCCTCACCACATCTTCAACAAAGCAGACTCCATCATAGCACCACACCTCCGAGACGTCATCAACTGCTCCCTCAACTCCGCCACCTTCCCGGAAAGCTGGAAACACGCAGAACTCAGCACCCTTCTGAAAAAACCCACAGCTGACCCCACCGAACTCAAAAACTACCGCCCCATCTCGCTCCGTCCATTCGCGGCCAAAGTCATCGAGAAAGCTGTCAACAACCAGCTCGCCGCCTTCCTCGAAACCAACAAATCCCTCGACTCCTCACAGTCCGGCTTCCGAGCCAAACACAGCACTGAGACCGCCCTCATCGCAGCAACAGACGACATTCGAACTCTACTGGACAATGGAGACACAGTCGCCCTCATCCTCCTAGACCTCTCCGCAGCCTTCGACACAGTCTGTCATAGCACCCTTCTACAGCGCCTCAGAAACATCGGAATCCAAGGAAAAGCACTGGAATGGATCACCTCGTTCCTCACCGGAAGAACCCAGAGAGTCCGCCTCCCACCATTCAAGTCTGAGGCCACTAAAGTCATCTGCGGTGTACCACAAGGATCTTCACTCAGCCCCACCCTCTTCAACGTATACATGAGCCCCCTCGTGGCCATCGCACACCAACACAACCTCAACATCATCTCCTACGCTGATGACACTCAACTGATCCTATCACTCACCAGAGACCCTAACACTGCCAAAACCAACCTACATGAAGGAATGAAAGAAGTAGCCGAGTGGATGAAGCACAGCCGTCTGAAACTGAACTCAGACAAAACAGAAGTCCTTATCTTAGGTACCTCCCCCTCCGCCTGGGATGACTCTTGGTGGCCAGAGGCCCTTGGAAACGCACCCATCCCGACGGACCACGCACGGAACCTGGGCGTCATCCTGGACTCCTCACTCTCTATGAACAGACAAGTCAACGCCGTTTCATCATCTTGCTTCAACATTCTTCGCATGCTCAAAAAAACTTTTCGCTGGATCCCCACCGAAACTAGAAAAACAGTCACCCACGCACTGGTCACGAGCCGCCTGGACTACGGAAACACCCTATATGCCGGTACCACCGCAAAACTCCAGAAAAAAAATCCAACGCATCCAGAACGCTTCAGCCAGACTCATACTAGACATCCCGCGTAAAGACCACATCTCTGGTCACCTGAAAAACCTCCACTGGCTCCCCGTCAATAAGAGGATCACTTTCCGCCTCCTAACCCATGCACACAAAGCACTTTACGAACTTGGACCCGAATGCCTCAACGCACGACTTTCCTTCTACACCCCCTCTCGCCAGCTACGATCCTCCAACCAAGCCCTTGCTACTGTACCTCGCATCAACAAAACCACCATGGGAGGTAGATCCTTCTCCTACCTGGCAGCTAAAACCTGGAACTCACTTCCTACTCACTTTCGCCTCACTCAGAACCACCTAGCATTCAGAAAGCAACTTAAAACTTGGATATTTGACAAGTAATTTCCCACCCTTCTTCAAGCGCCTTGAGACCCTCTGGGTATGTAGCGCGCTATATAAATCTCTTGACTTGACTTGACTTGACTTCAAGGTGATGCCCTTCGGGATGAAAAACGCCCCCGCCACATTCCAGAGACTCGTGAACAAGGTGCTGGCGGGGCTCGAGGAGTTCAGCGCCGCCTATCTGGACGATATTGCCGTGTACAGCCTCCACTGGGCTGAACACCTCCAACACCTCAGGGAGGTCTTGGCCGCCCTCCGGCGAGCAGGACTAACAATCAAGGCCAGCAAATGCCAAATCGGCCAAGGGTCCGTGACCTACCTAGGGCACCAGGTGGGAAGTGGCCAGGTGGCCCCCCTTCAACCCAAGATCGCCGCCATCCGGGCCTGGGAACCCCCGGTCACCCAGACAGAAGTCCGAGCCTTCCTGGGGTTCACCAGATACTACCGGCGCTTCGTGAAGGACTATGGCAGCATTGTGGGGCCCCTCACAGAACTAACATCAAAAAAGCACCCCCCGAAGGTACACTGGACCCCCGAGTGTCAGGCCGCCTTTGAGACCCTCAAGACAGTGATGTGCACCGCACCCGTGCTCCAAGCTCCCGACTACAGCCGGGAATTCGTGGTACAGACCGATGCCTCCGATCACGGCATCTGAGCCGTTCTCTCCCAAATCAATGCAGAGGGAATTGACCAGCCGGTAGCCTTCATCAGCCGACGTCTGCTTGCCCGAGAACAGTGCTGGAGCACCATTGAGAGAGAGGCCTTCACCGTGGTATGGGCCCTCAAGAAGCTCCGACCCTACCTCTTCGGCACCCACTTCCGGGTACAAACGGACCACCGACCTCTGAAATGGCTGATGCAGATGCAAGGGGAGAATCCGAAGCTGTTGCGTTGGTCCATCTCCCTGCAAGGGATGGACTTCACTGTGGAACATCGCCCAGGCAACGACCACGCCAATGCCGACGGCCTGTCCCGCTTCTTCCGCCTCGGCGAGAAGAATACCCAAGGAGATGGGTGACTCTCCCTGCCTTCAGGTGGGGGGGAAGCATGTTGGACCCGGCCTCGTGGCGTGGCCCGACCCCTCCCGCATGGCGGGTCCCGGACTACCGTTACCCATGTTCCCCGGACAAGAGCCGCACCTTCCGCCCTCCGGGCTACCCCAGCTATTCCCCGATGGAACTCAAACTCATGTCTGCAACCTTCTCGGCTGGCCCGGACCCCTTTTCCCGGACCACCGTCTCCGGCCCAGCTGCCATCTTGGACCCTCCACGACCAGGCCTCGTGGCCTTGGGTCAACCTCAGCCTCAGGCCCAGCCAGGCCCCGACATCGAGGCACCACCATCCACCCAGGGGGTAAAGAGACCACTTGGCGAGTCAATGGGAGAAGGAGTGTCGATGGCTACCATCTGCCTGGTTTCGATCGCCCCCAGCCTCCTTGGGCGCTGGCTCCACCCCCCTGCTGGGTGTCTGGACTCCCTCATCCCGGACCCCCCGACCTCCAAGTGCGAGGGTCCGGACATCAAAGGGCACCAGACCTATAACTGGGGCAGCTCCAGAGCAGGAAGCCAGTTGTATCCTGGAGTCGAGAGACACCGAGACAAACTCATCCTTGGAAGCCTGCTGGCCCTGCCGCGGCTCCTCTTCGTAAACCATCTTTGAAGGCCTACTGGCGATGCCACGGCTCCTCTTCGTGAACCATCTTTGAAGGCCTGCTGGCGCTGCCGCGGCTCATCCTCGTGAACTATACTTGAAGGCCTGCTGACGCTGACGCGGCTCATCCTCGTGAACCATCTTTGAAGGCCTGCTGGCGCTGCTGCGGCTTATCCTCGTGAACCATCTTCGAAGGCCTGCTGGCGCTGCAGCGGCTCATCCTCGTGAACTATCCTTGAAGGCCTGCTGGCGCTGCCGCGGCTCATCTCCGTGAACTATCTTTAAAGGCCTGCTGGCGCTGCTGCGGCTCATCTTCGTGAACCATCCTTGAAGGCCTGCTGGCGCTGCCGCGGCTCATCTTCGTGCACCATCCTTGAGGGCCTGCTGGCGCTGCCGCAGCCCCTACTAGAGAATCCTCCAGCTCGAGGATTGAGAGCTGACCACCCGAGACCCCTGTACCAGACCGGTACCGAGACTGTCCCGCTACCCCCTTCCCACAGAGACTAGAATTGCAGGGATCCCAGTATCCTGCTCTTTCTGTAACGTTCCGATAACCTGCCTAAGAATACTGATAAAAGTGTTGAGAACCTATCTTTGTGTGGTGTCCATCTCTGGGGGGGTGGTTGCCCGTCCGTACGATCTGAGGAGAGGACCCTCGCCAGGAGGCCTCTCCCCCTTGCTCGGCCGACCCTCAGGCTTCCCGTCTAACATGGTGGATCCACCAGACAGCCTTATCGAGGTGCCGGGAGTCCTGTCGCCAGAGAAGTTGGTGGACAGGGCCGCAACCAGAGCGCATGAAGTGGAGATGGCAAGATTAAAAGGACAAATGGAAATGGAAAAGCAAAGATTGGCAATGGAAGGACAAAAGCTCCAGTTGGAGCACGAGATGGAGATTAAAGAATTGGAGCTGAAAGCCAAAAGTTTGGACGTAGCTCCTGGTGGCAGCGCAAACCCAGTGCAGGTAGAGTCAAGGGTGTACATGCCTAAAGATGTAGTGAAGGAGTATTTTAAGGGGGATGACATAGGACAGTAGTTCTGAGCATACGAGGTAGCCATGTCCTCCCACCGGGTCCCTGAGAAGGATTGGGGAGCGGAGTTGTGGGGGAGATTCCTTAGTGAAGGACAGGACACCCTGTTAGACCTACCCTCTGAAGTACACCATTCCTACCCCCACTTGAGAGAGGCCCTGATGGCCAGGTTTGGGTTAACTCCTGAGATGTACCGACAAAGATTCGGGCAGTGTGTTAAACTTCCTAGGGGGACATATGTGAAGTATGTGAGTTTTTTTGCAGAGCACTGGATGGTTGAGTGAAGGGTGAGGAAGATTGCTGAGGAGGCGGGCCACTGGCTCTGCACCAGGGTCCACAAGGGTCCAGTGGGAGACTCAGCCAAAGGTGGGCAGGGTCCCCAGCAGAAGAGTGGGGGGGACATGGGTAAACAGAGAGGGTTCCAAAAAGGCCCCCAAAGTAATCTCCAAGGGAACCAGGAGAAGGTTTCTCAGTCTACCCCACCCCCGAAGCAGAACGGTGCCCGACAGGTAGACCTGTTCAAAGGGGATCCATCACCTGTTACAGGTGTGGTGACCAGGGTCACATTGCCACTGACCCGAAGTGTCGCTTGTTTGGAAAACCCGCACCCACTGGTGCTCCACCCCAGCAACTGGCTAGTGTTAATTTTGGGGAGGAGGTAGCAGTCCAAGGGGTTGGGAATACCGTTCAGATGACCCTAGTCTCACTCGGAGACAGCGAGATGGTCCCAGAGAACTTCTTGCCCTCTAACACTAAGAAATATGGACAAGTAGTGACCGCCAATGAAAGGAAGGTGGAGGCTCTTCGAGATACAGGAGCCAGTGTGACTGCAGTCCTGCAGCACCTGGTGTCTCAAGAGCAGGTTGTACCCCATGCTAACTACAGGGTTGTCAACGCTGACAACTCTGAGAGTCGTTGTCCAATGGCTCAGGTTCCCTTCGAGAGGGGGGGGGTCTCTGGTACTCTGCAGGTCGCTGTGTGGAACGCCATGCCTGTAGACTGTTTGCTAGGGAACGATTTGGAGAACTCCCCTTGGAAAAAGGTGGAGAAGCAGACCCGTCTGCGGATGGTGGGTGTACCCGATTGGGCGTGCGTGACCACCCGGTCAATGGCAGCCAGTAGGGGTGTTGAAGACATCCTGGAGCCTTAGGGAGAGGCCCAGGAACCGGCCTTAGAAAGGAGGCACAGGGGGGCGGACAGCCGGTCCCCACTGTTCCCACAGACCAGGAGGAGGCAGACCTCGAGGGGGATGCCCTGGAGCCTACCGGGGAAAAGATTGCCAAACTGGGAGACCTGCCTGAACTGACCCATTGGCAGCAAGAAGGAGGTCCCTCCAGGTAGGAATTCTGCAGGGAGCAGAGAGAGTGCCCTTCTCTCGTGGGTGTGCGGCAGCAGGCTGCAGACCAGGCCAATTGTAGTCAGTCCGGGACTCAGTCCATTTACTGGGAGAGCGACCTCCTGTATACTGAGCCTAAGGTTGCTGAACCTGGGTCAGCCCGTGCGCTGGTGGTACCCCAGAAGTTCAGAGCCTTCCTACTGGGGCTGGCTCACGACGTTCCATTAGCAGGAAATTTAGGGCAGGACAAGACCTTCGAACAGCTTTTCACCCACTTTTACTGGCCCCAAGAGCTCTGATGTCCACTGTGGACATGTCAAACTTGTCAGGCAAGTGGGAAAAGCGGGAGGAAGGAGAAGGCTCCGCTCCAGCCCTTCCCTGTGGTCAGTACGCCATTCCAGCGAGTGGGTATTGACATTGTTGGGCTTCTGGGCCCCAAGACAGCCATGGGCAACAGGTTCATCCTGGTCTTGGTGGACCATGGCACCCGGAAGCCATCCCTCTTAGGACAGTGACGGCCCCCGTGGTGGGACGAGTACTGATGGGAATTTTCTCCCGAGTAGGATTCCCTCTAGAGGTGGTGTCTGACAGGGGGACCAACTTCATACCGAAATATATGAAGTCCCTTTGGCAAGAGTGTGGTGTAACCTACAAGTTCACCACCCCTTACCATCTCCAAGGAAACGGGTTGGTTGAGAGGTTCAACCGAACCCTAAAAGGCATGATCCAGTGTCTGCTTATTTTCATTATCCTCCCCGTAGTGTGGAAACATCATCATACTACTGACTGCAAATTGTTGGATATATTGCTTTTAATTATACCATTTGAAAATTATTGATTTGTTTTGATTTTCACATGCATAACCTTTGTATAAATTGTATAACTTGTATATAACAATTGTATATATTCTAGCAGACCTAATACTCCGCTCAGTTATTTATTCGTATCTAACCGGGCTGAGTATTTGTAGTTGTGTGTTGTACGAATGAAGATGAATGAATGTGATATGACTGATTTCGATATGCCTGTTGGATTTTAACAAATTTTTCACTGGTTTTTGTCCGCATTACTTTCTCTTGGTGTGTAAAAACTGTATTTTTTGTTCAACTGTATATGACTAAAACATATATGACCCCTTCTTTCTTTTGACCCAGACGTTAAAATAAAATAGCAATTTATAAGCACACCCCAGTCTTGAAGAATCCTCCTTTCTGGTGGTAATTCCTTCTTGTAATAAGTATCAGTATAGGCGTTTGTTCTTTGTTGGATATATATCGGCCCAGCCTTGCTGATTCAGGGCCAACCCCACTTGTTTTCAGGTTGATCATAGCGGGAGCTGTCTCGCGAGGTTTTTTGGTAATTCCTACTAGCGGTAGGTCCAAGGGGTTGAAATCCCCTTTCCTCTTTCCTCTGGTGAAGGTCTTCACTTTTGTTTTGTGTGGCACTTTGTCTATATTTATGTTGTATGTTACAAACACCACTTTTTAGTAAGTCTCATTATAATAGATTATGGCAGAGGAGGACACCTTTGCATATAGTGAGAGCCATATCAAGAACCTTCTGAGTGACCCACCCATTTTTTCATCAGTTTCCATAAGTACCACAGCCACCTCTCAGAACGAATCTGATAGACTCCTGAGATTAAAAAAGAAACAAATTCGGACCGATTTGCACGGACATTTTCTGTTAAAACATCTCCGTGAAGGCACTATCCCAGGAGGTTTGCAAATAAAAAACATTCCCGTCATTTTCACGGAAGATCCGGTATTTAAGAAAGGGTTTAGCTGTATAGAAACTAAATGCAGTAGGGACCTGATGGTCCTTACCATTGAAACAGCTGTTAGGATTTCCAAAGCTGAACTCGAAGAAATTGCAAAACTAGAGGAGGAAATCAGCAACAACCAAACACTGACAGACTCTAAGGGTCTACTTGAAAAAGTGGCCAAAGAGATTCAAGAATTCAAAGACTTCACTGTAACTCAAAAGAATAATCAATTTGAGAAAGACAAAAAGAATTTTAGACTGGACAACGTCTATCTGTTTCTTCAACCCGATTTTTATACTAAAGCAGACTCCAGGAGATACCTGTCGGATAACCGGGGTCGTTCCCGCAACAAATTTTTGACATTCTCGGACACCTCCTCCTCTGGAGACGATAGTGACACCAACAACGCCCGACAAAATAAAAATCGTAAATGGAATCAGATGCAACAACCTCAGGGACAAACATCGAATTCTTTTTTAGGGAGGGGCCAATCGAGCTCCAGGGGGAGACAACGTTACAATCAACCGTGGGAAATGACAACCCGCCAAAAACAATACAAAAACTAACTGTCTCTCCGATTTTCAACCTCTCCAATAGGAATTTAACAAAAGCTGAGGAAAGTATCTTATCCAAAGGTTTATCCTTTGTACCATCTAAGAAAACGGACTTTGTCAAGATGAAGACTGAGTTCATCGAATTCTGTCGAAAACTGCGCCTCACTATGTTTTTTGCTGACAATACATCTCCTATACCATCAGAGGTCACCGGATTACGCAAAAAATCTACATTTTGCCCTCCAGGGAATAAAGTACCAAAAGAGGTAGTAATCTTTGAAAGAACTGTCCTCTCTGCCATCTCGGACATGGAAAAACAAAGAAAGTTCGTCAAATACAATCTTTCAAAGGAAGAAACAAATGCCCTTTCCACATTAAAAAATGACAATTCTATTACAATCAAGCAAGCCGATAAGGGCGGCTCTATTGTCATCTGGGACACCAACGATTATACAACTGAAATAATGAGACAATTAAACGACCACACTTGCTATCGCAAAATTGCCAAAGACCCGACGTTGGAATTTCAAAACCTTCTCTTTCCAATTTTACAGGAAGGCTTTGATGCAGGCTTTTTGGGACCAAAAGAACTGGATTATTTACGTAATAAACACCCCAAAACACCACTTTTTTACGTCCTCCCGAAGGTCCATAAACATCAAACAAAGCCCCCGGGGAGACCCATCGTAGCCGGGTGCGACTCCTTACTAGAACCGATAGCAAAGTATGTCGACTGCTTTTTGAAGCAGTTCATGGATATGGTCGTCTCTTATTTGAGAGACACAACGGACTTTATAACTAAACTGGAAGGAATAACTTTCGAAAAAGAAAAAGATCTACTTGTAACACTGGACGTCACACAGCTGTATACACAAATCCCGCAGGAGGAAGCTGTGGCCGTACTGGAGTACTTTTTAGATCTAAGGCCCAGACCTGTCCGGGTGCCCACAAAATTTCTAGTGGATCTGGCCACGTTTGCCCTGAAAAAAAACTATTTTTGTTTCGGAAATGAATTTTTTCTTCAAACAAAAGGGGTCGCCATGGGGTGTCCCTTTGCCCCGGAGTTGGCAGTATTATTTATGTCACTCTACGAGGACAAATACATCCACAATAATAACCCCTTTAAAGATCACATCGCCACATGGTGGCGTTTTATCGATGACGTCTTCATGATTTGGACTGGATGTGAAGAGGCCCTCATACTGTTTCACAACTGGCTAAATACCAGAACACTGGACATACAATTCAGCATAGCTCACTCAGCCGAAAAAATTGCGTTTCTGGATGTTGAAGTCTTTCCATCGGCAGGAGGCTTGGCCACCTCCCTTTTTACTAAGCCCACGGACAGAAACAAGGCTCTGTTATTTTCCAGCAATCATCCGAGGAGCCTTAAAGAAAATTTGCCGTACGGGCAATTTCTACGTATTCGTAGAAATTGCACCTCTAACGAGGATTACAAATTACACGCTGAGAATCTAGTTTCGAAATTGTGCGACAGGGGGTACCCAAAAAAACTAGTGCGGAACTCCATGAAAAGAGCCAGATGGACCCCGAGGGACAGCTTGTTGGAAAGAAAAAATAAACCAGTTTCTAACAGACAAGTCTGCGTAACAACTTATTGCCCTAACGCCAATAATCTTAAAAAAATCATCAATCAAAATTGGCACCTCGTAAAAAATCTGGACGCCAGCCTCCAAAACCCGCCGCTGTTCGCCTTCAGGAAAGAAAACAGCGTGGCTAACCATGTAGTAAGGGCTGGGATAAAACCTAACGCACAACCTTCATTAAGGCAGATGATAGGACTCCCCCCGATCACAGGCCACCACAGATGTGGAACATGCCAGTGCTGTGAACTAACCATCGAGGGATCCTTATTCCAACACCATGGCATCTCATGGAAACATGATAACTTCAGTAATTGTAAAACCAAATATGTTGTATACGGTATCATCTGCCCGTGTGGCCTACTTTACATAGGTAAGACTAACCAAGAAATTCGCACCAGAATTACCCAACACAAATCTCGAATAAAGAATGCAACTGATAACGCCCCATTGGTAAACCATTGGAAGCGTTGTAATCATTCTCTGAGCGACATTAAATGGACAGTGATCTCACGTATTGAAAAGGATCCACGAGGTGGAGATATGGATCAAAGACTCTCAAAAAGAGAGGCCTATCTGATTGTCAAATTTGACACAGCCGTGAGAGGGCTTAATGAAATATCAGAGATATATAAATTATGAAGTAACACCTGAATTACGGAAGTCACTACCATTCCGACTTCACGCATGCGCAATGATGTACTACATAAAGACGAGCCTCAGCCACCACATTACACTCCACGCATGTGCTAGGGACTAGTGCGATCGGAGACGCCGGCCACTTTGTCGATTAAACCTTTCGTTTCTTCTGGTAAGCTTTTGTTCGTCTAAGCGTTCTTCTTTAAGGACATGTGTACCTACACCTCGAACAATGGCCTGAGAAGTCTTTAATATTCTTCTCTCCCTTTCAATCAGTGACTGGAAACTAACGAAGACTGAACCCGAATATTCCACAACTTAGAGGTGGGACGTGATCGTCCACGATCCTCCGGTAAGAAACCAAGTCCAGTAGCATTCTATGAAGCACAACCTTATGCTATCACTCCACACTAATAGCGTACGTCTCTCCCCTAGGCCTTCCGAAGCCCACTCGCCGTCCATTCTCCTACTAGGAATTGTTTCACGGAATTGTTTCACCGATGTGGCTGCCGCACACACCTTAGGTAATTGGTTTTTTTCCCAAAACATTGTATTCCTAAGCCTCGGACAAACATTTTACTTCATTTATGTAGTCCTTATTGTTTTGTTGTTACACAGGTGATACATCTTTTTTCTCGGATCATCTCCGCGATTGGTAAGCTTTTGGAACCGTGGGTGGTTCTACACTCTAGCTTCTTGGTTCTTTTAACCTTTTAAGTTACAAACTATAGAATTGTGTTTTTTCTCTCTTTTTTAGAGCTACCTGGCCCTGATGAGAATCCCTTCCAACTCATAGGGATTTGAAACGCGTAGGCCCCTTCATGTCCAGTGTCTGCTTATTTTCATTATCCTCCCCGTAGTGTGGAAACATCATCATACTACTGACTGCAAATTGTTGGATATATTGCTTTTGATTATACCATTTGAAAATTATTGATTTGTTTTGATTTTCACATGCATAACCTTTGTATAAATTGTATAACTTGTATATAACAATTGTATATATTCTAGCAGACCTAATACTCCGCTCAGTTATTTATTCGTATCTAACCGGGCTGAGTATTTGTAGTTGTGTGTTGTACGAATGAAGATGAATGAATGTGATATGACTGATTTCGATATGCCTGTTGGATTTTAACAAATTTTTCACTGGTTTTTGTCCGCATTACTTTCTCTTGGTGTGTAAAAACTGTATTTTTTGTTCAACTGTATATGACTAAAACATATATGACCCCTTCTTTCTTTTGACCCAGACGTTAAAATAAAATAGCAATTTATAAGCACACCCCAGTCTTGAAGAATCCTCCTTTCTGGTGGTAATTCCTTCTTGTAATAAGTATCAGTATAGGCGTTTGTTCTTTGTTGGATATATATCGGCCCAGCCTTGCTGATTCAGGGCCAACCCCACTTGTTTTCAGGTTGATCATAGCGGGAGCTGTCTCGCGAGGTTTTTTGGTAATTCCTACTAGCGGTAGGTCCAAGGGGTTGAAATCCCCTTTCCTCTTTCCTCTGGTGAAGGTCTTCACTTTTGTTTTGTGTGGCACTTTGTCTATATTTATGTTGTATGTTACAAACACCACTTTTTAGTAAGTCTCATTATAATAGATTATGGCAGAGGAGGACACCTTTGCATATAGTGAGAGCCATATCAAGAACCTTCTGAGTGACCCACCCATTTTTTCATCAGTTTCCATAAGTACCACAGCCACCTCTCAGAACGAATCTGATAGACTCCTGAGATTAAAAAAGAAACAAATTCGGACCGATTTGCACGGACATTTTCTGTTAAAACATCTCCGTGAAGGCACTATCCCAGGAGGTTTGCAAATAAAAAACATTCCCGTCATTTTCACGGAAGATCCGGTATTTAAGAAAGGGTTTAGCTGTATAGAAACTAAATGCAGTAGGAACCTGATGGTCCTTACCATTGAAACAGCTGTTAGGATTTCCAAAGCTGAACTCGAAGAAATTGCAAAACTAGAGGAGGAAATCAGCAACAACCAAACACTGACAGACTCTAAGGGTCTACTTGAAAAAGTGGCCAAAGAGATTCAAGAATTCAAAGACTTCACTGTAACTCAAAAGAATAATCAATTTGAGAAAGACAAAAAGAATTTTAGACTGGACAACGTCTATCTGTTTCTTCAACCCGATTTTTATACTAAAGCAGACTCCAGGAGATACCTGTCGGATAACCGGGGTCGTTCCCGCAACAAATTTTTGACATTCTCGGACACCTCCTCCTCTGGAGACGATAGTGACACCAACAACGCCCGACAAAATAAAAATCGTAAATGGAATCAGATGCAACAACCTCAGGGACAAACATCGAATTCTTTTTTAGGGAGGGGCCAATCGAGCTCCAGGGGGAGACAACGTTACAATCAACCGTGGGAAATGACAACCCGCCAAAAACAATACAAAAACTAACTGTCTCTCCGATTTTCAACCTCTCCAATAGGAATTTAACAAAAGCTGAGGAAAGTATCTTATCCAAAGGTTTATCCTTTGTACCATCTAAGAAAACGGACTTTGTCAAGATGAAGACTGAGTTCATCGAATTCTGTCGAAAACTGCGCCTCACTATATTTTTTGCTGACAATACATCTCCTATTCCATCAGAGGTCACCGGATTACGCAAAAAATCTACATTTTGCCCTCCAGGGAATAAAGTACCAAAAGAGGTAGTAATCTTTGAAAGAACTGTCCTCTCTGCCATCTCGGACATGGAAAAACAAAGAAAGTTCGTCAAATACAATCTTTCAAAGGAAGAAACAAATGCCTTTTCCACATTAAAAAATGACAATTCTATTACAATCAAGCAAGCCGATAAGGGCGGCTCTATTGTCATCTGGGACACCAACGATTATACAACTGAAATAATGAGACAATTAAACGACCACACTTGCTATCGCAAAATTGCCAAAGACCCGACGTTGGAATTTCAAAACCTTCTCTTTCCAATTTTACAGGAAGGCTTTGATGCAGGCTTTTTGGGACCAAAAGAACTGGATTATTTACGTAATAAACACCCCAAAACACCACTTTTTTACGTCCTCCCGAAGGTCCATAAACATCAAACAAAGCCCCCGGGGAGACCCATCGTAGCCGGGTGCAACTCCTTACTAGAACCGATAGCAAAGTATGTCGACTGCTTTTTGAAGCAGTTCATGGATATGGTCGTCTCTTATTTGAGAGACACAACGGACTTTATAACTAAACTGGAAGGAATAACTTTCGAAAAAGAAAAAGATCTACTTGTAACACTGGACGTCACACAGCTGTATACACAAATCCCGCAGGAGGAAGCTGTGGCCGTACTGGAGTACTTTTTAGATCTAAGGCCCAGACCTGTCCGGGTGCCCACAAAATTTCTAGTGGATCTGGCCACGTTTGCCCTGAAAAAAAACTATTTTTGTTTCGGAAATGAATTTTTTCTTCAAACAAAAGGGGTCGCCATGGGGTGTCCCTTTGCCCCGGAGTTGGCAGTATTATTTATGTCACTCTACGAGGACAAATAAATCCACAATAATAACCCCTTTAAAGATCACATCGCCACATGGTGGCGTTTTATCGATGACGTCTTCATGATTTGGACTGGAGGTGAAGAGGCCCTCATACTGTTTCACAACTGGCTAAATACCAGAACACTGGACATACAATTCAGCATAGCTCACTCAGCCGAAAAAATTGCGTTTCTGGATGTTGAAGTCTTTCCATCGGCAGGAGGCTTGGCCACCTCCCTTTTTACTAAGCCCACGGACAGAAACAAGGCTCTGTTATTTTCCAGCAATCATCCGAGGAGCCTTAAAGAAAATTTGCCGTACGGGCAATTTCTACGTATTCGTAGAAATTGCACCTCTAACGAGGATTACAAATTACACGCTGAGAATCTAGTTTCGAAATTGTGCGACAGGGGGTACCCAAAAAAACTAGTGCGGAACTCCATGAAAAGAGCCAGATGGACCCCGAGGGACAGCTTGTTGGAAAGAAAAAATAAACCAGTTTCTAACAGACAAGTCTGCGTAACAACTTATTGCCCTAACACCAATAATCTTAAAAAAATCATCAATCAAAATTGGCACCTCGTAAAAAATCTGGACGCCAGCCTCCAAAACCCGCCGCTGTTCGCCTTCAGGAAAGAAAACAGCGTGGCTAACCATGTAGTAAGGGCTGGGATAAAACCTAACGCACAACCTTCATTAAGGCAGATGATAGGACTCCCCCCGATCACAGGCCACCACAGATGTGGAACATGCCAGTGCTGTGAACTAACCATCGAGGGATCCTTATTCCAACACCATGGCATCTCATGGAAACATGATAACTTCAGTAATTGTAAAACCAAATATGTTGTATACGGTATCATCTGCCCGTGTGGCCTACTTTACATAGGTAAGACTAACCAAGAAATTCGCACCAGAATTACCCAACACAAATCTCGAATAAAGAATGCAACTGATAACGCCCCATTGGTAAACCATTGGAAGCGTTGTAATCATTCTCTGAGCGACATTAAATGGACAGTGATCTCACGTATTGAAAAGGATCCACGAGGTGGAGATATGGATCAAAGACTCTCAAAAAGAGAGGCCTATCTGATTGTCAAATTTGACACAGCCGTGAGAGGGCTTAATGAAATATCGGAGATATATAAATTATGAAGTAACACCTGAATTACGGAAGTCACTACCATTCCGACTTCACGCATGCGCAATGATGTACTACATAAAGACGAGCCTCAGCCACCACATTACACTCCACGCATGTGCGAGGGACTAGTGCGATCGGAGACGCCGGCCACTTTGTCGATTAAACCTTTCGTTTCTTCTGGTAAGCTTTTGTTCGTCTAAGCGTTCTTCTTTAAGGACATGTGTACCTACACCTCGAACAATGGCCTGAGAAGTCTTTAATATTCTTCTCTCCCTTTCAATCAGTGACTGGAAACTAACGAAGACTGAACCCGAATATTCCACAACTTAGAGGTGGGACGTGATCGTCCACGATCCTCCGGTAAGAAACCAAGTCCAGTAGCATTCTATGAAGCACAACCTTATGCTATCACTCCACACTAATAGCGTACGTCTCTCCCCTAGGCCTTCCGAAGCCCACTCGCTGTCCATTCTCCTACTAGGAATGTTTCACGGAATTGTTTCACCGATGTGGCTGCCGCACACACCTTAGGTAATTGGTTTTTTTTCCCAAAACATTGTATTCCTAAGCCTCGGACAAACATTTTACTTCATTTATGTAGTCCTTATTGTTTTGTTGTTACACAGGTGATACATCTTTTTTCTCGGATCATCTCCGCGATTGGTAAGCTTTTGGAACCGTGGGTGGTTCTACACTCTAGCTTCTTGGTTCTTTTAACCTTTTAAGTTACAAACTATAGAATTGTGTTTTTTCTCTCTTTTTTAGAGCTACCTGGCCCTGATGAGAATCCCTTCCAACTCATAGGGATTTGAAACGCATAGGCCCCTTCATGTCCAGTGTCTGCTTATTTTCATTATCCTCCCCGTAGTGTGGAAACATCATCATACTACTGACTGCAAATTGTTGGATATATTGCTTTTGATTATACCATTTGAAAATTATTGATTTGTTTTGATTTTCACATGCATAACCTTTGTATAAATTGTATAACTTGTATATAACAATTGTATATATTCTAGCAGACCTAATACTCCGCTCAGTTATTTATTCGTATCTAACCGGGCTGAGTATTTGTAGTTGTGTGTTGTACGAATGAAGATGAATGAATGTGATATGACTGATTTCGATATGCCTGTTGGATTTTAACAAATTTTTCACTGGT
Organism: Lissotriton vulgaris; assembly: GCF_964263255.1. Lineage (NCBI taxonomy): Eukaryota > Metazoa > Chordata > Amphibia > Caudata > Salamandridae > Lissotriton > Lissotriton vulgaris. The sequence continues at coordinate 250,828 of NW_028246081.1, read as the reverse complement.
TTTTGTCCGCATTACTTTCTCTTGGTGTGTAAAAACTGTATTTTTTGTTCAACTGTATATGACTAAAACATATATGACCCCTTCTTTCTTTTGACCCAGACGTTAAAATAAAATAGCAATTTATAAGCACACCCCAGTCTTGAAGAATCCTCCTTTCTGGTGGTAATTCCTTCTTGTAATAAGTATCAGTATAGGCGTTTGTTCTTTGTTGGATATATATCGGCCCAGCCTTGCTGATTCAGGGCCAACCCCACTTGTTTTCAGCTTGGTGGACCATGGCACCCGGTACCCTGAAGCCATCCCTCTTAGGACAGTGACGGCCCCCGTGGTGGGACGAGTACTGATGGGAATTTTCTCCCGAGTAGGATTCCCTCTAGAGGTGGTGTCTGACAGGGGGACCAACTTCATACCGAAATATATGAAGTCCCTTTGGCAAGAGTGTGGTGTAACCTACAAGTTCACCACCCCTTACCATCTCCAAGGAAACGGGTTGGTTGAGAGGTTCAACCGAACCCTAAAGGGCATGATCATGCGTCTGGAAGAGACCATGAGGCGTAAGTGGGATGTCCTCTTGCCACGCCTTCTCTTCGCTACCGCGAGGTACCACAAAAGTCTCCAGGGTTCAGCCCCTTTAAACTTTTGTACGGTCACCCCGTGAGAGGACCTCTAAGTCTGGTCAAGGAAGGCTGGGAGCAATCTCCCAGGAAACCTCCCCAGAATGTATAAAGCTACATGCTGGCCTTCAGGAACCAGACTAGGCATTTCAGGCAACTCGCTGAGGCAAATCGGGAAGCCAGCCAGGAAGAGATGAAGCGGTGGTACGACCAGAATGCCACTCTGGTAGAGCTTCAGCCTATAAAAAAGGTGTGGGTCTTGGCCCCCGTGGAGCCTTGTGTGCTCCAGGATATGTGGACCGGACACTTTGAGATTGTGGAGCGCAAGGGCCCTGTCACCTATTTGGTGGACTTGCAGTCTCCCAGGAACCCCTTCAGGGTCCTGCATGTAAACCGCCTTAAGCCCCACTTGGAGAGGTCCGAAGTGGGCATGCTCTTGGCAACAGATGATGGAATGGAGGAGGAGACCGAACCTCTTCCTGACCTCCTGGTAGCCACAGAGCAAGATGGGTCAGTGGATGGAATTAACCTCTCTCCCACCCTGATCCCTGAGCAACAGAATCACTGCCGCCACCTGCCGGGACAGTTTTCTGTTCTCTTCTCCCTGGTTCCTAGTGTCACAGATAGGTGCGTCCATGATGTGGATACAGGAGACAGCTTACCTGTGAAGCACAAGGCTTACCGAGTAACTGACAGGGTGAGGGCTTGCATCAAAGAGGAGGTCTCAAAGATGCTTGCTCTTGGGGTGATTGAGTCCTGCAGCAGTCCTTGGGCCAGCCCAGTAATCTTGGTCCCGAAGGCTGCAGCGCCGGGTGCCACACCCGAACTCCGGTTCTGTGTGGACTACCGAGGGCTCAATTCAGTTACCAAGACTGACGCGCACCCCATCCCCAGAGCTGATGAGCTAATCGATCGGTTAGGGGCTGCCGGTACCTCAGCACGTTTGACTTGACATCTGGGTACTGGCAGATCGCCTTGATTGATGGGGCAAAGGAGAGGTCAGCATTCTCCACACCAGATCGGCATTTCCAGTTCCGTGTTTTGCCCTTTGGAATGAAGAATGCCCCTGCCACATTTCAGAGGTTGATCAACCAAGTGTTGGTTGGGCTGGATGAGTTCAGTGCCGCCTACCTGGATGACATCGCAGTGTTCAGTGTCACATGGGAAGAACATCTGTTCCACCTCTGGGAAGTGTTGCTGGCCCTGCGCAAGGCAGGCCTCACGATCAAGGCGAGTAAGTGCCAGATCGGGCAGGGTTCCGTGGTGTACTTGAGGCACCAAGTTGGGAGCGGCCAGGTGGCACCCCTTCAGCTCAACATTGAAACCCTCCTTGCTTGGGTACCCCCCAAAACCCATACAGAGGTGAGGACCTTCCTAGGACTCACCGGGCACTACAGGAGGTTTGTCAAAGGGTATGGCAACATTGTTGCACCCTTGACACCTGTCAGAAAGCTTTTGAGACCCTGAAAACTGGTTTGTGCCCGGCGCCCGTGCTCCTGGCACCCAACTTCTCCAAAGAGTTCCTTGTGCAGACAGATGCTTCAGGGCATGGTGTAGGGGCTGTTCTCTCACAGGTGACTGAGGAGGACTTTGACCAACCTGTAGCCTTCATCAGTTGGAGGTTACTTCCACAGGAACAGAGGTGGAGTGCAATTGAGAGTGATGCTTTCTCTATGGTCTTGGCACTGAAGAAGCTGAGACCATACCTGTTTGGGACTCACTTCCAGGTTCAGACAGACCACAGGCCCCTCAGATGGTTGATGCAAATGAGGGGTGAGAATCCAAAGATGTTGAGGTGGTCCATTTCACTGCAGGGTATGGATTTCACGGTGGAAAATCGCCCTGGCACAGATCACGCCAATGCTGACGGTCTGTCCAGATTTTTTTTGCCTTAGTGATGAGAACTACCCTGTGGTAGGGTAGTTTTCCCCACATTTCAGCTGGAGGGGACACGTGTTAGACCTGGCACCATTGGCGTGGGTCTCCCTTCCACTTTTTGCTGATGTGCCTTTTGTGTTTTGCTGGTGTTAGCTGCTCAGAGCACTGTGCCACTGCCAATCAGTGTCACAGTGCAAGTGCTCCATGTATAAAATGCATATATTGATTGGATTCCATGATTGGCTTATTTGGTTTACTGTCAGTCGACCAGTAAAGTGCACCAGGAGTGCCCAGGGCTTGTAAATACAAATGCTGCTAGTGGGCCTGCAGCACTGGTTGCGCCACCCACAGAAGCAGCTGTGTAAAATGTGTCTAAGGTCTGCCATTGCAGAACCTGCGTGCAGTCTGGTACTGTCATGCTGACTGGGCAAGTGCACCTACTTGCCAGTCCCTAAACCTTCCCTTAACTTCATATTAGTCACCCCTATGGTAAGCCCAAGGGCAGGGTGCATTGTAAGCATAAGGTAGGACAAGCCCTGATATGTGTGGCATGTCCTAATAGTGAATCACAGCCATTTTCGTTTTTCACTATTGCAAGGCTACCTGTTCTCACAGGCCAGAATGGGCTGTTAGAATTCTTACATTCTATGATCCTAACAGACTCAGGGAACATGGTAAAAATTCGAGTTTAGTATGCCTGAACTCAGAATAATAAAATACATCTTTCAGTAAAGTTTATTTTAATGTTCTGTGTTTGCAAATACCACTTTTAGAAAGTTAGAATTTGTCGGCTAACCATTTCAGGCCGCCTCTGCTCTGATGTGTATCTGCTGTCTGCTTTCTGTGAGTGACAGGGCTGGAGAATTCCAGGAGACAGGCTGGGCACCCAGGTGGTGAATAGGAAGATTACATCCAAGATGGGTGGGAGGAGTGCACCTAGACTATGAATAGGGCTGTGCTCTACCACCACAATGCTGGCTCCAACCCCTGTGGAGCGTCTGATGTCTCTGCCCTGCACCCTGAAAGAAGAAGTCAGAAGCATGTCCACAAAGTGCTCAAGAACTGGACTGAACTAGGAAAAGGCATCCTGGCCTGAAAGAACAAAAGATTTGTGGTATAAAGATTGGAGCCCTGCTCCTAAGAAATCAGATCCTGCTTGAACCAAGAAGAACCTCTGCCCGAAGAGAAGGAACTGGGAAAGCTGCAAGGAGGAGTATTGTCCCTGACCTGGGGGATTGGCCTGCAGTGGTTGCCTTGCTGCGAGAGGAGAGGAAGAGACTAAAGAGACTTTTATCAACTTGTGTTTTTAACAATCTCCAAGGGCTTGTGGGTGAGCTTGCCCCCTGAACGGAGTCCCAGGAATATTGGACACCTACTGCCTCAAACAGAGCCGCTGGACATTGCCAAGATTTACCCTGCCGCTGGAGCCGCAGTCCGAGTGCGACTCGTACCCCCCTGTCCAATTTGAAGTCTGTGCCTGGCCACCCCGCATCGCGTGACTCCGCTCCAAATTCGAGTCATAGCTTGCACCGTCCAAGAAGGGCCGCCCGCACCCCGCTTCACCCTCCTCCATCGAGCCACACTGACTTGCCGCACTCCTACCGCTGGACTCAGGGATAGGAGCGCACCGAAAAGGCTAAGTACAGCCCGTACGCTCGCAGCGTACCGTCCGCCTTGCACTGCGCTAGTGAGATCCCCCGGCAGCCCCGCACTTGAAGAGTATGTCCCGTACGTTCACCATGTACCGGCTGCCTTGTACCGTGCTGCTTTGCAACGAAAAGGCATCCCCGCTCTGAGGCACGACGCGCATCATGCCTCCCACAGTGAACGCCGGAAAACCAGCATTGTCCGCCTCGCTCCTCGGGGACCCCGCTCTATGCCTCTCACAAGACGCCTACAGCCAGCCGGGGTTCGCACCACAGAGGGGCCGCCAACGTCCCTGGTTTGCCTTCACTCCTGCCAGCTCCTCGTCCGCGTCGGACGCATTTGAAGGAAAACTTCATGCCTCGCACTGTGACTGTGTGCGCGCTGGACCCGAGTGTCCGTGACGCTGATTTTTAACTCTTGCCAGATATGATCATTCCCGAGAGAGCCGCAGAGGCAGCGTGAAGCGCATGGAACTTAAACTACGCATTTTTAAAGGACTCTCATTTGCTAAATAGTCCTGTGGCCTAATTTTAAACATTATAAAGATACTTATTTTTTATTCAAAGATTGGTGTAGTGTCCATGTGTGGTGTTGTCACTGAGTTACTGTATGTGTTCACAAGTGCTTAGCCTATAACGCCTCTTAGATGAGCTTTGTCTGCTCGCACCACACTACCTCGAGGGTGAGCAGGGGTTATTTTAGAGGGTAATCCCCTTAAACTGACTTGAGGAGAGGGTCCCTGCTTGACACAAGTCCTTACCTGTTCCAACCAGAGACCCGCAAATCTAACAAACATGAATGCACAGATTCCTCATAGTAAAGTAAGATGCACTGCAGTGCACATATTCCTCATAGTGCAGTAAGATGCAGTGCACAGATCCCTCTAAGTGCAGTAAGATGCAGTGCAGTGCACAGATCCCTCATAGTGCAGTAAGGTGCGTTGCACTGCACAGATTCCTCATAGTACAGTAAGATGCACTGCACATATTCCTCATAGTACAGTAAGATGCAGTGCACAGATCCCTCTAAGTGCAGTAAGATGCAGTGTAGTGCACAGATCCCTCACAGTGCAGTAAGGTGCACTGCAGTGCACAGATTCCTCACAGTACAGTAAGATGCACTACAGTGCACATTTCCTCACAGTGCAGTAAGATGCACTGCAGTGAAAAGATACCTCGCAGTACAGTAAGATGCACTGCAGTGCACAGATTCCTCATAGTACAGTAAGGTGCAGTGCAGTGCACAGATTCCTCATAGTATTTATTTTATTTATTTATTTTATTTTTGAGATTTTTTATTGCGCAAACAATTACCCTGAGGTGTCTCGGCGCATGTGTGAGTTAGCAGGACCATAGTAGTAGAGTTCACTGATCAAACAGCCATGTCTTTACGAGCCTCCGGAAGCTCATCAGTTTGGGGGCATTTTTGATATTTAGTGGAAGAAGGTTCCAGAGTTTTGGTGCCGCCACTAAAAAGCGACGGTCTCCCCAGGTTGCCGTTCTGGTGCGAGGTACAGGTAGAAGGCAAGTGTTAGCCGATCTCAACAATCTTTTGGGGGTGTACAGCTGGAGTGCCTCAGTCAGAAATTTGGGTCCTGTGCCATGCACAGCCTTGTAGGCAATGCAGAGAGCCTTGAACTTAATACGGCTCTCTACTCTGAGCCAGTGAAGCTGGCGGATGGCAAGGGTAGTAGGCTGGCGGCGAGGGATGTTTAAAAGAATTCTGGCAGCCGCATTCTGTACAGACTGTAACTTTGACAGCACAGATTTCTGGGTGTTGAGGAAGAGGGCATTTCCATAATCCATTTTGGAGAATACCAGAGTGGTAACTAAAGTCTTCCCGGCAGAGGAGGGGAGATAAGGCAGCAATTTCTTTATTTTCTTTAGCATGAAGAAAGCAGAGGAGACAACCTTGTTGACATGAAGGTTGAAAGTTAGTTTGCTATCGAAGATGACTCCCAAATACCTCGCTTTTACCACTGGGACGGGTGGAGAGCCCAGTTGTTTGGGCCACCAGATGGAAGACCATTCTGGGGCGAGGTTGCCAAAGGTCATAACCTCGGTTTTATCCGAGTTAAGCCTTAGGCAGTTGGAGGACATCCACGTACTGACAGCAAGCATAGCTTCCTGAAAGTTAGCTGCTACTGCTGTGCCATTCTTATGGATCGCCAGCACTAGTTGGGTATCGTCTGCGTAGGAAGTTAATCGCACCCCATAGGCCTTTATTACCCTCGCTAAGTCCGCTACGTAGATGTTAAATAACGTGGGACTTAGCGAGGAGCCTTGTGGTACTCCACATGGTAGTGCAGAGACGGGAGAGTAGAAATTACCCAACTTGACTGTCTGGGTGCGGTCGGCCAGGAAGGATGAAATGAAGTTTCTAGCCGAAACGTCAATCCCCAGAGCTGTGACACGGTCGACCAAAATAGCATGGTCGACCGTGTCAAATGCTGCGGATAGATCCAGAAGAATTAAGATAGCCGTTCCTCCCTGATCCATGATGGTTCTGATTTCATCAGAAGCTTTTATTAGAGCGGTCTCCGTCCCGTGTCCCTTCCTAAAGCCAAACTGCGTTTCGTCTAATAGTTGGTGCGTATCGACGAACTCTGAGAGCTGTGTATTCATCAGAGCTTCGCAGATTTTGGCCGGGAAGGGAAGACAGGCAATGGGTCTATAGCTGACCGGAGCGGAGGGGTCCAGGGAGGGCTTCTTCAGAAGAGGCTTGATCACTGCCTTCTTCCACGGGGCTGGTAACATCCGGTTTGAAAGGCAGTGTTGCAGATTTCCATAAGTGGGTGAGAAATCACCTCACTTAGATTAGCCATCACTGAGGGAGGGCATGGGTCCAGAGGGGATCCAGACTTGGTGATGGAAATGAGTCTGCTGATTTGGTCTTCTGAGGTGTCAGCAAATAAAGAAAGGCAGTCATGGTTACTATGGGGGGGTTCCTTATTGCTGGCAGTGGATCTAGCCCCTGTATCTCCACCAAAGGATGCATAAATATCTGCCACTTTAGTAGTAAAGAAAGTGGACAGTGCGTTACAGAACAGTTGGGAGGGTTCTACTCCAAGACCCGATGGAGGTGTAGATAGGGAGTTGACCACTGAAAACAATTCTCTGGCCGAATTCCTAGCATTGTTTATTTTGGTCGAGAAAAAAGTCATCTTCCGAGTAGTGATGGCCTTTTTATATATAGTTAAGGCATCTTTGTAGGATTGCTTAGCAATGGGGCAGTAGGATTTCCTCCAGTGTCGTTCTAAATTCCGACAATGTTGTCGGTGAAGTCTAAGTTCTTCTGTATACCATGCCGCCGAAGGCGACCTTCTATTAGGTTGGATGGACTTTTCTGGAGAGACCTGATCAGCAGCGTTCCTAATCCAGTCTTGGAAATCAGAGGCTGAGGGGACCGGATTGGACCCTATAGTAGGGGAGGATAATGTCAGGATATTTGCCATCTGAGGGATGTCAGCATTCTTCCAGGCACGAATTGCTGCCCTGCTAGGTGGTCTAGAAGCGGGGAGGTTGACTGGGCGAGTGTCAATACCAAATATAATAGCCCTGTGGTCAGTCCAGGTGAGGGGTAGAGTGTCTAGTATCTTAATGAGAGAATTGTTAGTGAACACACCGTCTAGTGTGTGTCCCGCCTGGTGAGTGGATCCCTTTACCAATTGTTGAAGTCCTAGAGTAAGGAAGTCAGCAGTGAGTTGGGAGGTGTCGTGATTTCCCTGTTCTTCCAGAGGGAAATTGAAATCTCCCAATACTGTGTAATCAGCGGAGCCTATAGTGTAGTCGTTTAGCTCAGAGAGGGACCCAAGGAAAGAATTCCGAGGTCCAGGAGGTCGGTAGAGCAAAATGCCTTTAAAAGTTTGTTTACAGTTAATGTTAATGGCAAAAGTTGCAGCTTCACAATTGGTGGATGAAATGGGGTCAAGCGTGGTATGATACTGATTCTTATCAATTATAGCAAGTCCTCCACCTCTTCCTATTTGTCTGTCATGTCTCACAACACTATAGCCATCCGGGGTGGCTTGACAGAAGTCAGGTCCCGAGGCCGCATCTCCCCAAGTTTCGGTGGCAAAAAGAAAGTCGAGATCGTGAGTAATTATAAACTCACTGATATCTAGACTATGACAAGGGAGAGAGCGTGTGTTAATTAATGCGGCTCGACATCCCTGGAGTGGGGTGATGGGCAGACTGGGGGGGGTCAGCAACTAGAGAATTGGAAGAAAGAGGGGATGTTAATTGATAATTACACCCAGGACACGGGGCGGGAATAATACCCACAGCGGTTGGAGGAGGAAAGGGGATACAATAGTGGCTAGGAAGGCCCGGATTAAGCAGTCTAAGTTGGTCCGTGGAGTAGCACACAAAAGGGCCAGGGGTCATGGCCCTGGGCCGTGTCCGGTCGCGGACGGGCGCAGACGGGCTTGGCTTAGGCGCGGCTTCGGCGCGCGTCCGGCGCGCCCGCTGCGCCAGCCCGCTGCGCCGTCTGGCCATAACACTGCTTATATAGAGAGTAAGGAGGGTGGGAGGCCGGCGCGACTAGAGCGCAGCCCCAGCCCCAGCCACACCTAAGATGGCGCCCGCCGTCGCTTGCAGCCGATTCAGTAACAACGGCTGGGCGAGGCAGGGATCAACAGACAGCAGCGTGTAAGGGGTGTGAGTGTGCCTCTTCGAATTCCCGTTTTAACTAAGAGATTTACAGCCCCCCAGCAGAGAAAATGTTAACACGGTTTAAAAAAGATTAAAAAACAATTATCAGCAGTAGGTAAAATAGTGAGCACAGATATATGGTCCAGCGCTAGTTCGCAGCCCTCGTTCTCACCAGGGAGAGCTAAATGGCAGCGAAGCGGGATTCAAGTCCAAGCTAAATAGCTGAGGAGGGCGGGAGGCCGGCGCGACTAGAGCGCAGCCCCAGCCCCAGCCACACCTAAGATGGCGCCCGCCGTCGCTTGCAGCCGATTCAGTAACAACGGCTGGGCGAGGCAGGGATCAACAGACAGCAGCGTGTAAGGGGTGTCAGTGTGCCTCTTCGAATTCCCGTTTTAACTAAGAGATTTACAGCCCCCCAGCAGAGAAAATGTTAACACGGTTTAAAAAAGATTAAAAAACAATTATCAGCAGTAGGTAAAATAGTGAGCACAGATATATGGTCCAGCGCTAGCTCGCAGCCCTCGTTCTCACCAGGGAGAGCTAAATGGCAGCGAAGCGGGATTCAAGTCCAAGCTAAATAGCTGAGGAGGGCGGGAGGCCGGCGCGACTAGAGCGCAGCCCCAGCCCCAGCCACACCTAAGATGGCGCCCGCCGTCGCTTGCAGCCGATTCAGTAACAACGGCTGGGCGAGGCAGGGATCAACAGACAGCAGCGTGTAAGGGGTGTCAGTGTGCCTCTTCGAATTCCCGTTTTAAATAAGAGATTTACAGCCCCCCAGCAGAGAAAATGTTAACACGGTTTAAAAAAGATTAAAAAACAATTATCAGCAGTAGGTAAAATAGTGAGCACAGATATATGGTCCAGCGCTAGCTCGCAGCCCTCGTTCTCACCAGGGAGAGCTAAATGGCACAGTACAGTAAGATGCACTACAGTGCACATATTCCTCATAGTACAGTAAGATGCACTGCAGTGCACAGATTCCTCACAGTACAGTAAGATGCACTGCAGCGCACAGATTCCTCGTAGTACAGTAAGATGCACTGCAGTGTTCAAATCTCCTCTTTAACACAAATGATGCCCACAAACACCCCTAGGGCCAGAAAGAAAGCCCCCCAGAGGGGCCCTGGATAGAAAAGCCCAGCTCAGCCCCAGGAGCCCCTGGATAGAAGAGACCAGCTCAGCCCCAGTGGCCCCCAAATAGAAGAGCCCTGCTCAACCACAGGGGCCCCCGGATAGAAGAGCCCAGCTCAGCCCGAAGGGCCACGGATAGAAGAGCCCAGCTCAGCCCCAGGAGCCCCTGGATAGAAGAGACCAGCTCAGCCCCAGTGGCCCCCAAATAGAAGAGCCCTGCTATACCACAGGGGCCCCCGGATAGAAGAGCCCAGCTCAGCCCGAAGGGCCCCGGATAGAAGAGCCCAGCTCAGCCCCATGGCCCCGGATAGAAGAGCCCAGATCAACCCCTCAGGGGACCCAAGATAGAAGAGCCCAGCTCAGCCCCAGAGCCCCCGGATAGAAGAGCCCAGCTCAGCCCCCAGGGGTCCCAGATAGAAGAGCCCACCTCAGCCCCAGTGGCCCCCGGATAAAAGAGCCCAGCTCAGCCCAGGGGCCCCCGGATAGAAGAGCCCAGCTCAGCCCCAGAGCCCCCGGATAGAAGAGCCCAGCTCAGCCCCACGGTTCCCTGATAGAAGAGCCCAGCTCAGCCCCAGTTGCCCCGGATAGAAGAGCCCAGCTCAGCCCCAGAACCACCGGAGAGAAGAGCCCAGCTCAGCCCTAGGGGCCCCTGGATAGAAGAGCCCAGCTCAGCCCCAAGGATCCCCCGGATAGAAGAGCCCAGCTCAGCCCCTCAGGGGACCCAGATAGAAGAGCTCAGCTCAGCCCCAGAGCCCCCGGATGGAAGAGCCCAGCTCAGCCCCAGGGTCCACTGATAGAAGAGCCCAGCTCAGCCCCAGTGCCCGCAGATAAAAGAGCCCAGATCAGCCCCAGGGGCCCGGATATAAGAGCCCAGCTCAGCCCCAGTTGCCCGCAGATAAAAGAGCCCAGATCAGCCCCAGAGGCCCGGATATAAGAGCCCAGCTCAGCCCCAGGGGCCCCCGGATAGAAAAGCCCAGCTCAGCCCCAGAACCCCCGGAGAGAAGAGCCAAGCTCAGCCCCAGGGGCCCCCGGATAGAAGAGCCCAGCTCAGCCCCAGGGGCCCCCGGATAGAAGAGCCCAGCTCAGCCCCTCAGGGGACCCCAGATAGAAGAGCCCAGCTCAGCCTCTTTGGCCCCCGGATAAAAGAGCCCATCTCAGCCCAGGGGCCCCCAGATAGAAGAGCCCAGCTCAGCCCCAGGGGCCCCCTGATAGAAGAGCCCAGTTCAGCCCAAGGGGCCCCCGGATAGAAAAGCCCAGCTCAGCCCCAGGGGCACCCGGATAGAAGAGCCCAGCTCAGCCCCAGGGCCCCCGGATAGAAGAGCCCAGCTCAGCCCCAGGAGCCTCGGATAGAAGAGCCCAGCTCAGCCCCAGGGGCCCCGGATAGAAGAGCCCAGCTCAGCCCCCGGGGCCCCGGATAGAAGAGCCCAGCTCAGCCCGGCTCCTGCAGAGATTCCCTCCATGATTATTCAGTCTATTTCTACAAACACAGCAGAAGGTGCTGACAATCTCCTACCTGAGCAGAGACGTGTGCAGGCATGTCCAGGTTCTCTCCTCCTCCTGGGGGGTTGAGGGGGGGGGCAGATCTAGGGTCAGAGGCAGATCTGGGGCCTGGGGGGCAGATATGGGGTCTGAGGGGGGGCAGATCTGGGGTTTGAGGGGGGTCTGAAGATGAAGATAGCTGCACAGACACACAGGGGGTCCTCCCTCCTCTGCAGAGGCTAGGAGTGATGTCAGCACCGCTGCTGGTGCTATCTCTACCGCTGCTGACCTGGAAGAGGAAACCCTTCTCCCTTCCATCCAATGTGTGCTCATTGGGTTTCATCAGCAGGCGAGGAGCGCCCTCCGGTGGGCCCTGATGGAATAGGAGTTGTTTGTCTTTTTATAAGAGATGCACTGTTTGTTACTTCACCCATCACACCTCACTACACCTTCCCTTCATGAAAAAGCATGACAACTAAGTTGGCGGTTACTTCCACGGGAACAGAGGTGGAGTGCAATTGAGCGTGAGGCTTTCGCTGTGGTCTTGGCACTGAAGAAGCTGAGACCATACATGTTTGGGACTCACTTCCAGGTTCAGACAGACCACAGGCCCCTCAGATAGTTGATGCAAATGAGGGATGACAATCCAAAGATGTTGAGGTGGTCCATTTCACTGTGGAAAATCGCCCTGGCACAGATCACGCCAATGCTGACGGTCTGTCCAGATTTTTTCGCCTTAGTGATGAGAACTACCCTGGGGTAGGGTAGTTCTCCCCACATTTCAGCTGGAGGAGACACGTGTTAGACCTGGCACCATTGGTGTGAGTCTCCCTTCCACTTTTTGCTGATGTGCCTCATGTGTTTTGCTGGTGTTAGCTGCTCGGAGCACTGTGCCACTGCCAATCAGTGTAACAGTGCAAGGGCTCCCTGTATAAAATGCATATATTGATTGGATTCCATGATTGGCTTATTTGTTTTACTGTCAGTCGACCACTAAAGTGCACCAGGAGTGCCCAGGGCTTGTAAATACAAATGCTGCTGGTGGGCCTGCAGCACTGGTTGTGCCACCCACAGAAGCAGCCTGCTAAAATGTGTCTAAGTTCTGCCATTGCAGAACCTGTGTGCAGTCTGGTACTGTCATGCTGACTGGGCAAGTGCACCTACTTGCCAGTCCCTAAACCTTCCCTTAACTTCATATTAGTCACCCCTATGGTAGGCCCAAGGGCAGGGTGCATTGTAAGCATAAGGTAGGACAAGCCCTGATAAGTGTGGCATGTCCTAATACTGAATCACAGCCATTTTCGTTTTTTACTATTGCAAGGCTACCTGTTCTCATAGGCCAGAATGGGCTGTTAGAATTGTTACATTCTATGATCCTAACAGACTCAGGGAACATGGTAGAAATTCGAGTTTAGTATGCCTGAACTCAGAATAATAAAATACATCTTTCAGTTAAGTTTGTTTTAATGTTCTGTGTTTGCAAATACCACTTTTAGAAAGTTGGCATTTGCTTGCCTAACCATTTCAGCCCGCCTCTGCTCTGATGTGTATCTGCTGTCTGGTTTCTGTGGGTGACAGGGCTGGAGAATTCCAGGAGACAGGCTGGGCAGCCAGGTGGCGAATAGAGAGATTACATCCAGATGGGTGGGAGGAGTGCACCTAGACTATGAATAGGGCTGTGCTCTACCACCACAATGCTGGCTCCAACCCCTGTGGAGCGTCTGATGTCTCTGCCCTGCACCCTGAAAGAAGAAGTCAGAAGCATGTCCACAAAGTGCTCAAGAACTGGACTGAACTAGGAAAAGGCACCCGGGCCTGAAAGAACAAAAGATTTGTGGTTTAAATATTGGAGCCCTGCTCCTAAGAAATCAGATTCTGCTTGAACCAAGAAGAACCTCTGCCCAACGAGAAGGAACTGGGAAAGCTGCAAGGAGGAGTACTGTCCCTGAACTGGGGGATCGGCCTGCAGTGGTTGCCTTGCTGCGAGAGGAGAGGAAGAGACTAAAGAGACTTTTATCAACTTGTGTTTTTAACAATCTCCAAGGGCTTGTGGGTGAGCTTACCCCTGAACGGAGTCCCAGGAATATTGGACTCCTACTGCCTCAAACAGAGCCGCTGGACATTGCCAAGATTTACCCTGCCACTGGAGCCGCAATCTGAGTTCGACTCGTACCCCCCTGTTCACTTTGAAGTCTGTGCCCGGCCACCCCGCACCGCGTGACTCCGCTCCCAATTCGAGCCATAGCTCGCACCGTCCAAGAAGGGCCACCCGCACCCCGCTTCACCCTCCTCCATTCGAGCCGGACTGACTCGCCGCACTCCTACCACTGGACACAGGGATCTGAGTACACCGAAAAGGCTAAGGATGGCCCGTTCGCTCGCAGCGTACCGTCCGCCTTGCACTGCGCTAGTGAGATCCCCCGGCAGCCCCACACTCGAAGAGTATGGCCCGTACGTTCGCCATGTACCAGCTGCCTTGTACCGCGCTGCTTCGCATCGAAAAGGCATCCCCGCTCTGAGGCACGACGCGCATCACGCCTCCCACAGTGAATGCCGGAAAACCAGCATTGTCCGCCTCGCTCCTCGGGGCCCCTGCACTATGCTCTCACAAGACGCCTACAGCCAGCCGGGGTCCGCACCGCAGTGGGGCCGCCAACGTCCCTGGTTTGCCTTCACTCCTGCCAGTGCCTCGTCCTCGTCGGATGCATTTCAAGGAAAACTGTACGCCTCGCACTGTGACTGTATGCGCGCCGGACCCGAATGTCCGTGACGCTGATTTTTAACTCTTGCCAGATATGATCATCCCAGAGAGAGCCGCACAGGCAGCGCGAAGCGCATGGAACTTAAACTACACATTTTTAAAGGACTCTCATTTGCTAAATAGTACTGTGGCCTAATTTTAAACGTTATAAAGATACGTATTTTTTATACAAAGATTGGTGTAGTGTCCATGTGTGGAGTTGTCACTGAGTTACTGTATGTGTTCACAAGTGCTTAGCCTATAACGCCTCTTAGATAAGCCTTGTCTGCTCGCACCACACTACCTAGAGGGTGAGCAGGGGTTATTTTAGAGGGTAATCCCCTTAAACTGACTTGAGGAGAGGGTCCCTGCTTGACACAAGTCCTTACCTGTTCCAACCAGAGACCCCCGAAATGTAACAAACATGAATGCACAGATTCTTCATAGTACAGTAAGATGCACTCCAGTGCACAGATTCCTCATAGTACAGCAAGATGCAGTGCACAGATCCCTCTAAGTGCAGTAAGATGCAGTGCAGTGCACAGATCCCTCATAGTGCAGTAAGGTGCATTGCAGTGCACAGATTCCTCATAGAACAGTAAGATGCACTGCACAGATTCCTCATAGTAAAGTAAGATGCAGTGCACAGATCCCTCATAGTATAGTAAGGTGCAGTGTAGTGCACAGATCCCTCACAGTGCAGTAAGGTGCAGTGCAGTGCACATATTCCTCACAGTACAGTAAGATGCACTACAGTGCACAGATTCCTCACAGTGCAATAAGATGCACTCCAGTGAACAGATTCCTCACAGTACAGTAATATGCACTGCAGTGCACAGATTCCTCATAGTACAGTAGGATGCACATCAGTGAACAGATTCCTCACAGTACAGTAAGATGCACTGCAGTGCACAGATTCCTCATAGTACAGTAAGTTGCAGTGCAGTGCAGAGATTCCTTAGAGTACAGTAAGATGCACTGCAGTGCACAGATTCCTCATAGTACAGTAAGATGCACTGCAGTGCACAGATTCCTCATAGTACAGTAAGATGCACTACCGTGCACAGATTCCTCGTCGTACAGTAAGATGCACTGCGGTGTTCAAATCTCCTCTTTAACACAAATGATGCCCACAAACATCCTTAGGGCCAGAAAGAAAGCCCCCCAGAGGGACCCTAGATAGTAAAGCCCAGCTCAGACCCATGAGCCCCTGGATAGAAGAGTCCAGCTCAGGCCCAGGAGTCCACGGATAGAAGAGCCCAGCTCAGCCCCCCAGGGTCCCCGAATAGAAGAGCCCAGCTCAACCACAGGGGCCCCCGGATAGAAGAGCTCAGCTCAGCCCGAAGGGCCCTGGATAGAAGAGGCCAGCTCAGCCCCTCAGGGGACCCCAGATAGAAGAGCCCTGCTCAGCCCCAGGGCCCCGGATAGAAGAGCTCAGCTCAGCCCGAAGGGCCCTGGATAGAAGAGGCCAGCTCAGCCCCTCAGGGGACCCCAGATAGAAGAGCCCTGCTCAGCCCCAGGGCCCCGGATAGAAGAGCCCAGCTCAGCCCCAGGGGCCCCCAGATAGAAGAGCCCACCTTAGCCCCAGGGGCCCTGGATAGAAGAGCCCAGCTCAGCCCCAGGGGCCCCCGGATAGAAGAGCCCAGCTCAGCCCTCGGGCCCCCGGATAGAAGAGCCTAGCTCAGCCCCAGAGCCCCCGGATAGAAGAGCCCAGCTCAGCCCCAGGGGCCCCCGGATAGAAGAGCCTAGCTCAGCCCCAGGGGCCTTGGATAGAAGAGCCCAGCTCGGCCTGGCCCCCAAAGCGGCCCCAGATAGAAGAGGCCAGCTCAGCCCCTCAGGGGACCCCAGATAGAAGAGCCCTGCTCAGCCCCAGGGCCCCGGATAGAAGAGCCCAGCTCAGCCCCAGGGCCCCCAGATAGAAGAGCCCAGCTCAGCCCCAGAGCCCCCGGATAGAAGAGCCCAGCTCAGCCCCAGGGCCCTCAGAGAGAAGAGCCCAGCTCAGCCCCAGGGGCCCCCGGATAGAAGAGCCCAGCTCAGCCCCAGGGGCCCCCGGATAGAAGAGCCTAGCTCAGCCCCAGGGGCCTTGGATAGAAGAGCCCAGCTCGGCCTGGCCCCCAAAGGGCCCCGGATAGAAGAGGCCAGCTCGGCTCCAGGGGCGCCGGATAGAAGAGCCCAGCTCGGCCTGGCCCCCAAAGGGGCTCCGGATAGGAGAGCCCAGCTCAGCCCCAGAGCCCCGGTATAGAAGAGCCCAGCTCAGCCCCAGGGGCCCCCGATAGAAGAGCCC
This sequence comes from Lissotriton vulgaris, assembly GCF_964263255.1. Lineage (NCBI taxonomy): Eukaryota > Metazoa > Chordata > Amphibia > Caudata > Salamandridae > Lissotriton > Lissotriton vulgaris. Next base: position 234,403 of record NW_028246081.1, on the reverse strand, counting down.
AGCTCAGCCCCAGAGCCCCCGCATAGAAGAGCCCAGCTCAGTCCCAGGGACCCCAGATAGAAGAGCCCAGCTCAGCCCCAGGGGCCCCCGGATAGAAGAGCCCAGCTCAGCCCCTCAGGGGACCCAGATAGAAGAGCCCAGCTCAGCCCCAGGGGCCCCCGGATAGAAGGGCCCAGCTCAGCCCCAGGGGCCCCAGATAGAAGAGCCTAGCTCAGCCCCAGAGCCCCCGGATAGAAAAGCCCAGCTCAGCCCCAGGGGCCCCCGGATAGAAGAGCCCAGCTCAGCCCCTCAGGGGACCCAGATAGAAGAGCCCAGCTCAGCCCCAGGGGCCCCCGGATAGAAAAGCCCAGCTCAGCCCCAGGGGCCCCGGATAGAAGAGCCCAGCTCAGCCCCAGGGTCCTTCAGAGATTCCCTCCAGGATTAATCAGTCTATTTCTACAAACACAGCAGAAGGTGCTGACAATCTCCTACCTGAGCAGACACCTGTGCAGACGTGTCCAGGCTCTCCCTCCTCCTCGGGTGTTGATGGGGGGGGGGGGGGCAGATCTGGGGTCAGGGGCAAATCTGTGGCCTGGGGGGCAGATTAGGGGTCTGAGGGGGGGGGCAGATCTGGTGTCTGAGGGGGGTCTGTGAGGGTCTGAAGATGAAGATAGCTGCACAGACACACAGGGGGTCCTCCCTCCTCTGCAGAGGCCGGGAGTGATGTCAGCACCGCTGCTGGTGCTGTCTCTGCCGCTGCTGACCAGGAAGAGGAAACCCCTCTCCCTTCCATCCAGTGTGAGCTCAGTGGGTTTCATCAGCAGGCGAGGAGCGCCCTCTGGTGGCCCCTGATGGAATAGGAGTTGTTTGTCTTTTTATAAGAGATGCACTGTGTGTAACTCCACCCATCACACCTCACTGCACCTTCCCTTCATGAAAAAGCATGACAACTAAGTCTTGATGATAATAAGCAAAGATTTTTAAAGTAATAAAAGTATATCTTTTTCTATGAAACTTTTGCCCCTGACCCTGTTACATTTATTGTCAAAAAGAATTGTTCTAGGTGTGTGTTATGTGTTTCCCTTCTGGTGAAACTCCTAAAGAGATTTATTTCCACGTGAATCATTGTTTCTTTGTTTCTATATACGTAACCATGTATGTGGAGCATTAAACTAGAATGTTTGTATTATAAAAGTTAAAAAAAAGTAAACATTCTGTGACATGCAGTACCGATAGTGTAAGATACTGTTAGAATAGGAAAATTAATGTTTGCGTATTTTTATGTGTAAGTTAGCATTCGCGGCGCCATTTTCTATGTGTTCGCCGTTTTGAGTTAAAAATCTAAACTAATCCTTCGTCATTTCTGAGAAGAGGCCTCTGCTGAGATTCATTTCTGGAGGCTGGGTTTTGCTTCACTAATGAATACATTGTCCTTATTCGCGCATAACTTTCCCACTAGATAGAAGCCTTCTCCCACTTGTCTAGTGGTGGGCACAGGCAGAGCGACCTTGAGTAGTAGAGAGTGGCCTAAGAATCGAAACGTATTCTCTGTACTTCACTGTTTAGCTGCATCTCCCTGGAACATTTCATTATGGGCGTGCCTTCATTGGTTTCCTAATTGCATTTTTTGCCCAAATCCTCTTCGATCAATCTACTGTTTCTAAATTCTTGTTATTTTGATATTTGATATTTATGGGCATTTGTAAAGCGCAAGCGTTCGCTCCCAGGGGAGCATCATGGCTCATACCCCTGCATTATACTGTTTACTAACTTTGTTATTTTATATTTCTAGTGTCTGTATTTAAATTTGTACCTCAAACTACCTCTGTCTGTGTTCGTCTGTCTGTAGCTTGCTTTCTTCTGGTTTTTCAGTCAGCTTTCCCTCTCCCCTTAACTATTTTGTGGACTGCCTAGTGGTGATACTGTAAGACTCAGAGAACCCATTGGTCCTTACTACTACTAGTACACTAGTACTACTACTCTGCCGTGCAGATTGGAAGCCCAAGTAAGGTATTATACCCGTGTTTGTTGAGATGGGAAGGCTTTCTTTTACCATCTCATGTCCAATCAATAAAACGAGAGAGTGGCCATTGGATACCACAAAGTTGTGTTTTCTGCTCTTCATGTCATCTAGGCCTAGTATTATATACATATTAGTAGCAGTTGATGGTGAACTGATTACCGTGCACCACAGCTGTAAGGAAGTGTGAGGAGGAGGAGGACGGCACCTGGTCAATAAACAACTGATGGCTCACATAGAAAGTAATAATATATTACATCCGTGCCAAGCTGGTTTCAGGGCTCACCATTCCACCGAGTCAGCTCTACTGTCTTCAGCTGAAACCATTCGTGCAGCCTTGGATCAGGGCAAAATGGCTGTCCTGATCCTATTAGACATATCTGCTGCCTTCGACAGGGTGTCCCATGTTATCCTTTTACATCGCCTGACTATTGCTGGCATAGCAGGAACCGTGTTCGAATGGCTTAATAACTATCTGGAGTAGAGGCGGCAGGTTGTCATGCTAGGCAATTTTCTTTCTGAGGAAAGGTTCCTGACATCCGGGGTACCGCAGGGCTCAAGCTTGAGCCCAACCCTTTTCAACCTTTATATGGTACCCCTGCTGGAACTTATCTCCACCTTTAACATCAGTACTATTGCCTAAGCCGATGACACCCAACCTGTGCTGACCCTTGACAAGAACCAAACTAATGCTGAACAAACTCTGAAAGAGTGTCTATCAGCAACATTTGAGTGGATGACCCAAAATCATCTAAAATGTAATTCAGCAAAAACGGAGATTGTCCCTTTCGGCCTTAATAACTGCTTCTCACCACAGGACTGGTGGCCGGAAATGGTGGAAGCCCCTCCTAAGACAATTAATGCTGTTCGTAACTAGGGTATCAAGTTCGACAACACTTTGTCTTTTAATTTACAAGCCAAAGAAGTAGCAGGGTCTTGTTTTAGAACTATCAAAAGCCTCAGGAAATTCTTCGATTTTCTCCCTTTGAGCGCCAGGCAGACAGTGGCTGTAGCGCTCATAACCTCCAGACTGGACTATTGTAACAGTCTGTATGCAGGGCTGAATAAATCGGCCCTGCACAGACTGCAAATGGTCCAGCATGCAGCAGCCAGGCTTGTCCTGAAACTGCCCAGAAAGTCCTCGGCATCGGCAGCACTGGATGCACTGCATTGGCTTCCGGTGCATAAGCGCATCCTTTTTAAGGTACTTATCATCACCTACAGAGCCTACCACCAACTAGGCCCGCTGTACTTGAGGAAGTACTTTAAATCCTACCAGCCGAAACCAACCCTTAGGTCATCCACAACTAATTTACCTCACGTCCCCAGATTTAGGCTAACGACCAAGGGAGGGAAATCCCTTGCAGTCATTGAGTCGAAGGCCTGGAACAACCTTCCCTTGTCTCTGCGTCAAAGTACAACTGAACTCAGCTTTAGGAAAGCCCTAAAAACCTGGATCTACCCTCTGTCGGAATCAAGCTACAAAGCGCTGCTATGACCCTCTCTATGTCTGATTACTCACCATCATTATCTCTCAGCATATATCTGACATCTAGGAGTCGAAGCGCCAAGATACTCCTTGGAGTGGTAGCACGCTATATAAGAACCTAATCACATCACATCACATTACATTTTCCTACCAAGAAGACCTTAAGTCCGATTGTCCACCCAGTTTTATTTCTTATCAAAAACCCAGATTCACCAATAGCTCTAGACACTGAGTCCAGTCCTTTACAGGTTGTCTTCTTGAGCGACATTAAAAAAATTGCCACCAACAAAATGCCCAACCGGATATTTTATTATTTTTGATTGGACATATTGTCTGTACCCGAATTGTAGTGATGTGTGTGGTGTATGTATTTTCAATCGTGCTACGGAAAAAGTATGATTAGGGGGAGGTGTATATGGCATCTAAACAATGTGTAATGTTTTTTCTAGCCGTACCGACCACCAGTGTCAGGGCCAGTGGAGACGGCGATGCCAGCCAGCAGGGAGCAGATGTGGCAGCTGCAGGGGGTGAGCCAGCAGCAGTGGTGGGCGGTTGTGAGTCTTATTGCTTGCTTATTGACAATTTATACACTCGCTACAAGGAGGTACACTGTACTGTTGAGACTAAGTTGTGAACAGTCGAAGACACCCTTTACTTAGCATCAGCATATACAGCGGGAGTTGAGTAACTAATAGCCTCTTCTATCTTCAACTCAGCAAAGAAAGTTTTATGAAGAAATCTCAGACCTTGATGGGTTGACGGAAAAGCAAAAGAAGGATGGAAGGAGGAAGGATGGGTGAAATGTAATATGACTGGCAGAGAAGGATGTGTGGGTGAAGGGATGATAGAGGTGGCTGATAGGATGCATGGGCGGTTGAAGGATGGGTGAAAGGTGAAAGAAAGGATGCCTGCCCGGGTGGGTGAAAGTGTGTGGTGAAAGGAATCCTCCAAGGGGTTTGATGGGTCAACTCAAAGCAAGGACGCATGGGTGGGTAAAGGACAAATGTATGCTGGTGAAAGGTTTGTTGAGAATGATAGCCATGTTTGGATGGATGGAAGATATTCAATCAGAGGCGAAGAGGACTGGATGAAAAGAATGTAAAACATAAACCGTGCCGGAGTAGCAAAGACAAGGGTGATAAAATAATGCTAGAAGAACAATGCATTTATAAATGGAAAAATCCCTGGGAAGAAGAATAAACAAGGATTGTTTTTGTTTATCAAGGTTTTTGTTAAAATGTTTGAGGTTGTATTTAGGACTACTCCCTTGACTCACAGTAGTTTCCAAGCACAACATATATATTATGAACCCACCCTTCATCAGTCGCCTCCCTCTGAGGCCCACTCCCTACCCATGGCATTTTTCGACAGTGTCAACCATGGGTGGCCTATCGGCTGTATGGTTACAACAATTACAATAGCAGTACCTCACGTGGCGTTGTGACGCTTATCATCATTCATATTAGTAACTATCCATCTGCCTTGTTGTAGACCAGTCAGGGTTGAAAGTGAAATTGAGCATTTGCCATTTAACAGAGCCTGGCCATAATAGAAAATGAGATAATTGTGTAGTACAGCTGCCCCACCTGCAGACAGTAGTAAGGTATCGCAAGTCTGCGACACAAGCATGTCTGTCTATGGCGCAGGCCGAGCTGGCATGCCTACAAGATTAATTTAGCTAAACAAGAGAGAGAGAAGAAGAATGCTTGTCTACTCCATCAGCCGCTGATATTGGGCCCTGATGGCCTCCAGCTGCCTTTTGCCAGGTCCTGGTTGCTCTCTCCGGCCTGTCAGACGGTGGATTGGCAGGAGTAGCTATATCAAGAAAGAAAAAGACAAATTGTAACCAATACTCTTAGCAAAACAGTAACATATAAAATGATATAGTGGCAGAGTAGCACTAGCAGCACATAACATGTGTGGTATCCTCGATTCCTCGGCCCCCAAGATGTCGATGTGATTAGAGTTTCAGGCATCAAGGCCCAATATCAGCGGCTGGTGGCCCAGGAAGAAGAAGAGGGGGCGGCAGCCGCTCTAGCCTCTAATGCCCCAGGCCCCTGACAGGCCCCAGTAGTGCCTTCGGTGGTCCGGCAGCCGCCCGCTGCCATTCTTCAACCATTGCTGCTCACCCTGTACACTTCGAGCCTTTCAGCGCTGCATGCTCCTGAGGTTTGCGCGCCTGGAAAGCCGGATAGAGGAGTGCTTTGACCAGCTGGAGAGGAAGGTCCGACTCCTAGCCCTCCACTAGGCCTCAGTCTCTTGCACCTTTTTTAAATCGTTTGTTGGGTGGATGGGACCAGTTAGGGAGAGGGTGGGAATGTAGGAGTTGGGGAAATTGGATTGGGGTTTTTGGAATCATTTTTTATGGACATTTGTTTGGACAATTTGGATGTTGGAGTTTCGTTGGACATTGGTTGGGGTTAGGGAGAGGGGTGAGTCAGGTGTTGTGGGCTTTTCTTCTAGTTTATATTTGTTAGGGGAATACATTCTTAGTTTACATATGATATCAATCTTTTTTGGTGATGGTTACTCTTTTACATTGCACTGTTTCCTTTGACGCAGGGCCGCAGCCAGTTTTTTAAATCTGCCGATAGTGTAACACAGCAACAGGTAGATGCGGCACCCTCACTTGTCCTCCTACTCTCTCCTCCTAGTCTATGCAGTCTCCTACTATATAAACCCCTGTGGACTCGGAAGGGGGGTGGGTGTGTGAATTTATTTCCACAGTTTATACAGATTATTGCATCTTCAATGAATCCCCCACAGTTCTTCTCTTACCTGTGATTAGGCGAAGAGATGGCTGCATGGTAATGATTTGGTTTCCAAAGGGGCCAGGGTGGTGATAGTAGACAGTAGCAGCAGCATGCTAGCGGACAGGTCGAATACTAGTGAAGCAGTAAGCACCAGACCCTGCACCGAGGCTTCACTCCCTCCTAGCCGAACTCAAACTGTAGGATGAGGAATGAATATTGATCGCAGGGACTAATTAAATTGACATATTTAAAACTGACTTAATGCCGTTTTATATGCAAGTTTTGACACAAAAATAATGAGACCGCCACCTGAGGGAGACTAGAATGCGACTAGTAGAACAGTACACGAGAAGAAGTCTGCCAAACCAGAAACCACAATAAGCAATGCTAAAGTAACATAAATCAGAATGGGGGGCTAGTACAAGTTACAAACTGAAGTCGACTTGAGCTATGAAGTGGACAAGCGTAACCTTTAGTGCTGAAAGGAGGATGATGCTTTCAATTATTATGGATTAGGTTCCTCTGGAAAATCTTGAATATTGAATACTGGTGGGTGGGCAATCTAATACTTATAATATTGCCAGTGTGGGCTATATACTTAGAGCAGAAGAAGACCCTCGCCCTGCCTTGAGTTGGTGTTGCTTTCACCACATCCACCCCAGCAAGTGTGTGATCAATTAATGATATAAATTTAATTTAGTCATACCTCAATAAATCACACAGCCGGGAGGAAGAGGGTTAGGGGTTCAATGAATGGATGGAAAGTGGGATTTGAAGGAAATGTTTGAGAAAGACAAACATTACACATGGACAACCCATTCATCTTGCCAGCCGAGCATCATAAATCTGTAATGGGAGGAAAAGGAAATGCATGCATGATGATAAGTACTCGACTAGTACAGATATATCAAATTGTCTATCTGTTATGCAGTGAATAGTGCAGTTAAGCTTCCACAAAAGATCCCTTCCTAACAGGCAGATTGGCCTTGAGTCGCATACCACAAACTGATGTCTATCTCGGAAAGTCCCATTACTCACAGTAAACGACTCAGTCAAAGGGTTTGTCATTTTCTTGTTTGCTACTCCTACAACTTGGATTGATTGTTCTGGGAGGGGTAGGTTGGGAATGACTGCAGATCTAACAGTAGAACAGGTAGCACCAGTGTCAACCAAAAAGGTGCTAGGATGCCCGTCAATGTCAGCTTCTACAAACGGTCACCTCTGGTCTACCTGCAAGACTGCCCCAAGAGTGCAGTTTTCCTCCCCCCTCAGGCACCATCATATCAACGAGTCAGGACTGTACTCGTGAAGCCCATAAAAGAGAGACATCTGTTGGTATGTCCGAGTCCCTTGCGGGATTCTCGGTGGCAGGGGAACCTGCGCTTGTGGAACCAATGTCCCCTCTTTCATCGATCTTAGGTTTTTTAACAGTATTAATCATTTCAGGCACCTGCACTGTCTCTCCCTCCTGCTGCAACTGATTTGCTGGGTTCAATGGACACTCGCATTTCCAATGCCCGATTTGGTGACAAAGATGACATGCAGTGGTCTACTTCAGTGTCGCCACATCCATTCCCATTTTGGGGTCTACTTGTTTTCCCTTTCCCTGAACCTGACCATTCTGTGCTCCTCCCTGTTACTTCCCTGTTTTCTCCCTAATGTTACTCCACTTGGCTGCATCTGGAGTCCCTTATCAGCAGCTTTCATCTGGACTAACATCAGCCTATCTTTAAGGTTCCTATGTTTCGGGTCCACCTCATCACTGCAATACCTGGCATATCGCAGTATCTCATCCATTGGCTTGTTCTGCCAACAGATCAAATGCTGCTGAATCATAAGTCTAATCTCTTGTCTCAGACCCAAACCAAACTTTGCAATGAACTGTCCCATGTCTTTAGGGTCTTTGAAATGAACTGTCCCATGTCTTTAGGGTCTAACGTATCTAACCCACTGCACTGTTTGAAGACTTGCAAAAGTCTTTCATAATACTCATGTACCGTCTCCTTCGGTTCCTGAACCGTTCGATCTATCTTGACACAATCAATGTCCTGTGGGGCTACCTTGGACTTCAGCCATGTGATCATCTGTTCAAACTTCTTCATGACGATAGGCGAAGGTCCATTTGTAACAGAATCCCTAACTGGTTTATAAGTAGGCCAATCAATAGCAACTTTCCAAGCTGCCCACAAATTGCTCGGAACTTCAATGTCAAACAGCGTATTCATATCAAACCACAACACCTTTGAGATCTTAACAAAGCGATCAACCTGTTTGTACCATTCAACTGGTTTCACCCTCAGCTTAGGGAAGTCATTTGTGAACGCTGCTAAGTCACCTCTACTTCAAGGCACATACCTTCTACTAGCTACCTCCTGCAAAGGGTAATTCTGTACTCCCAACACTCCCCCTGCCGGAGGTGGTGCCTCTCCTACGCTCTTTTTAGCACTCTTCTTTTTGGACCATCTTTCTTCCCACTTTTCGAGCATTTTCCATGCGCGTATCCCTATAATCAGTTCCCGAATGTCCTTAATCCAATGACCCTCTTCTTTTCCAGTTCCTGCTCATTGTATTGCAACATCTTACCCCCTTGTAACATCTTTGATTTGGACAAATCCACCTTGTACCTCTTCGCTAAGGAAGACATTTTCTCATGTGCCCACCTTGCCTTTTGAGTCACATCCTTTGCTACAAACAATAACTCATCTGGTTCATAATGCTCTACTCTCTCCAGAGGTAAGTTTCCTTTGATTATCTCATCTACTTCTGCTTTCAGTCTCACTACATCCACCATCTTTGCCCTTATGTCCGCTTTCAGAGTCCCTCGACTAGATGCACCATTCAATTCTTCGCTTCCACTGCTCTGTTTTCTACGCCTATTCCCTTCGGCTGTATCCATAAGGACTGGTTTGTTCCCTTCGCTTCCATGATCCCAACTTACTGTCCTCCTGTCATTCCGATTCCTCACGGGTGGCTCCCACATTCTTTTATTTTTTTAAATTTTTTAAAACCTTTATTTTCAAATCAGTGCACACAGCTATTTAGCCATACATCCCGGAGGCTAGGCAGCATATCATTAACCAGAAGGCCAGTGTACAAGGAGCAAGTTACCAGGACGTATCAAGGTTGTAATTTTCTGTTTTTTATAACGAGTAACAAGTACCAGAAAGGAAAGCACCAGAACTAGTGCTAAGAAGTAAGGCAATTAAAACAGTTGTTTAACAGAGCCCGATCTTGGAGTCGGCTAGGCCCAATAACCACAATGACAGTCAAAAACAGTACTCATGTGTAGGACCATAGGGGGAGGGGGAACACAGGATGGCTATGCAATCAGAACGCGTGTTGGAGTTATAGATTATGGGATCAAACGTTCCTCCAGTGGGGCGATGTCAGGTGGTATGCAAATGTCACCCCTATACTCATTCCAGGCCCCCCATATCTTCTGCCATTTTTTGGGTTTACCCCTGGCCACGTACACCGTCTTCTCTCGGAACATACACCAATCCATGTTGGCCTTCCAATGTACCACCTTTGGGGCTGTTGCAGCACCCCACATCTGTGCAATGTCCCGTTTCGCAACCATATTTCCCAGGGTAACCCATTGGGTTTGTGCATTGTTATAATCAGTTGGGCCCCAGACATTCAGGAGGCAGCGCCGAGCCTCCGCCTGAGCATCCACCCCGGTCACCTCACTCATAATCATGTGTATCCGCCTCCAGTAGGAGGCTGTTGCACTACACTCCCAGATAATGTGCATAAAGGTGGCTAGAGCGCCACAGCCACGCCTACAGAGGCCATCCACTGAATGACCCATGTGTATTAATCTGGGACCCGTAACATAAACTCTGTGAAGAATTTTTAATTGTACCAGCCGCAGCCTGGCAGGGATAGCGACTTCCTTGGGGAGGACAGCGCACATTGCCAGTCTTCGTCGTTGAGCTCTATCCCGTCTCGCACCCACTGGTCTCTCACCCCCAGGAGGAGGTCAGTACGGACATTAATCAGTTTTTTATAGATTAGGGAAATAGCGCTATCAGGCATATGGCCGTCTAGCACCCTATCTACCAAGGGGGAATATTCAGGGATTCTCTCGCCCTCAGGCATAACTGCCAGAAGTGCATGACGCAGCTGGGCGTACCGGAAATATTCCGTTTCGCCCAGCTGGAACTCCGTCTGTAATAGAGCAAAAGATTTTATCTCCCCTCTCACTATCATGTCTTCCACCTTGGATATGCCTATCATGTCCCACTTGTCGAATCCCTTAGTGTGCCACAGTTTACCCAGTATTTCAGAATCGTAGAGAGGGGTTGCCATTGTGAGCCTATCCTTCCACCCCTGTGACTTTGTGATCGCCCTCCATATGTGCACCGCTGTCTTCGTTGGCCCCGACATTTGACCATCCAGAGATCTCGAGTACAACGCCCTGTGGTACTTCGCTTCGTCCAGGAGCCTCCGATCCATGGCATAGCCTGGGCTTTATTCTGGACCGTAGAGGCCGTGATTAAGGGCTGCCAACTGGGAGGCCCAATAATATCTCCGGATGTCAGGCAATGCTATACCCCCGTCATACCACGGGAGCGTAAGCTCCGTAATAGCTATACGTGGCATGCCATCCCAGAGCAGGGCACGTTGCAAGCCCTCGATCTCCCTAAAGTAACTGGCTGGAACCGGATCTTGGGTATTTTGTAGAGCATACAGGAACCTGGGCAGGGACATCATTTTAAATAATGCCGCTCGCCCAGGGAGGGAGAGCGGGAGTCTACGCCAGCCCTCTACGTCACGTCAGAGACGGACGAGGGGGGGAAGCAAGTTATTCATGTAGTGCATCTTGGGGTCCGTTGAAATGTAGATCCCCAAGTATTTAAAACCCTGCCTCGCGACCTGTATGCCACAGTCCCTTGGAAGACAAGGCATCCCTCCTCTCAGCACGTACAGGTGTGACTTTGACCAATTAATAACCAGGCCAGAATGCCGGCCAAAGAGGCGAAGCACATCACACACCACAATAAGCGACTTACAAGGAGAGGTGAGATACAGCAAGATGTCATCAGCATATAGCGACACTCGGTCCTCGAATCCAGGGGACCAACGTATCCCGTTTATATCTGGGTGGTGCCGTAGCCACGCGGCCAACGGTTCAAGTGCCAATGCAAACAACAGGGGCGACAGGGGGCAACCCTGCCTGGTGCCTCTGTGGAGAGCAAAGGACGCGGAAACACGACCATTGACCATTACGTTGGCCAGCGGGCTAGCGTACAGAAGCTTGACCCACCCTACGAATTCCGAACCAAATCCGAACTTCGCTAACACTGCCCACAGGTAGTTCCATTCAAGGGAGTCAAACGCCATTGTGGCATCCAATGACGCCAGGATGGCTGGTTCCCTGAGCGTGTGGGCCCTAGCAAGGGCTCCATGGAGTCTCCGAAGGTTAAGGGCAGTGTTGCGGTGTGGAATAAAGCCCGACTGATCCGGGGGCACTAAGTCGCCAATCGCGCCAATCAAACGGTTGGCCAGCAATTTAGCCAGAATCTTAGGCTCAGCATTCAACAGAGAAATGGGACGATACGATCGGCACAGGTCTCTGGGTTTCCCTTCCTTATGAATGACCACAATGGTGGCCAATCTCTGGTCGTGGGGAAGCATGCCCTTCTCCCGCGCCTCCAGAAACATGTTCCGCAGGGGCGGGGAGATGACATCGGGTTTGATCTTATAAAGTTCCACTGGTATACCATTGGGGCCGGGTGCCTTGCCGGACCTAAGGAAGCGAATGGTGAGGGCTATCTCGTCTGTGGAAATTTCCCTATCCAAGTCATCCCGGTCCGCCTCCGACAGACACGGGAGGTCCACCTCCGCCAAAAGCTCCCCGGAATCGGTCTCAGACTGGTCAGAGACCGAGGTGTAAATGGCCTCAAAGTAGTCTGCGAACGTCTCGACTATGGCACTCGGATCGGTGACAGTCAAGCCGTCCTCCCCCAACACTTCTGGGACCACCCAGCCAAGCGATGAGCTTGCCCGCCTTATCCCCGACATCATAGATCCTACCCTGTTGCTCTCTACCCATGACCTTGGCAGCATCAGTGACAGTAGCTCGATATTCTGACTGTTTAAGTGAGAGAACATGGAGTAGTTCCGGTGTCGGGCCGACTTCCAGTAGGGAGTCCAGATCTTTAATCTCAGCATCGATACGCACCACATCCGCATATCTACGTCTCTGAACGTCAGCAATAAGGGAGAACGCCTCTCCCCTCAACACCGTCTTAAATGCCTCCCATAGGGTGACAGCCGATGCAACCGACCCCGCGTTCTCAGAAAAATAAAGCTCAATAGCCTTGGCCATGAGTCCACGAGTCTTTGGGCTGCGGAAGTACCATGGATTGACCGTGACCAACCGTTCGGTTACCACAATGTCGAAGTCGAAGGACACCCAGACCGGGGAATGGTCTGAAATGCCCCTCGCCAGCAATCGGGCCTCAGAAACTGCTGACGCGTGGGCCGCTAGAGCCAGTACATAGTCGATTCTGGAAAGACTACCATGTGCCCCCGAGTGGAATGAGTATTGACTCTGAGTAGGATGCATAAGCCTCCAGCAGTCAATCAGTCCCATAGTGTCCAGGAAATCGGGTAGCCAGGATTGCGAACTTCGGAGATCTCTGGATGGATGTCTATCTAAGGTCCCCGAGCAGACCGAGTTGAAATCGCCCCCCACAATAAGCAGCCCCTGGGTAGACCCAAGATGGTGCCTTCAAGGTCCTGAAACGTGTTGTTTTGCAACCCAGGGGGGGACGTAAACCAAAACCAGAACCAGAGACCGTCCATCCCATCTCCCCGAGACAGCAACGTACCGCCCCCTCTCATCAACAACGCTAGAGTTAATCACAAGGGGGAGAGACGCGCGCACCATGATCCCCGCCCCCCCGGGATCCCGAGGAGAACCCTGAATGTGCCACCATCTTGAATCCCTTCCTGTTGAGCGCTTGGCACGTATTTCCCACCAAGTGTGTCTCTTGTAGCAGAATAACGTCAGGCATACATCTCTTAAACAGTTGTAGAACCACCCCTCTCTTAATACGATCACACAAACCATTAACATTCCAACACAGCACTTTTAGTTTCCTACCCCCCATCGTCAAATCGTGGGCCCCTGCCGCTCCCAGCAGGCCTCATAGTTACACAAACAGAAATATCACAGTCTTTGCATTGCCTTGAAAAAGGGAAAGAGAAAGAAGGAAAAAACACAGCACCAACAATCAAACCTCCCCCCACCCTGCACCCCTGCATCAGACTAAGAAGCCCCCCCAACCAGCAGTGTGCCTGTCGCCCCATTAACTACGCTACAAAAAGACCCTAGAGGAGAAAGGACATCACACAGGCCCCCGCCACCCTCCATAACGAAAAGAAGGATATACATCGTAAAGTGCAGCAGTATGACATTGGTCGTTGCCAACAGGGCCACCGTCCAACAAAGTTATGAAAGTGAGTTCTACTCTTGTTGCTCAGGGCCTCCTGAAGCGCCCTCCGAGTGTTCCTCTTGTTCTTCGTGTCTGTGCGGCAAAGTGTCCAACCATTCGCTCACCACTTCAGGCAGGTCAAAAAATATAGCACGGCCGTCATGTTCAATGCGTAGTTTCGCAGGGAACATCATTGAGCACTTCATCCTAAGGTCTCTAAGACGCCTCTTCACTCCCGCGAAACTTTGACGCTGCCGCTGAACCGCCCGAGTGAAGTCCGGGTAAAAGTTGATGTCCGCATTCTGAAACTTGAGGGGTCCGTTCCGTCTCGAGGCTTGCAGGATAACGTCCTGATCTCTGAAGTTGAACAGCCGTGCTATAATGGGTCTCGGCGTGGAACCCAGTTTGGGGCGTCCCCCCGGCATTCTATGGGCCCGCTGCACTGAGAAGAAATGGCTGAGGCCCACAGGGGCCAGATGAGTTTGCACCAAGTCTTCTACGAAGAGATCAGTGGCCGATTCCTCTGCCCCTTCCGGTACACCGATGATTCGAACGTTGTGCCGCCTGGCACGTCCCTCAAAATCTTCCAGTCGCCTCGAGAAGAGTTTGTTGGCCGACCTCAAGTCCCGGACCTCTGTCTGCAGGTCCGAGACATCAGTTGTGAGGCTCATAGTTTTATTGTCCAGCGATTTGACCCTGTCGTTGGTCTTGCCCAGATCAGCTCTAATCAGGTTAATTTCGATCGCCAGAGTGTCAACTTTATGTGTCAGGACCTCATGCTGTTTGTGCATCTCCGTCTTGATGCCAGCTATGGCGCTCATAACATCCCAAAGTGTCGGGTCCGACGTGTCTGGCGATCCCTCCCGATGAGAGTGCTTTGGCCAGGTAGCCGCACCCGGTGAACTCCTTTGCTGGGCATAGCGATCAATCTTATTCAACTGGGAATGAGTAGTCTTCCTACTAACTAGATTCGCCGTCCTGTCTGGCTCGCCCCTGCCCGCCATGATGGAGCTGGGGAACTGAACAAAGGGTGGTACACCAAGGCCACTCCGGCTATGCAAAGCAATCGCAAAGTGTAGCAGCCACCGATAGTTCTTCAGCGACCGTCCACTCCGCAACTTCGCGTGCTCCGTAGGGCCAGCGTAGCAGTCACTCACCCAGCATTTCGTTCATGCGTTACGGTGTCATCGTCGTCAGCCACCACAGAGACAATAGCCCGTCCCTGGCACGGATCTTCAGCACGATGTAACTCCGTCAAGGAGTGTCGGATTTTGAATCGGACAGCGGGTCCCGTCTCCACAACCGTTCACCAACAATATTCCCCCGTCGTGGATCAGGATTTCAGTCAGAATTTATGCGGAGGGTCGGAGGGTCTCCGGAGCTCCGAGCTTACGTGGCCATCTTGCTTGCCCGCGAAGCTCCTCCCCCGGCTCCCACATTCTTAGGTCTGATCTCGAATCGGCAAGGGATCCCGGCCTCGCCGTCCTTATCTCCATCTGTCCCCTTGATGAGTCTTCAGTGACTGGCAATGGTGTACTCAATTCCCTGGGTCTCGGCAATTGAGCTATCACGCTCACTGTGCCATTCCCATCAGAGATAGTTCTCTCTCCTATTACTAACTGTGATGAATTTCCATTTCTCGCCTAATCTGGATCGTACACTGACACTATGGGACCAATGGTGGCATTTTGGAGTCCTAAAGTTATGAGTCCTAAATGCCTTCTGTGAATACTGAAAGTCTTAAAGTTAGGATTTTTCTCAGTTTTGGAGTCCTAAAGTTAGGACTCCTAACTTAAGGACTCCTAAATGACTTCTGTGTATACGAAATGAGTAAGTGCCGACTGTGAATACCAAAATGGTTGTAAGTTTAGGATTTTGTCTTAAGTTAGTTCTGTGAATCAGGCCCACTGTTCTTGGAAATGGGCCGCTACACCCGCTCTAGTAAAAGTACTGGGCTGGTCCGTTAACTCTGGTATTTCAGGGTGATATATTAGATGAACCTCTCGCATCGGAAACTGAGATACCAAGGTAGGACTCTTCTCATGCAACCTGCCCCTGTACACAATTAACGTTGTGATGTTCTCAAAAACTCGGCCAGGCTCCATACCACTAGCATACACGCCCTTATCTTGGATCAACTGTGGTAAATATTTGATTTACCGTCTTAATTTCTATGCAGGTAAGTACTTAAACAAAAATAACTCAATTGGAAAGAAAGACGCAGAGTCCGTGGTGTTAGAGTTCTTAGGGGTTTTATTCCTTAAAAAGGAATGGTTATGGTACCGGATATCGGGTTCCTGCCACCACTGGGGTGCAGGAAGGGATAGAGCAATATTTTATTGACAATACATAGCTTATATACTTAAATCATATACTGAAAACCAATACAGTAGGCGTAACAGCTGAGAGCAACAAGATAAAAGCACACACGTGGTAGCAATACGTAATCAGAAGGCGTGAACTAGGCGTGAACATAGAGACGTGTGCTAGAAACGTCACATGTAAGTGTCACAAGTGGGTGGATACATAGCAGAATCTTGCAATGTCAGCAGAAATCTGAGGTCTGGATGCGCGCGCAGCTGCATGACGTGTGATTGACGTGAAGCTGGAGGGTGCAGGGGACTTGACATTTACACTAGAGGAAAGAGACAGAAGTCTGGCATGTCAGATCAACTCGTACCTCTATCATATCTGATATCTGATGTTTAGGAACCATATTATCTAAAAGGAAAAGGTCTCCGGGACAGAGGCTATTCTATACTGACTGTGAGTGCGTGTATAAGCGTCTAAGTGTCTGCATGAGATGCGAGGGGGCATGGGCCTACCATGGTAACAGGAGCCATGAATTACTTGCACGGAGACAGTAAGGCCGGGCCCTTTGCTCTGCAGCTGGGAGGATGTTTACTTAAACTAGTAGGTAGGAATGCATTTTCGAGGAGCGGAGCAGATAATTCGAAGGTTGAGTACGGTCTTGGCAGGCAACAGGCTGAGCTAAGCGCCGTGAGCCGCGCAGGGAGTAAGGCAGAGGTCACGGGTACAAAGGCAGACCAGGCTGAGGCATTCAGAGTCAGAAGGCAGGAAAAGTCTTGAAAGCAGAATTCAGGGCCTACTTCGCCTGGGCTGGAAAACGTGTAAAGCATACCACAAAAAGACGTTGGCATGGCATATTTAGAAACGGAATATTCAACCCGTTCATGGCGGATCTGAAAGAGGACATGTTAACGTTGGACGCAAATGTATTTGCGCCTTCATAGCTGGCACAGGAGGGAAGTTACATGCACTTTAAGCTGGTACATGGAGACGGTGGGGTACACGTTAGGGAACATTTCTTGACCATAAAATTTATATTTCCTCATTCCCTCCTTGTTCCCTACGGACCCTTCATGATATATCGATCCTCATGAACCGATCAGTCTGTTCACGTAACGTCATTTGCTCTTCTTTTCGCGTTTTGAATGGAAATTGGAATGCGGAATACATGATGTGGCGCACAGACCACAAATCGCTGGCCCACACTGTAGGCACAGGCAGCAACTGAATACTATGACAAGGGCAATGCCTAGGAAGGATAGGATCTTCCATCCCCAAGCGGTCAACGTTGTCCAGAACCAACCGGACCAAGTCCAGGTGCCTGGATTCTGATGTATCAAACTTGCAATTTTATGAAGACGTGTGATAGCTTTATATACAGTTGGCGCGTTTTCTGGAATGAAAACACAGCAACTTGACCCGAGGACTTTACAAGCTCCGCCTCTATCTGCCAGGATGACGTCAATAACAAGACGATTTTGAAGAACAACAACCCGCATGGCGGACTGCTCCTCTGTTAAGTTGCCTAGAGCGGAGGTAGTTTCATTCACTACTGCTTCGAGGGTTCTAGTTAATTTGCGTATCAGTTTACTATTAAAAACAGCACCTAAGTAGGGGAAGAAACCTTTATTGAAGTCTGTATATTGCTCCCATGTCGTTTCAGTATAGTCGACAATCGGGAGATCTCTTCGGAGTCTACTGTTTAGACTAGATTTGTATTTCTGTGATAATCAGGAGGGGCTAGGAAAACAGGGGGCAGAAGGAAAGCAATGTAACAGGTACCATCCCAATCTGGAGGTAAGCGTATGTATGCGGTATGGCCACAAACAAAGTAGGAATGACGAGTAGCTCTAAATGTAGACCTGCCTTGATCATTGAATTCGACCACAGTAGTACATTTACTATGACCTAAGTGTACTGAACCCTTCTTTCTGACACATAAATCACCAGTGACTGGTAATACTGACATAGCAGGGAGAACGGGTGCGGCTTCGGATTCAACAGTAAGAATCATGAGGTTAATTGTATAATTACCTAATCCATATACTTCATTTTCTAGATCAGTTCCTGTCCTAATGGGAAGTCCCTTCTTGTCAGGGTAGCAGGCGTTGAGCAGAACTAGGTTCAGGTTTCCCCAAATCCAATTCCCCTCGAAAACAGCAATATCAGAATCTAAGGAATTAATTAATCTAAACCATGCACCACATGAGCCATTGTGAGTGAACGGATACGGAAAGAGAGGCAGAACTCCCTTGTATTTCTGGTAGGGAGGGAGTCGGCCACATATCCAACAGTTTGTAGCATTGTTAGTCTGATGGGAGTGATGTAACATACTAATGAATGTATTGTTGCGCAGCGCAAGTCTGTAAGATAACTCATGTAGGGGTAATTCACTAAAAGAATGTTCGGCAGAGACATTGTAAGCAGGTTGTGTATGTTTGAAGATAGGGTAGTATACGTGCAGCAATATACTGGCAGCAATAATCAGGAAGCTCAGGAAAAACAAAACCAATAATGTCACTATAAAGTGACTACGAAGTGATTTACGATATGCACGTTTCTTGAGTTGTCTCTCTCTCTCTCTATCTCGATCTAGGGGATGCATGTCAGAAACTAATTTAACCGATTCACCTAGGGGAGGACTTAAACAATTAAACTGTCTGACTTGCTAGATCGAAGTTTTGTTCTATATTCCTCTTGCGGAGTTTTTTCTCTTTTGGGAACTTTAAAAGTCACTCGATTCGGGACAGTCCTTTGAGGGGGTGGAAGAGTCAGTTTCTGGCAACAGTTCATTACATTTCTTAATATGACTCGTGTGGATCCACCCTTTTCGGCCTTCCACCTTGATTGCAGTCCTCGTGGTCAGAAGGACGAGCTTCGGCTCCTGCCAACGGGGCTCCAGCGGACTCCTCCTATCGAAGTTGCGAATCAGCACAGTGTCACCTGGACGGACATCGTGGGGCTTTACATCAGTGTTGTCAGGAAAGGCTGCGGCAACCTG
This sequence comes from Lissotriton vulgaris, assembly GCF_964263255.1. Lineage (NCBI taxonomy): Eukaryota > Metazoa > Chordata > Amphibia > Caudata > Salamandridae > Lissotriton > Lissotriton vulgaris. The sequence continues at coordinate 215,406 of NW_028246081.1, read as the reverse complement.
TGAACGACATGATGGAGTGCAGACATCAAGGAGGCAAGGTAATCTGTCAGCATGTTACAATCAACATCGGTTATTTTCTTAGGCATGGGCGTCCCCCACATATTTGGTGGTCTGCCAAAAACCACTTCATACGGGGATAGTCCTGATCTCGAATGGGGGACCATTCTCATGTAGAATAGTGCAACTGGCAGGGCGACTATCCAGTCGACCCCTTTCTCTTTGCATATTTTAGCTAGACGTGTTTTCAGTGTCTGGTTATGTCTTTCTACAAGGCCAGCTGCCTCGGGATGTCTGACGCAATGGAATTTCCACTGGTATCCTAGCAGGAGTGAAACTTGCTTCATGAGCTCGGACGAGAATGGCTGTCCGTTATCTGAGTACACGATACGAGGCAAGCCGTACCGTGGGAAGAATTCTCGAACCAGCTGCCTGGCAGTGGTCGGGGCAGTGTAATCTGGGACTGGATATGCTTTGGTCCAACGGGAAAGTGCAGAAACAACTACGAGGACATACTTGAATCCTCGACATCTGTCCATCTGGATATAATCCATCTGGAGGACTTCAAAAGGGTGATCGGGAGGATGAAATCCACCTTGCTCTACAGGGACGCTTTTACCTGGATTGAACTGACAACAGATCATGCAAGTACGCACTTTCTGTTTTGCTGCTGCTCGTAAATGTTTGTTGTACCAGAGATTCTGTAAACTGTCTAACATAGCTTTTTCTCCTAGATGTGCTGGACTATGTGCGGTATTTATTATGACTTGAACCATAGAGTCGGGGAGAAACCATGTAGATTTTCCCTTCGTCACCCATCCCTGATCTGTCTGGACCCCTCCTTGTTCAGTCCATTTCTTTATTTCATCTGGAGTGGCATGTGTCTGAATATCGATTACATCTAGTGTGGGATCTTTAACTGTCATACAATGTGTCGGTACTATGATCTTTGTCACGTCAGTTGTCTGGGGGTGAGTTAATTCTGTATGTTTTGCTGTTTGGTCTGCCAGGTAATTACCCTGGGAAACAGAGTCTGTAACTTTAGTATGTGCTTTAGACTTCATGATGGATATGCCTGAAGGCAGATGTATTGCTTCTAACAGTGCTTGAATGAGGGGACCGTGTTGAATCTTGGCACCATGAGAGGTCAAGAAACCTCGTTCTTGCCATAACACTCCGAAGTCGTGTACGACTCCGAAAGCATAACGGGAATCAGTGTATATGTTAACATTTCTGTTCTTGGCTAGTATACAGGCTCGGGTCAGAGCGATGAGCTCCGCTGCTTGAGCAGACAGTGTGTCAATACGATGTGTTTCTTTGACTTCGGTTTCAGTGGTCACTGCATACGCGGCCACTAACTCTCCTGTACTTGTCCTCATGCATGAACCGTCCACGTAAAGTGTCAGGTCTGGATTTGTCAATGGAACATCTGTTAAGTCTCGTCGGGGCTTTGTTACTGCATTAATGATCTCTATACAATCATGCGGAGCTGGATCTGTTATAATCGAGGGTAACAATGTTGCGGGATTTAGGATGCTACAGCGTCTGATTTCTATGTGGGGCTGGAATAGCGTCAATTCATAACCTGTCAGTCGTGCTATAGTCAAGTGTTGAGTCTGGGTTCGGTTTAGAAGGACCTCTACAGAGTGTGGAACTTGTACTGTCAATGGATGTCCTAATACAATTGAGTCGCTCTGTCTGATTGCTAGGGCTGTCGCTGCGACTGACTTTAAGCACGCAGGGAGTGCCTGGGCTACTGAATCCAATGTACTTGAAAAATAAGCGCAAGGCTTATGTGAACCTGCTTGGTCTTGAGTGAGGACAGACAACGCTGTACCATCACGTTCTGTAACAAAAAGTGTAAAAGGTTTGCTGTAACATGGTGTCGCTAAAACTGGTGCTTGGCATAAAGCTTTCTTTAATTCCTCAAAAGCCTGTGTATGTTCCTGAGTCCAAGGAAGGGCAGTCGAAGTCGCTGCCTCCTGTGTTGTCAACTGAATGAGTGGTTTAGCTAGAAATGCATACTGAGGAATCCATTGTCTGCAGTACGAGGTGAGGCCTATAAAAGCTTGTACTTCCTTTTGTGTCTGGGGTTGTGGCATATTTACGATTAGCTGGATGCGGTCAGGAGTGAGCTGTCTCCCCACTTTGGACAGCAAGTGACCCAAGTACACAACTTGCTGAACACAGAATTGTAGCTTTGAAGGAGACACCTTGTGTCCCTTGTCGGCCAGAAAATGTAAAACTGTCAGTGATGCTTGTTCACATTCGGGTTCACTTCGTGCGGTGATCAGCAGATCATCGACGTATTGTAGCAAGGCAGTGTTAACTGGCATTTGGATACAATCAAGTTGTCTTTTCAGTGCTTGGCTATAGATGCTGGGGCTTTCTGTGAATCCTTGAGGTGCGCGCAAAAATTTGAAACTTCGTCCATTTAAACTGAATCCGAAGAGATATTGGCTCTCTGGATCAATGGGCACACTGAAGAAGGCGTTCTTGAGGTCAATTACAGTAAAGAACGTCGCCTCTGAATCAATAGCAGTCAATAAGGATGAGATGTCGGGAACCACAGGGTACTGTGGAACAATGCATTTATTCAGTTCTCGAAAATCAATCACCAGCCGATATACTGGCGGTGCATTGGGATCAGTACGTTTAAGAATCGGAATGATAGGGGAATTACAGATATTGGAGTCGGTTTCTACGACCACTCCTTGGGCAATGAGCTCTTCAATGATTTCCAGTAAAGCCACTACAGCATCGGGTGGTAACTTGTATTGTCTGATTCGGGGTAAAACAACACCTGGCTTGAGTGTAACACGGTATGGTGTAATGTGCATGCAGCCTACATCGGTTGGGCCTTGTGCCCACAGGTGTTCCGGTACATTTTTCAATCTGACATCAAACTCTCGTAATACATAGTGACCCTTAAAGTCACGCAGGAAAAGTCTAACTCCTTCCGGAGAACAACATATCACAGCTCCTAGAGCCTTCAGCGTCTTGATTCCTAACAAGTTTTCTGGACATGATTTCGTGAGTAACAAGTCTGTAACACGTGATAATGGACCTACTGCTAGGGGAACTGGTTTTGATACTTCATTTACAATAGGTTGTCCTGAAAAACCAAGGGAAACATTCTGTGAGCCTGAGAGGGGTGCCCCTGGGACTTCATCATGGCTGATTGTTGTGCGGCTTGCCCCTGTGTCAATTAAAAACTTCCTGTCTTTTCCCAATACTTGACTGTGTACATAAGGACCCTCTTGATCTACAGGAATCTCGATAAGAGGCAAGCCAACCTCCCTCTCTAGGCTGTTTCATGTGTATCGCTGGTAATCGGGATAATCAGATTGGGCATACGGATACATTTGCTGTGAAACTTGCTGAGTCACCTAATGGGCTGTGGCTGTGACACTGCTACGGTCTGTGCTGTATGTGATGAAGCATGCATAGGCTGTGGATTCTGTGAAGTCTGTGGCTGGACCTGGTCTTGTCTGGGCTGACGCGGTCTTTCTTTAGTTTTACCGGTTGCTATATTGTGTTTCAGGACTGGGCATTCATGTACGTAGTGACCTGGCTGCTTGCAATAGTTGCATGTCCCTTTAACGGGAGCTGCTGAATTACCTGTCTGGGTCGTACCCTTTCTTTGGCCGTCGGCTGGAACCGACTGGGCCACTAACATTTTCATTTTCGTGTCTTTCATGCGTCTCTGTTCATGATCCTGTTCTTCTCTAATTCTGTTCTGGTGATACTGTAACATCTGTAACATCTGGGATGGCGTATTTGCTTGCCATGTACTTTCAACTTTGTATACACGGTTCTTAACTGCTGTCAGGGAGTTCTCGACTAATTTAGTTACAAAAAGATGTGGGTATGACTCGCTACCTGGTTTCAGGCCACTATTAATAATGAAACATTTCTCGAATCTTGAATAGAAGTCACTAGTATCTTCATCGTGTTTCTGTTTATAGGCTGAGATTGCGTCCCAGTCTTCCTTTTTAGTTGTCAATAATCTTGGCAAAACCTGTACTATCAAACCTGGTAATGCTTTAGCTTTCTCCCCAAGGCCTAGCCCTGGAGTACGAGTTTTTTCCTCGTCTTCTATTTCAGTCCATATAATCTTTTTATCTCCCACCTCCCATTCTCTCTCCTTGAGTTTCTCGTAGATGCCGGTGGGCAACAGTACTTTTAACAATTTCATAATATCCGTGTATGTGTAGTCTCCCATGAGTAACATATCCTTAAGTTCTCGGTGAAAACCTGCAGGGTCTTTATCGTGACAGGGTACTAGTTTCTTCATCTCTAATAATTCTAACTTGGTCAGAGGTGTGTACACATACACACGTTTCAGGGTATTATCGGCACCCATGACTGGGTGTACCTCTCGTAATGGATTCTGCCTGTCAAAATGCTCCATATGAAACATTTTTCTTTCTGGGGGCGGAGCGGAAACATATTGTGGGCCTAAGAAAGCGTTATATCTGTGCCGTTGTTCTAGAATTATTTGAATTAACTTGGTACTTAGGCCTCTCCATCTATTCATAAGTAGTGCTTCTAATGTATCAGGTAAGGGACCTGGGTCCGAATGTTGATTTCTGTATAACGTGAGGAGGTGCTGAATCATGTATACACCAGCTAATTTCTGCTCGTCTGGGGAAAGGTTCAGAAATGTCTGTGCTACTGTGTCATCATTGTATATGTTAGGATTGTCAGCCCATAGTACTGCGGACCGGGCTAGTTCTTGTTCATCCATAGAATTTAGTACGTGGTACCCCATTCGTTCTTGAAGCATTTTATCAGTATCTTGAAACAGATATTCAGGAGAATTCGGTTTTGATATGCCAGAGAGAAAAACTCTCTTGCTTTCTGGGCGAATACCTTTCTTAAGGTAATTTCCTTTTCCTACATACGCTATCCTTTCTATAGTCGTTTCTGGTTCTTCAGGCCCCTCCTCCTCAGAGGAGTCGTTCCTGTCGCTTTCTTTTTCTCTTTCTCTTTTGTGTATTTCTACCACTGCTTTTCTGATTTTCTTGTACATGCTCACTATACAATTCAATTTATCATGATTTCCCTCGGCTATGTTTTGACCCCACCTGTTTAGTGCTTCCATCTCTTCCTTGTCTGCGCCAGGCCTGTCTCGATCTCTTATTAAGCAATTTATGAAGAAACGTAATACATAACCTTGAGTGTCAACTTTCTGGTGAGCCATGGCGTCTTTAATACTTTCAGGATCTTCCCCAGTTTGGACAAAATGATATATTCTATCTAGGTGTTTCAGTCATCCCTGGGAATAACACTAGGTAATCTGTAGCTTGTCGTATGCGTAGTGATGCTAGCAACATTCTATCATCTTTACCGGGTACTGGATCGTATCTGCAAACTGGAAGGGGTTCTTTAAGCATGTTAAAGCTTGGTGATTGGGGTGTACGTTGCTTCATTAAGTCCTTAACGTTTAATCTACGTGTTGATGGCGGGCTCTGAAGACCCCCTGTCGCACCTCCTGAGGCTGAGGCTTGAGCATTATTTCTCTGTGGAGTCTGTATATGTACCTGAACTTGTCTCTTATTAGGGTCAGGCGCAAACGGATTTAGTATATTAGTCTTAGGTGTGGGAAGTGGTGGAGGTGGAGGAACAGGCTGTCGAACGGGTGAACTTTGTTGCAGTAATGGCGGGACATTGTCTTGGAGTGGGTTGCCACCTCCGTCACCGTCAACAGGCGGCACGCGGGCAGGTGGATTAGTGTAAACGGGAGCTACATCGTCTAGATAGGAAGCCAGGAATATGTCTTTAGTAGTCCTGTGATTTACTTTAGTTGGAACCAATGGTGGCGGCAGATCTTTCGGTATTTCTGGAGTGGCTTTAGGCAAACGCTCGGCCACTATATACATGCCATTTACAAGATTGTTTCGCATGCGGTCTACTTGCTCTGCTTTTACTCGGATACCTTCATTAACTAATTCGTTTTCTCGGACTTCATCCGACTCTTCTCTATGTTTATCTTCTTTTCGGAGTGCCTTTTCGGCACGTTTATGTGATTCTTTACGCCAAAATTCTATGGCATCTTTCTGGGATTGTCTGGCTTTCTTTCTCCATAGTGCTTCTTCTACCTTCAGGATGCACTCGGCATCCCATGTTCCTGTAACGGGCCACCTGTGTCTTTCTTCTAGGTGTTTGGTATAATCGGCCCATAAATCTAGATACAGTATGGCGTCTAGGCCATGCTTATGGTACATAAAATTTCCAGGAGTGTCCCTAGGGGGGATAGGAATTTCTTCCTCTAGTATCCCTTTCCTAGTTCCTATCTGCCTTAATTTATTGAAAAACGGCATCTTGTTACTTAGTACTGGATACTCGATACTTGTTACTTACTCTGAACACAGCTAGTTACACAACAGCTAGTTACACAAAAACGCAGTAATGTACATCAAACAGTCACTCATACCACGACATTAATCACATGAGACATTTTGAACACATATGACTACCCTTGATACTAGATGTACTGCTAAACAGCACAGATACACTGCTGAGAACAGTGCAAGAACTTGAATGCTTGATGTACTGCTAAACAGCACAGATACACTGTCTAAAACAGTGCAGACCGTGTTTGTGTACCCATACCCGTCTTTTCCGGATACATAATAATGCACCCGTCTAGATGCATCCCCAGCAATGGTACTCACCGGGAAGCACGGAACAGAAGGCCTCGGAAAACTCGACTGGACTGGACCGGACTGGACTCGACTCGACTCGATACGTGAATACTTCGGAACTGGTGGGCCTCTTGACACCTCGGACCTTGCTTCTTTCGGCTAGGCTCTGGTCGGGATCCTCCGCACTCCTCACCGCCTCGTCCGGGTGCTGATCGCAGTCTCCGTCACCTCCGTGGGCCAGAGGGAGATACAGGAAATCCTGCGGGTACGCGTAATTGTCCGTCTTGACTTATGGCAGGGGGCAAAGGTTGCAACGCACCATCCGGCGCGTGGGGTGGGGGAGGGGTCCCTGTTCGGGCGCCAAAATAATGTGGTAAATATTTGATTTACCGTCTTAATTTCTATGCAGGTAAGTACTTAAACAAAAATAACTCAATCGGAAAGAAAGACGCAGAGTCCGTGGTGTTAGAGTTCTTAGGGGTTTTATTCCTTAAAAAGGAATGGTTATGGTACCGGATATCGGGTTCCTGCCACCACTGGGGTGCAGGAAGGGATAGAGCAATATTTTATTGACAATACATAGCTTATATACTTAAATCATATACTGAAAACCAATACAGTAGGCGTAACAGCTGAGAGAAACAAGATAAAAGCACACACGTGGTAGCAATACGTAATCAGAAGGCGTGAACTAGGCGTGAACATAGAGACGTGTGCTAGAAACGTCACATGTAAGTGTCACAAGTGGGTGGATACATAGCAGAATCTTGCAATGTCAGCAGAAATCTGAGGTCTGGATGCGCGCGCAGCTGCATGACGTGTGATTTACGTGAAGCTGGAGGGTGCAGGGGACTTGACATTTACACTAGAGGAAAGAGACAGAAGTCTGGCATGTCAGATCAACTCGTACCTCTATCATATCTGATATATGATGTTTAGGAACCATATTATCTAAAAGCAAAAGGTCTCCGGGACAGAGGCTATTCTATACTGACTGTGAGTGCGTGTATAAGCGTCTAAGTGTCTGCATGAGATGCGAGGGGGCATGGGCCTACCATGGTAACAGGAGCCATGAATTACTTGCACGGAGACAGTAAGGCCGGGCCCTTTGCTCTGCAGCTGGGAGGATGTTTACTTAAACTAGTAGGTAGGAATGCATTTTCGAGGAGCGGAGCAGATAATTCGAAGGTTGAGTACGGTCTTGGCAGGCAACAGGCTGAGCTAAGCGCCGTGAGCCGCGCCGGGAGTAAGGCAGAGGTCACGGGTACAAAGGCAGACCAGGCTGAGGCATTCAGAGTCAGAAGGCAGGAAAAGTCTTGAAAGCAGAATTCAGGGCCTACTTCGCCTGGGCTGGAAAACATGTAAAGCATACCACAAAAAGACGTTGGCATGGCATATTTAGAAACGGAATATTCAACCCGTTCATGGCGGATCTGAAAGAGGACATGTTAACGTTGGACGCAAATGTATTTGCGCCTTCATAGCTGGCACAGGAGGGAAGTTACATGCACTTTAAGCTGGTACATGGAGACGGTGGGGTACACGTTAGGGAACATTTCTTGACCATAACATTTATATTTCCTCACAACCTCCCGACTATCATTAAATAAGGTAGTGCCTTCTACCAGTTCTAAAAGTATATCTATGAATAATAAATCAAATTTACCTTTACAAAGTCAACAGGTGCCTATGTCTTTTATATCTGGTGCACTTATGAGGAATTTGTTTGTATTGATAATTCTTGCAGATTAGATGTATGCATAAAATTGAAAAAAACGTGAATATTTTTAGACTTTATTGCTCGACAAATAAGTCCAGGACCAACTGTTTTTGTACCACTTGATACCCAGGTCCACGGATACTTATTGGGTTACCTCGTTATGTTATAATGGAATGTAAAACATGAGGCCAATATTTTTCTCTGGGAATGGTGGCAACCCTATTTCTGCTCCAGGACCCAGATTCTCTCTCCAACATAGTGCGAGTCTGCATTTACGTAGCTTGAGTTTCCCTCTTTTGATCAAACTGGAAAACTTGCCAAGTCACAAAGTGATTTCTATAGTCTTTTAACAGCACCAATAGTATTTCTTTACCAGCATAAACGTCACTTTTACTGCTCACAAAACCTGACTTTACATCTTTAAAATATTTGTGTATTGTATAAATTTTTATATGTGTGAATTAATCTTCTATCGGGGATAGCTGTTCCGGGACAAGAGGCCCTGACAGTTCGGACACATACACAAACATAGTTGGTAAAAATAAATCTTTTCTCAGCCCCTTCAAATAATGACTCATAGAGCTGAGCGGTCACACTTAGAAGAGCACCACACACATCTCACAGACAAACACACACACAGACACACACACAGACAGACACATGCACACACAGACACACACACACCGACACGCACACACACAGACTGACAGACACATACACGCACATACAGACAGACACACACACGCACACAGACACACACACACACACAGACACACACACACAGATGCGCGCACACAGACAGACACACAGATGCACACAGACACACACACACAGACACGCACACACACACACACACAGACACACACAAACACACAGACAGACACAAACACACACACAGACAGACACACACACACACGCACACACAGACACACACACACACACACGCACACACAGACACACACACAGACACACAGACAAACACACACACACACAGACAGACAGACACACACACACACACAGACAGACACACAGACAGACACACACACACACAGACAGACACACACACGCAGACACACAGAGAGACACACACACACACAGACAGACACACACAGACACGCACACACAGACACGCACACACACACACACACACACAGAGACACACACAGGCACACAGACAAACACACACACACAGACAGACAGACACACACACACACGCAGACAGACACACACACAGACACACACACACAGACAGACACACACACACACACAGACAGACAGACACACACGCGCACACACAGACACACACACACACGTGCACACACAGACACACGCACACAGATACACGCACACACACACAGGTGTGCAGCTCTGGTCCCTGCTTTGGCTAAGAGAAGCCAGTCTCATGCACAGACCTCGATGCACAAGAAACAAAACAGAAACAAAAACTAAAATTTGAAAGAGCTAAGGATGCGTGAGATTACACTGAATTAAATCCCCTCGAGTGATATTTCTCAAAAGTAGTCGAAGATGGACTCTGTTTGGTGTTTGCTTAAGAAACCAGCAAGTAGAAGTGTTCCGACTGTGAGTGTCTGAACACCCATGTCTGTGTCTTTGTCGGCGCGAATGCTTGTTTACCATAACACCCACGTCTGTGTCTTTGCCGGCACCAATGCTTGTTTCCCATAACACCCACGTCTGTGTCTTTGCCGGCACCAATGCTGGTTTCCCATAACACCCACGTCTTTGTCTTTACAGGAGCCAATGCTTGTTTCCTATAACACCCATGTCTGTGTCTTTGCAGGTGCCAATGCTTGTTTCCCATAACACCCACGTCTGTGTCTTTGCCGACGCCTGTGCTTGTTTCCCATAACACCCATGTCTGTGTCTTTGCCGGCGCCAATGCTTGTTTCTCATACGAGACCCTGTCATGGACTCAAACACCCATGTCTGTGTCTTTGCAGGCGCCATTGCTTGTTTCTCTTAACACCCACATCTGTGTGTTTACAGGTGCCAATGCTTGTTTCCCATAATACCCATGTCTGTGTGTTTGCAGGCGCCAATGCTTGTTTCCCATAACATCCATGTCTGTGTGTTTACAGGAGCCATTGCTTGTTTCCCATAACACCCATGTCTGTGTCTTTACAGGAGCCAATGCTTGTTTCCCATAACACCGATGTCTGTGTCTTTACAGGAGCCAATGCTTGTTTCTCATAACACCCATGTCTGGGTCTTTGCAGGCACCAGTGCTTGTTTCACTGCTGGAAGCGGCAGTTACGTCAGCGGCCTCCAGAGGGCGTTCCTCGCCTGCTGATGAAACCCACGGAGCTGCACATGGGAGGAACGAGAGAAGGGTTTCCTCTTCCGGGTCAGCGGCGGCAGAGACAGCACCAGTAGCGAGTGGTGGGGGGGTGTCATCACTTCCGGCCTCTCCTGGTGTGGAGCTTTTCTTCTAGTTTATATTTGTTAGGGGAATACATTCTTAGTTTACATATGATATCAATCTTTTTTGATGATGGCTACTCTTTTACATTGCACTGTTTCCTTTGACGCAGGGCCGCAGCCAGTTTTTTAAATCTGCCTGATAGTGTAACACAGCAACAGATAGATGCGGAACCCTCACTTTTCCTCCTACTCTCTCCTCCTAGTCTATGCAGTCTGCAACTATATAAACCCCTGTGGACTCGGAAGGGGTGTGGGTGTGTGAATTTATTTCCACAGTTTATACAGATTATTGCATCTTCAATGAATCCGCCACAGTTCTTCTCTTACCTGTGATTAGGCGAAGAGATGGCTGCATGGTAATGATTTGGTTTCCAAAGGGGCCAGGGTGGTGATAGTAGACAGTAGCAGCAGCATGCTAGCGGACAGGTCGAATACTAGTGAAGCAGTAAGCACCAGACCCTGCACCGAGGCTTCACTCCCTCCTAGCCGAACTCAAACTGTAGGTTGAGGAATGAATATTGATCGCAGGGACTAATTAAATTGACATATTTAAAACTGACTTAATGCCGTTTTATTTGCAAGTTTTGACACAAAAATAATGAGACCGCCACCCTAGGGAGACTAGAGTGCTACTAGTAGTACAGTACACGAGAAGAAGACTGCCAAACCAGAAACCACAATAAGCAATGCTAAAGTAACATAAATCAGAATGGGGGGCTAGTACAAGTTACAAACTGAAGTCGACTTGAGCTATGAAGTGGACAAGCGTAACCTTTGGTGCTGAAAGGAGGATGATGCTTTCAATTATTATGGATTAGGTTCCTCTGGAAAATCATGAATATCGAATACTGGTGGGTGGGCAATCTAATATTTATAATATTGCCAGTGTGGGCTATATACTTAGAGCAGAAGAAGGCCCTCGCCCTGCCTTGAGTTGGTGTTGCTTTCACCACATCCGCCCCAGCAAGTGTGTGATCAATAATGATGTAAATTTAATTTAGTCATACCTCAATAAATCACACAGCCGGGAGGAAGAGGGCTAGGGGTTCAATGAATGGATGGAAAGTGGGATTTAAGGGAAAGGTTTGACAAAGACTAACATTACACATGGACAACCCATTCATCTTGCCAGCCGAGCATCATAAATCTGCTAGGGGAGGAAAAGGAAATGCATGCATGATGATGAGTACTCGACTAGTACAGATATATCAAATTGTCTATCTGTTATGCAGTGAATAGTGCAGTTAAGCTTCCACAAAAGATCCCTTCCTAACAGGCAGATTGGCCTTGAGTCGCATACCACAAACTGATGTCTATCTCGGAAAGTCCCATTACTCACAGTAAACGACTCAGTCAAAGGGTTTCTCATTTTCTTGTTTGCTACTCCTACAACTTGGATTGATTGTTCTGGGAGGGGTAGGTTGGGAATTACTGCAGATCTAACAGTAGAACGGGTAGCACCAGTGTCAACCAAAAAGGTGGTAGGATGCCGTTCAATGTCAGCTTCCACAAACGGTCACCTCTGGTCTACCTCCAAGACTGCCCCAAGAGTGCAGTCTTCCTCCCCCCTCAGGCACCGTCATACCAACGAGTCAGGACTGTACTCGTTAAGCCCATCAAAGAGAGACATCTGCTGGTATGTCCGAGTCCCTTGCGGGATTCTCGGTGGCTGGGGAACCTGCGCTTGTGGAACCAATGTCCCCCCTTTCATTGATCTTGGATTAGTCACAGTATTAATCATTTCAGGCACCTGCACTGTCTCTACCTCCTGCTGCAACTGATTTGCTGGGTTTAATGGACACTCGCATTTCCAATGCTCGATTTGATGACAAAGATGACATGCAGTGGTCTTCTTCAGTGTCGCCACATCCATTCCCGTTTTGGGGTCTACTTGTTTTCCCTTTCCCTGATCCTGACCATTCTGTGCTCCTCCCTGATTAATTCCCTGTTTTCTCCCTAATGTTACTCCACTTGGCTGCATCTGGAGTCTTTCATCAGCAGCTTTCATCTGGACAAACATCAGCTTATCTTTAAGCTTCCTATGTTTCGAGTCCACCTCATCACTGCGATACCTGGCATATCGCAGTATCTCATCCACTGGCTTGTTCTGCCAACAGATCAAATGCTGCTGAATCATAAGTCTAATCTCTTGTCTCAGACCCAAACCAAAATTTGAAATGAACTGTCCCATGTCTTTAGAGTCTAACGTATCTGACCCACTGTACTGTTTGTAGACTTGCAAAAGTCTTTCATAATACTCATGTACCGTCTCCTTCGGTTCCTGAACGGTTCGATCTATCTTGACCCGATCAATGTCCTGTGGCGCTACCTTGGACTTCAGCCATGTGATCATCTGTTCAAACTTCTTCATGACAATAGGCGAAGGACCATTTGTAACAGAATCCCTAACTGGTTTATAAGTAGGCCAATCAATAGGAACTTTACAAGCTGCACACAAATCGCTCGGAACTTCAGTGTCAAACAGCGTATTCATATCAAACCACAACACCTTTGAGATCTTAACAAAGCGATCAACCTGTGTGTACCATTCAACTGGTTTCTCCCTCAGCTTAGGGAAGTCATTTGTGAACGCTGCTAAGTCACCTCTACTCCAGGGCACATACCGTCTACTAGCTACCTCCCGCAAAGGGTATTTCTGTACTCCCAACACTCCCCCTCCCGGAGGTGGTGTCTCTCCTACGCTCTTTTTAGCACTCTTCTTTTTGGACCATCTTTCTTCCCACCTTTTGAGCATTTTCCATGCGCGTATCACCATAATCAGTTCCCGAATGTTCTAAATCCAATGACCCTCTTCTTTTCCAGTTTCTGCTCACTGTATTGCAACATGTTACCCCCTTGTAACATCTTTGATTTGGACAAATCCACCTTGTACCTCTTCGCTAAGGCAGACATTTTCTCATGTACCCACCTTGCCTTTCGAGCCTCATCCTTTGCTACAAACAATAACTCATGTTATGTTATGTTATGTTAAAAATACTTTATAGCGCACTCACACCCAACAGTTTCATGGCGCTGTGAGCACAGGGTAAACAAACATTCAGCAGTGTAGGTAATTAACAAAGAAAGTGATTATCCATGGGCTTGGCGGAACAATAAAGTTTTCAGGAGGGATCTAAAGCAAGGGTAAGAAGGAGTAAGTCTCAGCTCCAAGGGTAGTGCATTCCAACGGGAAGGGGAAAGAAAAGAAAATCTAAGACCACCATGTCTTTTGCGGTTGAAAGTAGGAATTGTAAGTAGGGCCAAGTAAGAAGAGCAAAGGTTGCGCGAAGGAAAATAGCGGTGAAGAAGAGAAGAAATGAAAACGGGGCCAAGGCCAGCCAGGGCTTTAACGATGATGCAGCCAGCCACTGGAAACCAATGAAGGGCTTTAAGCAAGGGGCGAGCATGAAGGTGTCTGGGCTGATGGAAGATTAGTCTTGCGGCCTGATTCTGTACCAGCTATAGGCGATTTAGCTGGTACGCAGGGATGCCAACATAAAGTGAGTTGGCATAATCAATACTAGAGACTACAAGGGCCAACAGAACCAGGCTCAGGGCCTCCGTGGTTAGAAATCAGGAGATCTTACGGATTTTCCGAAGATGTAAAAAGCAAGAGGATACCACAGCACTAATCTGGGGCTTCATGGAAAGGTCCTTGCTAATAATGACTCCTAAGTTTTTTGCTGAGTTGACAGGGCGGGGAGGGGAGCCAAAGCCGGAAGGCCAGAAATTAGAATTCCAAGGGTTGGAGGCACCTCCGATCAAGACCAGCTCGGTCTTGTCGGGGTTAAGCTTTAATTGATTGTCCTCAATCCAGTTACTAATAAGACACAGGGTAGACTGAAAATTATAAATTGATTGATCGGAGGAGTCAATGTCAAAGACTAGCTGGATGTCATCAGCGTAGTTAAATGCAATGACATTGCTACTCCGTAAAGACCGGATGAGGGGAGTCAGATGTAAGGTAAAAAGAAGGGGAGAGAGGGAGGACCCTGGGGGACACCACATGCCAACTTAACTTTATCCGCCGAGAAGTTGGAAAGGCGGACAGCCTGATGACGGTTGCTCAGGAAGGAGCCACCCAGGGCCGGCCCCCGGATGCCGGCGTCTCCGACGCGGCCGACCACAATATCATGGTCGACCGTGTCGAAGGCAGCCGAGAAATCTAGGAGCACCAAGGCCTGGCTGATCCCAAGGTCCGCTCCTCTCCTCAGCTCCTCCATTACTGAAAGGATGACTGACTCGGTCGAATGGGCCGGCCTAAAGCCAGCCTGTTACGGGTCAAAGAACTGGGTGCATTCGATAAACGAGCTCAAAAAGTTAGTGACATGGGCCTCCAGCACTTTACTAAGGTAGGGGAGCAGGGAAATAGGGCGAACGTTGCTCATTAAGGAGGGGTCTGCATTAGGCTTTTTCAAGATGGGTATCACTTTGGCTGTCTTGAAGGAGTCAGGGACCAGGCCAAGCCGGAGGGAATTATTAAGGAGTGCCAGGGGGGGTTTGGGACAGGCAGTAAAAGCCTCCCGTAAAATATGGGGGGGCAGCAGTCTGTGGGAGAGCCAGAACCCACCTTTTTTAACAGGGAAGAGAATTCCTCCTCGGATATCGGGGGTATCCGGTCCACTGTGTGAGGGTTTCTGGTGGCAGATGTAGTGGCAGATGTGAGTGTGGAGAATGGTGTACAAAGAGGAATACTATTTTTAATTTTAGCAATTTTTTCCACAAAAAAGGAATAAAGAGAATCGCAAAGGGCTTGAGAGGGGGGGAGTTTAATAGTCACTCTATCGGGGTGTGAAAGCTCTTCCACTATAAAAAAATATCTTTTGCCTTAGTGGCAGAGTCAGTAATCCTCTTAGAGAAGTACAAGGTGTTTGCCTGGAGAATGGATTGCTTATAATCTTTAAGCTGGGCCATGAACAACATTTTTTTCTCTGGGGCATAATTGTGCCTCCAGCTACGTTTGGCCTGCCTGAGGGTACGTTTTTTAATTTTTAACTCATCCGAAAACCATCTCTGGGCATCGTGGGGGCGCTTTAATTTGAGACGTCTAAATGGCGCCACAATGTTGCGGGCTGATTCATGCCAGTGCCTCATGCTAGTAGCCTGAGTGTTTAGGGAGTCATGTTCGGTGGGGGAGGAGGGGCTGAGTAAGGAACAAAATTCATTGAGATAAGCCCTGTTCCAATTCCTGGCCAGGAGGTTCCCCGTAAGTTTTCTCGGATTCCGTTATTACGTGGAATCTATCATCACGTTAACGCTCCTTGACTGTTGTGGGGCTGGGTTCGAGCACGCTATAATTGTCTATGAGGGGCGTCGCTTGTTCGAGTAGCCAAATTTGGGATCTCTCGACTTGATTGACTGTGACACATAACCATCTGACTTCGTATATGGTACAAATCCGATATAATCCGTGGAATCTATCATCACGTTACCGCTCCTTGACTGTTGTGGGGCTGGGCTCGAGGACTTCTATATCCCCATCTCTCATGATTCACCTCTTATATATTGAGACGTATTGCCTTCGTGATTTCAGGGGAACGCTTCATGTTACACTTATTCGATAGCCAATTACATCTACCTCAAGTCATCGGATTATATGGATTCTTGTCCCTTGCAGCTGCGCGCTTGACTTGTATTCTAATTGTTATGGTCGTTATTTTTATATTTCTTGATATGGACACGTTATGATCTTGGATGCGTCGTGCTAGCTTTGCTTACATAGCCTTGAAAAAGTCATAGTACTGATCTATAGTACTGACGAAACACGTATCGTCTGTTTCTTGTCAACTCTACTTTTATGGATCTTCTAATAAAGAAAAAAGGAAAAAAATTGAACTTTCCCGTTTATTTGTCCTGTCCAAATGCAGAAACCATAGGACTATTACAGTTCAAGTGTTGCTGAACTACAAGGATACCTATTAGTCTTTTTCTGTACATTTGTGCTTTAGGAATATGCTCTCTTTGACCATTTTCCTGTAGTTTCCCCTTAAGTGTTTGGCTAGTGTGAGGGATAGAGGCCAAGGAAAACGTAATGATAAAGTGGTCAGACAAGGAGAAATAAGGGGTTGGGAAATATCCAGATTGGACGTCCAGACCTGGTCTAGGACGTGGCCTTTTATATGCGTTGCCGACTGGATATGTTGAATACAATACATGCCCGCTAGGAGATCCGTAAAGGCAGAGGAGCAAGTGCTCTCCCTAGCATCTGAGGGCCAGTAATTAAAATCACCGATGATCAGTACTTTTGAGTTACTGATCACCAGTTGGGAGAGCATATCGCCGAACAGCGACGAGAAGCCAGGCATGTGTTGGGGGGGGGGGACGATAAACAAGAACACAGATAAGAGGGGACAGGGAAGATTCAAGTCTTAGGATGAGGCAGTCGACTGATGGGATGCTAGCAACCTTTAGGGATGAGAACCTGATTGAGTGTCTAACAATGGCTGTGACCCCACCACCGGGCTTACCAGAAGATCTATTAGTCTGGAGGATATAGTAGCCCGGGGGCACCGCCGCCAGAATGTCAGGGGTTGACTCCTCATTGAGCCAGGTTTCCGTCACTAGGAGTATGTCAGGTTTCTCTGAATTCACTAGTTGGAAGATCTCTAACTGGTGTTTAACTAGCGAGCGGGTGTTTAAATAGCTGACTGTCAAGATAGAGCTGGTTACTTTTTTGGCTGGGGGTAGAGAATCACGAGTGCCAAACGGGGCAGGAGGGGACAGGGCAGCTGCTAAGGGAGATGTGAATTCCTGAAAATCGGACCTGGGGCTAAAGATACCCAGTGAGCCGGTTCATCGGGTTCATAATGCTCCACTCTCTCTCCAGAGGTAAGTTTCCTTCGATTATATCATCTACCTCTGCTTTCAGTCTCACTACATCCACCATCTTTGCCCTTATGTCCGCTTTCAGAGTCCCTCGACTAGATGCACCATTCAATTCTTCACTTGAACTGCTCTGTTCTCTACACATATTCCCTTCGGCTGCATCCATAAGGACTGGTTTGTTCCCTTCGCTTCCATGATCCCACCTTACTGTCATCCTGTCATTCTGATTCCTCACGGGTGGCTCCCACATTCTTAGGTCTGATCTCGAATCGGCAAGGGATCTCGGCCTCGCCGTCCTTATCTCCATCTGTCCCCTTGATGAGTCTTCAGTGACTGGCAATGGTGTACTCAATTCACTGGGTCTCGGCAATTGAGCACTCACGCTCACTGTGCCATTCCCTTCAGAGCTAGTTGTCTCTCCTATTACTGACTGTGATGAATTTCCATTTCTCGCCTGATCTGGATCGTACACTGACACTATGGGACCAATGGTGGCATTTTGGAGTCCTAAAGTTAGGAGTCCTAAAGTTAGGACTCCTAAATGCCTTGTGTGAATACTGAAAGTCTTAAAGTTAGGATTTTTCTCAGTTTAGGAGTCCTAAAGTTAGGACTCCTAACTTTAGGACTCCTAAATGACTTTTGTGTAAACGAAATGAGTAAGGGCCTACTGTGAATACCAAAATGGTCGTAAGTTTAGGATTTTGTCTTAAGTTAGTTCTGTGAATCAGGCCCACTGTTCTTGGAAATGGGCCGCTAAACCTGCTCTAGTAAAAGTACTGGGCAGGTCCGTTAACTCTGGTATTTCAGGGTGATACACACACACACCGACAGACACACACACGCACACACAGACAGACACACTCACGCACACACAGACAGACACACACATGCACACACAGACAGACACACACACGCACACAGGCACACACACACGCACACACAGACACACACACACAGACGCGCACACACACACAGACACACAGACGCACACACACACACACACACACACACGCACACAGACACGCACACACAGACACACACACAGACACATACACACAGACACGCACACACACATGCACACACAGACACACACACAGACATGCACACACAGACACACACACACAGACACGCACACACACACACACACACGCACACACAGACACACACACACACAGACACGCACACACAGACACACACAGACACAGACAGACAGACACACACACAGACAGACAGACACACGCACACACACACAGACACACACACAGACAGACAGACACACGCACACAGACACGCACACACACACACGCACACACAGACACACACACAGACACGCACACACAGACACACACAGACAGACAGACACACACACACACATGCACACACAGACACACACAGACAAACACAGACACACAGACAGACACACACATGCACACAGACACACACACGCACACACAGATACGCACGCACAGACACAAACAGACACACACACAGACATGCACACACAGACAGACACACACGCACACACAGACAGACACAGACACGCACACAGACATGCACACACAGACAGACACACACACACGCATACAGACACACCCACGCACACACAGACACGCACACACAGACACACACAGACATGCACACACAGACAGACACAAGTCAAGTCAAGTCAAGTCAGAAAATTTATATAGCGCACTACCTACCCAGAGGGTCTCAAGGCGCTTAGAAAGGGGAGGAGGATTACTTGTCAAATATCCATGTTTTAAGTTGCTTTCTGAATGCTAGGTGGTTCTGGGTGAGGCGAAGGTACGCGGGGAGTGAGTTCCATGTTTTAGCAGCCAGGTAAGAGAAGGATCTGCCACCCATGGTGGTCTTGTTGATGCGAGGTACAGTGGCGAGGGCTTGGCTGGAAGAACGTAGTTGGCGGGAGGGGGTGTAGAAGGACAGTCGTGAGTTGAGGCATTCTGGTCCGATGTCGTAGAGTGATTTGTGTGCGTAGGTTAGCAGTCGGAAAGTGATTCTCTTATTGACGGGTAGCCAGTGGAGGTCTTTCAGGTGACCAGAGATGTGTTCGTTGCGCGGGATGTCTAATATGATCCTGGCTGAGGCGTTTTGGATTCGTTGGAGTTTCTTCTGGAGTTTAGCGGTAGTACCTGCGTAGAGGGTGTTTCCGTAGTCCAGTCGGCTCGTGACAAGAGCATGGGTGACTGTTTTCCTTGTTTCGGTGGGGATCCAGCGAAATGTTTTCCTGAGCATGCGAAGGATGTTGAAGCAGGATGAGGATACGGCGCTGACTTGTCTGTTCATTGAGAGTGAAGAATCCAGGATCACGCCTAGGTTCCGTGCGTGGTCTGTCGGGATGGGTGCTTTTCCAAGGGCTTCCGGCCACCAAGAGTCGTCCCATGCAGAGGGGGATGTACCTAATATGAGGACTTCTGTTTTGTCTGAGTTCAGTTTCAGACGGCTTTGTTTCATCCATTCGGCAACTTCTTTCATTCCTTCGTGTAGGTTAGTTTTGGCGGTGCTGGGGTCATTGGTGAGAGAAAGGATTAGTTGAGTGTCATCCGCGTAAGAGATGATGTTGAGGTTGTGTTGGCGGGCGATGGCCGCGAGGGGGCTCATATATACGTTGAAGAGGGTGGGGCTGAGTGAGGATCCTTGTGGTACGCCACAGATGACTTCAGTGGCCTCGGACTTGAATGGTGGGAGGATGACTCTCTGGGTTCTTCCGGTGAGGAACGATGTGATCCATTCAAGTGCTTTTCCTTGTATTCCGATGTTATTGAGGCGTTGTAACAGGGTGCTGTGGCAGACTGTGTCGAATGCTGCAGAGAGGTCGAGGAGGATGAGGGCGACTGTGTCTCCATTGTCCAGTAGAGTTCGAATGTCGTCTGTTGCTGCGATGAGGGCGGTCTCAGTGCTGTGTTTTGCTCGGAAGCCAGATTGTGAGGAGTCGAGGGATTTGTTGGCTTCGAGGAAAGCGGCGAGCTGGTTGTTGACGGCTTTCTCGATGACTTTGGCCGGGAATGGAAGGAGCGAAATGGGGCGGTAATTTTTGAGTTCGGTGGGGTCCGCTGTGGGTTTTTTCAGAAGGGCGGTGAGTTCAGCGTGTTTCCAGTCTTCCGGGAAGGTGGCGGAGTTGAAGGAGCAGTTGATGACGTCTCGGAAGTGCGGTGCTATGACGGAGTCTGCTTTGTTGAAGATGTGGTGAGGACATGGATCTGTGGGGGATCCTGAGTGGATGGAGTTCATCAGCCGGATGGTGTCCTCAGTGGAGATTGGGTTCCAGTTGTTAAGGGTGTTCACGGGGGAGAGTGTTCAGCAGATGGTTGGGTGGGTTGGTCTCCGGGTTGGTTGTCGAAGCTGTTGTGGATGTCTGCAATCTTGTTGTGGAAAAATGAGGCTAGGGAGTCGCAGAGGGCTTGGGAGGGGGTGATGTCGTTGGAGTTGGCCGAGGGGTTGGAAAATTCCTTGACGATGTTGAAAAGTTCCTTGCTGTTGTGGGCGTTGTTGTCAAGTCGATCCTTGAATGCTGTTTTCTTGGCCTTTCGGATTAGTTGGTGGTGAGTGCGTGTGGCGTTCTTGAAGGCGTCCTTGGTGCTAGGGGTTGGGTCTTTTTTCCAGGCCTTTTCAAGGGAGCGGCAGAGTTTCTTGGACTTCTTAAGATCATCGTTGAACCATGAGGCCTTCTTGTTGCCAGGTTTGCTTTGACGTTTTTTCAGTGGTGCTAAGGTGTCGGCGGTGTTGGATAACCATAGGGTGAGGTTAGCGGCGGCTTGGTTTGGGTTAGAAGAGTGGGCTGGGGTGTTTAGAAGGAGCGATGCGGAGATCTGGTCGGTGGTGATTTTGTTCCAGTTTCTTTGCACACACACACACACAGACACACACACACACGCGCACACACAGCAGACACACACAGACACACACACACACAGAGACACACGCACACACACACAGGTGTGCAGCTCTGGTCCCTGCTTTGGCTCAGAGAAGCCAGTCTCATGCACAGACCTCGATGCACAAGAAAAAAAACAGAAACAAAAACTAAAATTTGAAAGAGCTAAGGATGTGTGAGATTACACTGAATTAAATCCCCTCGAGTGACATTTCTCAAAAGTAGTCGAAGATGGAACCTGTTCGGTGTTTGCTTAAGAAACCATTAAGTAGAAGTGTTCCGACTGTGAGTGTCTTAACACCCACGTCTGTGTCTTTGCAGGCGCCAATGCTTGTTTCTCATACTAGATCCTGTCATGGACTCAAACACCCATGTCTGTGTCTTTGCAGGTGCCAATGCTTGTTTCTTATAACACCCACGTCTGTGTGTTTACAGGCCCCAATGCTTGTTTCCCATAATACCCATGTCTGTGTGTTTACAGGAGCCAATGCTTGTTTCCCGTAACACCCATGTCTGTGTCTTTGCAGGCGCCAATGCTTGTTTCCCATAACACCCACGTCTGTGTCTTTGCAGATGCCAAAGCTTGTTTCCCATAACATCCATGTCTGTGTCTTTACAGGAGCCAATGCTTGTTTCCCATAACACCCATGTCTGTGTCTTTACAGGCACCAATGCTTGTTTGCCGTAACACCCATGTCTGGTTCTTTACAGGAGCCAGTGCTTGTTTCCCATAACACCCATCTCTGTGTCTTTGCAGGCACCACTGCTTGTTTCCCATAACACCCATGTCTGGGTCTTTACAGGAGCCAATGCTTGTTTCCCATAACACCCATCTCTGTGTCTTTTCAGGCGCCAATGCTTGTTTCCCTGCTGGAGCCTAGAGGCGGCGGTTCCGTCAGCGGCCACCAGATGGCGTTCCTCGCCTGCTGATGAATCCATTGAGCTGCACATCAGATGGAAGGGAGCAGGGTTTCCTCTTCCGGGTCAGTGGCAGCAGAGACAGCAGCAGCAGCAGCGGTGACATCACTTCCAGGCTTTCCTTGTGTGTGCAGCCTGCTGCAGAGGAGGAAGGAGCCCTGTCTGTCTGTGCAGTCACCTTCTTCTTCAGACCCTCAGAGATCCCCCCTCAGACCCCAGATCTGCCCCCTCATACCCCAGAACCCTTCCTCCCCCCCAGCCCCTGGAGGAGGAGAGAGCCTGGTCAGGTCTGCAAAGGTCTCTGCTCAGGTATGAGATTGTCCGCACCTTCTGCTGTGCTTGTAGAAATAGACTGAATAATCCTGGAGGGAATCTCTGCAGGAGCTGGGCTTTGCTGGGCTCTTCTATCCGGGGGCCCCTGGAGCTGAGCTGGGCTCTTCTATCCGGGTCTCCTGGGTCTGAGCTGGGCTCTCCCATCCGGAGCCCCTGGGGCTGAGCTGGGCTCTTCTATCCAGGGCCCCTGGGGATGAGCTGGGCTCTTCTATCCAGGGCCCCAGGGGTTGAGCTGGGCTTTTCTATGCGGGGCCCCTGGGGGTGAGCTGGGCTCTTCTTTCCAAGGGCCCCTGGGGCTGAGCTGGGCTCTTCTATCCCGGGGCCCCTGGGGCTGAGATGGGCTCTTCCATCCGGGGCCCCTGGGGCTGAGCTGGACTCTTCTATCCGGGGGCCTTGGGGCTAAGCTGGGCTCTTCTATCCGGGGGCCTTGGGGCTGAGCTGGGCTCTTCTATCCGGGGCCCCTGGGGCTGAGCTGGGCTCTTCTATCCGGGGCCTCTGGGGATGAGCTGGGCTCTCTTATCCGGGGGCCCCTGGGGCTGATCTGGGCCCTTCCATCCAGAGGCCCCTGGGGCTGAGCTGGACTCTTCTATATGGGGGCCCTGGGGCTGAGCTGGGCTCTTCTATCCGGGGGGCCCCTGGGGCTGAGCTAGGCTTTCTATCCGGGGGCCCCTGGGGCTGAGCTGGGCTCTTCTATCCGGGTCCCTGGGGCTGAGCTCGGCTCTTCTATCCGGGGGTCCTGGGGCTGAGCTGGGCTCTTTTATCCGGGGGCACCTGGGGCTGAGCTGGGCTCTTCTATCCGGGGCCCCTGGGGCTGAGCTGGGCTCTTCTATCTGGGGGCCCTGGGGCTGAGCTCGGCTCTTCTATCTGGGGACCCCGGGGCTGAGCTGGGCTCTTCTATCGGGGACCCCTGGGGCTGAGCTGGGCTTTTCTATCTGGGGGCCCTGGGGCTGAGCTGGGCTCTTCTATCCGGGGCCCCGGGAGTTGAGCTGTGCTTATCTATCTGGGGGCCTCTGGGGCTGTGCTGGGCTCCTCTATCCGGGGGCCCTGGAGGGCTGAGCTGGGCTCTTCTATCCGGGGGCCCTGGGGCTGAGCTGGGCTCTTCTATCCGGGGGTCCTGGGGCTGAGCTGGGCTCTTCTATCCGGGGGCCCCTGGGGCTGAGCTGGGCTCGTCTATCCGGAGACCTCTGGGGCTGAGCTGGGCTCTTTTATCCGGGGGCCCCTGGGGGCTGAGATGGGCTCTTCTATCTGGAGCCCCTGGGGCTGAGCTGGGCTCTTCTATCCAGGTCCCTGAGGTTGAGCTGGGCTCTTCCATCCGGGGCCCCTGGGGTTGAGCTGGGCTCTTCTATCCAGGGGCCCCTGGGGCTGAGCTTGGCTCTTCTATCCTGGGGCCCCTGGGGCTGAGGTGGGCTCTTCTATCTGGGGGCCCCTGGGGCTGAGCTGGGCTCTTCTATCCGGTGGCCTTGGGGCTGAGCTGGGTTCTTTTATCCGGGGCCCCTGGGGCTGAGCTGGGCTCTTCTATCCCGGGGCCCCTGGGGCTGAGCTGGGCCCTTCTATCCGGGGGCCCCTGTGGCTGAGCTGGGCTTTTTTATCTGGAGGCACTGGGGCTGAGCTGGGCTCTTCTATCGGGGGGGCCCTGGGGCAGAGCTTAGCTGGGCTCTTCTATCCGGGGGCCCCCGGGGCTGATCTGGGCCCTTCTATCCGGAGGCCCCTGGGGCTGAGCTGGACTCTTCTATCTGGGGGCCCTGGGGCTGAGCTGAGCTGGGCTTTTCTATCCGGGGGCCCCTGGGGCTGATCTGGGCCCTTCTATTCGGAGGCCCCTGGGGCTGAGCTGGACTCTTCTATCCGGGGCCCCTGGGGCTGAGCTGGGCTCTACTATCCGGGGGCCCCTGGGGCTGAGCTGGGCACTTCTATCCGGGGGCCTCTGGGGCTGAGCTGGGCTCTTCTATCCGGTGGCACCTGTAGCTGAACTGGGCTCTTCTATCGGGCCCCTGGGACTGAGCTGGGCTCTTCTATCTGGGGGCCCCGGGGCTGAGCTCGGCTCTTCTATCAGGGGACCCCGGGTCTGAGCTGGGCTCTTCTATCCGGGCTGTTCTTGCCTTAGTACATCAGGTAGAACCGCCCATGACGGCGTGCCATGGGTAGTACGGTTGATACTTCATCTCATTCCTAGATCTAGGGCTGGTGCTTCCTTGTGCTCATTTGTTCTTGCCTTAGTACATCGGGTAGTACCACCAATGACGGCGTGCCATGGGTAGTACGGTTGATACCTCATCTCATTCCTAGATCTAGGGAGGGTGCAGCCTTGTACTCATTTGTTCTTGCCTTAGTACATCGGGTAGTACCGCCCATGACGGCGTGCCATGGGTAGTACGGTTGATACTTCATCTCATTCCTAGATCTAGGGAAGGTACAGCCTTGTACTCATCTGTTCTTGCCTTAGTACATCGGGTAGTACCGCCCATGACGGCGTGCCATGGGTAGTACGGTTGATACTTCATCTCATTCCTAGATCTAGGGAAGGTACAGCCTTGTACTCATCTGTTCTTGCCTTAGTACATCGGGTAGTACCGCCCATGACGGCGTGCCATGGGTAGTACGGTTGATACTTCATCTCATTCCTAGATCTAGGGAAGGTACAGCCTTGTACTCATCTGTTCTTGCCTTAGTACATCGGGTAGTACCGCCCATGACGGCGTGCCATGGGTAGTACGGTTGATACTTCATATCATTCCTAGATCTAGGGAGGGTGCAGCCTTGTACTCATTTGTACTTTCCTTAGTACATCAGGTAGTACCACCCATGACGGCGTGCCACGGGTAGTACGATTGATACCTCATCTCATTCCTAGATCTAGGGAAGGTACAGCCTTGTACTCATCTGTTCTTGCCTTAGTACATCGGGTAGTACCGCTCATGACGGCGTGCCATGGGTAGTACGGTTGATACTTCATATCATTCCTAGATCTAGGGAGGGTGCAGCCTTGTACTCATTTGTACTTTCCTTAGTACATCAGGTAGTACCGCCAATGAGGGTGTGCCATGGGTAGTACGGTTGATACTTCATATCATTCCTAGATCTAGGGAGGGTGCAGCCTTGTACTCATTTGTACTTTCCTTAGTACATCAGGTAGTACCACCCATGACGGCGTGCCACGGGTAGTACGATTGATACCTCATCTCATTCCTAGATCTAGGGAAGGTACAGCCTTGTACTCATCTGTTCTTGCCTTAGTACATCGGGTAGTACCGCTCATGACGGCGTGCCATGGGTAGTACGGTTGATACTTCATCTCATTCCTAGATCTAGGGAGGGTGCAGCCTAGTACTCATTTGTACTTTCCTTAGTACATCAGGTAGTACCGCCAATGAGGGTGTGCCATGGGTAGTACGGTTGATACTTCATATCATTCCTAGATCTAGGGAGGGTGCAGCCTTGTACTCATTTGTACTTTCCTTAGTACATCAGGTAGTACCGCCAATGAGGGTATGCCTTGCGTAGCAGTGTAGATACTTTCCCAGGTGTTGTACGCCTCTGAAGGTGGCTCCATTCCAAGGGGACATCTCATCGCCACAATGCTGCTCCTCTGGTTCGTGTTGCAAGCGATCCAGAAGGCAGTTTTGTTGCTTTTTACAGGCACTTTGCCCATAGTGGCTGTTATATTCTTATTTTAATGTGTACCAATCTTATGAACTGGAAGGGTGAAAGGGTCCACCGGGTCGTGATATGCGTGGGGCTGAGTCGGAGCGGCGGCATCTTGGTAGGAGTGGAAAGCGTAGTACCGGCATCTATAGGACCAAAGGTCACCCATGAATAAAATATTTCAAAGGTATACACTGCATGTGCTTGTACAACAAATGTTACTGCCCCCCTGTGCTCAATGTTGCCTCTGTCTTCACAATGTTGTGTAACTTCTGCCCTGTAATTGACTCCGATCAAACCAGGAGCTTCATGTTTAAAGAACCATTTCAACTAACAAAAGATCCAATGTGCAAATACCACAGATTTGTTTAGATTAGTAGTTTTGTGCTGAAAAATTCCCCTAATTGCTCGCTCTGGAAAAAAAATCTACCTGAAATGTTTGTTGAGGAGTGGAGCGGAGGGGCACGGTCCGCGGGCCACACCAGAAAGACACAACACCGGAATGGCGCCGCAGGTAGGAGACGGCCCTGCCGGGTGTCCCCGGGCTGGACTTCACTGGGGGACAATATCCTACTAAGAGAGCAGCGGGCTGGGAGCCCTGCCGGTCCTTTGGTACACGGGACATTCGAGTGAGGCCTACACAGGCGGCCGCAGTCGGGGACCTCGATTTTCGCGTACCTCGCCCGACGCCCGAGCAGAAGCAGGGGGATCTGGCCTTGGCGAACATGGGCTGTGGTTAGTGCGGCTGACTCTCCTGCACCTGGGGGCCCCTTTGGAGTGTGTGGCGAGTGACGAGAGGGACGTCTCCTACGTACAGGTGCCCAGGGGGAGACACGTGGGCGAAACAGTGGTCAGCTTGCCCGGCTGGGGCTTGAGGCGCCATTGCGACTGGAGGCAGTGGTGTAAAGCCCTAAAGAGGGGAGCAGCCGCGGCAGACGTTAGACAGCGGCGGCGCAAGGGCAATTGGAGATCCAGATCAAGGCAGTGGTCGGCGTCAGATGTGGCCTCCGAGACTGTGTTGGGGGAGACCGAGAGGCAGAAGGGCACGTGAATTGAGCTGAGAGACACTTCGTGGACTTACTCTTCCAGCCCTCTGCTTTATTGAGACCCCATCGAGGGGTATACTGGGGGGCCTCATCAATCTGGGGGCGAGTGGATAACTTTGATGCATTAATGAAGGTTCCGGGGTACGCCTGGGGGGTTACTGGGAATGGGGGGGATTCTAGCAGTGGGGAGGGGTCCTTCTGGGTAGGTGGGTGGGTGTAGGTTCTAGAGTAGTTGTATAAGGGGATAGGGATCCATTGATGGAGAGGGTCGTTGACTCCGCGTTTGGGGTGGAGGCCCTGCGTCACCGCGACAGGTACTTCATTGTTTCTTGAGGTATGGGGTTGGGGGGAGGGTTCCGGGGAACAGTTTGTTGTTGTTTCAGGGGGGGTTGGCACGGTCTGGACAATGTTCTGGTGGGGGTTGAGAACACGCACGGCGGGCGGGAGCAGGACTCAATGGCTGCGAAGGGTACTGGATGTTGAGCCCGGATGAGGGGGCTGTAGAGCCCAGGGACACACTTCATGTCCTTAGTCGGAATGTGAGGGGCGTGCTGGACAAGATCAAGCGGGGGCGGTTTTGAAACAGGCCAAGAGAGTGGGGGCGGATATTGTACTGCTACAAGAAACACACCTCTTGGGGTCTAAAACACTGTGCCTTCAGAGGTTTGGCTATACACAGGTCTTCCACGCTGGATTTTCCAGAGGTTCCCGAGGGGTGGCCCTTCTGATACATCGAAGGGTCCCCTATGTCCACTCCACACACTGGCTTGACACACAGGGACGCTACATCTTTGTTTGGGGCGCACTGGGGGGGAACAGGTGGTACTTGGTAGTGTATACGCTCCGCCTCCTCTGCAGTGGTCCCTAGTGGAAAAAATGTTGGCGGTTTGGGCAGGAATCCCGAATGGACTGGCGGTCATTGGTGGAGATTGGAACGATGTGTTAGACCACGCAAGTGATAGGCACAGGCCGGGAGGGAGTAGGGAGGTGTCAGGACACACCATTGCATGATATGATTAGAAACCTTGGATGGTTGGACACATGGAGACTGATGCATGGGGCGCGGCGGGAGTACACATTCCTCTCAGAGGTCCACAAATCGTTTTCCAGGCTAGACTATATATTTGTTCCCCAGGCAGCACAGAATAGGGTGGAGGCAGCGGATATTTTGCCGCGTGGGCTGTCGGATCACTCCCCTACGGCTGTCAATATAGGCCTGAATCAACGGCGGCAGCCGTTTCGCTGGCGTCTCTCGGTCTGGCATTTGCAGTTAGGGGACTATCAAGCACATATGAGAAGGGCAATCGCGCACTATCTAGCAGACAATGTAGGGACAGTGCGACCAAGGGGACACTTTGGGAGGCTATGAAGCCCACGCTACTGGGCGTGGACATTGCCTGGTGCGCGGCGGCTAAGAGAAGGCGTAGGGAGACACTGACTCAGGCTGAGTTAGATATCAGGGAACTGGAGCGACGTAGTGGACTTGGGGAGGATCGACAGGTGGAGCAGTTACTACTTGCGCAGCAGTCCTATGCCTCAATAGTAATGGATGAGGCACGACAGATGTGGCTAGCTACCCGCAGCAGAGTGTATCAATGGGGAGATAAATCAGGGATGATGCTTCATCGACTATGTCAGGGACAGTTCCATGCTCAGACTCCCCCGAGGATTCTGGATGACACAGGCTCCTTGATGACAGATCCCAAGCTGATTGCGGAGGGATTTGCGGAATACTATGCGGATCTATACTCTCCACATGAAAGCATAGACGCGGACCTGGTCGCCAAATTTATAGACGACTTGCCGCCAAAAGCGATCACCGATGAAACCCACTAACGCCTAGACAGGCCAACTGATGAGTTGGGGACGGCTCTTGGGGAACTGAATACTAGGAAGGCTCCCGGCCCCAATGGCTTCCCTAGCAAATTCTTTAGGAAATTTCATCTGCAACTGGGAGCCCACTACAGGGTAGTGGTGGAGGAGGCTAGGGAACAGGGCAGTCTACCCCCGGACTGGAGACATGCTGAGGTGGTGGTGTTTCACAAACCGGGTCGACCCCCTGAGCAGTACACATCATACCGCCCGATTTCTCTACTGAATGTGGAGGCCAAGGTTTTGGCCAAAGCGCTGGCCAATAGATTGCTACCGTATATTTCCGATCTTGCCCACCCTGATCAGGCGGGGTTCATGCCCCGGCGGGCGACTCGGCACAACATCAGGAGAGCCCATGTCTCGATTGCGGCGGTTCGGTCCTCTGGGACACAGGCGGCGTTATTCTTGGCTGATATGGACAGGGCGTTCGATTCCCTCAGTTGGACTTATCTGTTCTCGCTCTTGCCGCGCCTAAACCTAGGGCTGGTGTTTGTGTCTTATGTGAAGTTACTGTATACCAAACTAACGGCTTCAGTTAGAGTGGCGGGGCGGTGTCATCAAAATTTGCCATTCAGAGGGGTACCAGACAGGGCTGTCTCCTCTCTCCATACTTATTTGCCCTAGCCATGGAGCCCCTTGCGGCCTGGGTCTGGATCGATGCACAGTTGCGGGGGCTTGAGTGGTCGCGGGAAGTGTCAGACCGCATCGCATTGTACGCGGATGACGTCCTATTTTTCTTGACGGATCTTAACAGATCAGGGCCCTGCATGTTGCGTATATTGCAAATCTTTGGCGAAACCTCGGGCCTCTACATGAATCCCCGCAAATCTACGCTCTGGGTACTTGGGGGTGGCCCGGCACTGGGAGGCTGGGTATCAGAATTGCAGAAAGCAACAGGAGGCCTTAAGTACCTGGGAGTGTTTTTGACAGAACTGCCGGCAGTCGCGTGGGAGCGCAATGTAGCGCCGGTCTGGGAACGGACCCAAGCGGACATTAAAGTATGGTCTCGGATGCCGCTGACCATCTATGGCAGATCAGCCATTTTTAAAATGGTGGCCCAACCCAGACTGCTATATCAGCTACAAAATCACCAGTACCCGATCCAGCCATCTTGGTTTAAACAGGTGGACTCCGCCCTTGGGCAATTCCTCTGGGTGGGAGGACCGATTAGGGTGGTGTTGCGTAAATGTTTTCGTTCAACATATTGTGGAGGGCTGGCTACCTCAGATGTGCTTTCCTACTACCAGGCGTCCCATTTATTAGTGTTGAATGATTGGTGGTATGGGGAGAGGAGCGACCCGGCATATACGCACTAGAGAGGCTACTGATGGCAATGCGTACGCTCCACACATAGCTGTATGAGATGAGGGGGCGCAAGACCCTGCCGCCAGCGACACAAATGGTCTTTGATGTCTGGAAACGGGCATTGCGGAGGATGGGGTGGTGGCAGACCCTAACTGAGGAAACCCCTCTATGGGGCAACGGCCGCTTACCAGGTTTGGCGGCCCTCTCCGGCTTTTCAGGCTGGGACGCAATAGGTATCTCCCGGTTGGGGGATGTTATGTCAGGAACAACGCTTAAGTCATTCCAGGAGCTCAGCACAGCATTTCACATGCCCCGCACGCAGTTCTTCAGATATTTACAGTTGCGCCATGCCCTAGCCCCAGATCTGGAGGGCTTGATGTCCCTTCCCGAGTTTAGCCCACTAGAGGCCCGAGTCTTTATGGGAAACATAGACACAAAGAAAATCTCACGTATTTACCAGTCGCTGATCATACACTGTTCCTCAGATCTGCAGAAGCTTAAGGAAACCTGAGAGGCTGAGGTGGGGCCGCTGGAGGAGGAGGACTGGAATGAGGCGATTGGGGGTCCCAGAGGGGCGGCCATATCGGTCCGTCTTCGTTTAATACAATTCAAATACTTTCACAGGGTGTACTATACCAGACAGAGGCTTTGGAGGGCGGGCCTGATTGGTTCCCCAGACTGTACTAGGTATGGACACGAGGAGGGCAACTTCTTTCATACAGTGTGGAGTTGCGAACGGTTGAGTAGATTCTGGAATGGCGTCTGGAATGTGTTGGACGAGGCGCTGGGTTGGGTGCTCCCGCGCACGCCGCGGTTGGGGTTGCTGCATGTGCTAGAGTGGGTGGGGGGCAACATATACAAGAGACACCTGCTCTTGCTAGGCCTCACTGTGGCCAAGAGAGACATTGCAAGGGCCTGGAAAAACCCGCAGGCCCCATCGCTCGTAGCATGGAAGAGGGGCCTAGATTTCTGTATGGGTATGGAGAAACCCATATTCCTGGCTCGGGGCTGCCCTAGCAAGCATTTCAAGATTTGGAAAAGATGGGCAGACTATAGGGGTATTTGGTTGGAGCCACCAGGGGAACCAGACCCTGATCTTGAGGCTTGAGTCCGCTCTGGTCTGGACTGTGTGTGTATATAGGACAGGACAGGTTGGGGGGAGGGATCCTGGTGGGATGGAGTCTGGGATGGTGGGGGGGGGGGGTGATGGGAGTTGGGAAGGGGAAAGTTGAGTTGTGTACATTGATCCCGATGCTTTGACTATGAACAAAATGATGGATTACGTTATGGTTTATGTATACTGGTGTCCTGCAGATACCTCTGGGGTACAGGGGTCTGCGACCTTTTTATGTGATCTATCAATAAAAATTTGTTTTCAAAAAACTTGACGGTGCCCATACTAGAATATGATTCAGAGGACGAGTCTGGCTGAGGTATTCTGGTTGGTCTGGAGGTTGTGTAGCAGGGTTTTGTTGATTCCGGCATCGAGGGCGTTGCCGTAGTCCAGTCTGCTCGTTATGAGTGCATGGGTGACGGTCTTTCTGCATTCAGTGAGGATCCACTTTAAGGTCTTGCAGAGGATGTGGAGGGAGTTGAAGCAGGTGGAGGCGACGGCGTTGATCTGGCGGGTCAAGGTTTGCTGTTTATGACGATCCTGACATTCTTGGCCTGGGTGGTGAGGGTAGATGTTCGTCCTATCTTTAGTAGCCACCAGGTGGAGTCCCACGCTGACGTGCTTTTCCCGAAGATCACGGTTTAAGTCCGTCAGTGTTTTAGACAGTTGGTCTTCACCCAGTGGGCAATTCCAGTCATACAGGAATAAAACTTCATCCAGGTACTGGGCGTCTTGGCCATGAGAGACAGTTGTGTGTCAGTGTA
This sequence comes from Lissotriton vulgaris, assembly GCF_964263255.1. Taxonomy (NCBI): domain Eukaryota; kingdom Metazoa; phylum Chordata; class Amphibia; order Caudata; family Salamandridae; genus Lissotriton; species Lissotriton vulgaris. The sequence continues at coordinate 182,889 of NW_028246081.1, read as the reverse complement.
GGAGAGGACTTTGATGTTATGAGAGTGGATGATTCTAGCTAAAGGGAATCTGTATGCATTGAAGAGGGTCGGGCTCCAGGAAGATCTGCGTGGAACTCAGCAGACATGGTCACCGGCATGCAACGTGTACGGTGACAGGATGACTGACTTGGTTCTTCCAGTCAGGAAGAAGCAGATCCATCGGAGTGCGTCTCGTTGGATTCTGATCTGGAGGCATTGGATAAGGATGGGGTGGGAGACTGTCTCAAACTCTACAGAGAGGACCAGGAGAATGAGATCACCAAGTCTCTTGTGTCCAGAGTCATGCAGATGTCATCCATGGCGAGGATGTGGACAGTTTCCAAGCTGTGGTGGGGGCTCAAAGCAGACTGAGTGGTTTTGTGGAGCTGGTGGTCCTTGAGGTAATCAACAAAGTGTCTGTTGACCATTTTCTCCAGGACGTAAACCGAGAATGGTAGCATGGGGATCGGCCTGTGCTTGGCGAGTGTTAAAGAGTTTGAGGGGGTTTCTTCAGCAGTGGGAGGACAGTGGTGTCTTTCTCTCAATCAGTTCTTCCTCGGGGTCTGTAGTAAGATCGAGATATCCACCCCTAGGCACCACCAACTCTGAATGCTGTATTAGCGCAGAGTATTGGAGTGGCCAGGCAAGGGAAAGGGGTTTAGGAGATAAGAACTGCGAGGAGCGAGATTTCAAAAAGAGAACACACATACTATTCAGATGGAACTTGAGTTTTGAGTTCCCCATAAAACTTCCCCCGCTTTTGAAGGATTAGGTTTTTTACCCTGTTTGGTGAACTTAGAAGAACTCTCTCTCTCTTTCTCTATTCTGCTTTTTTGAGGGTTTCTGCTTCTATACCGGCTCTCTTAAACTTAGGCTGTAAGATAAAGGGGATCAGGTGAAGCCACTTGTTCAACGCTAACCTTTTAACACCTTAGCTACACCCAATTCTAGACACTGCTACAAGGATACATTCCGCAAAGAGTTTCATTAAACATTTCTCTCCCTCTCCTTCGATAGTTCAACGCCCCAGGTTAAGTCATCTGGCTGCGAAAGAAAGTTATATGAACTGAACAATAATATTCATGAATCATGTTCTTTACTCTTCAGTCAAACGGGTTTGTCTCTATGGAGCTGCCTTCCCTGGAATTGTTTCGACTAATAATGGTCTTTAGTGGTAGCACAAGAAATTAGATTACATTTAGTCTCTTACTTCGAGTTAGAACCAAAACTATGACGAGGCTTGAAACGCCAAGGAATCATCTCTCTCTGCCTCTCTCAGCCCTCACTAGGGGGGCATCCACTCTGTCCCAAGTGAAGGCTGGATCACTCACAGCGTGAGCGTACTCACCACCAAAGAGCTCAGCTGAAGAAACGTTGGCCAACAAACTCCGTCAACAAAACTGAGTAATCCAGTTTATCGCGGGAGCTCAGGAAAGAAGGGCTTACTCTGATCATTTCCTGGAGTAGTAATTGTAAGTGAGATCACTGTTCCAGTCCTTGTCAGTGAGGCTGTTCTTGTTTTTGCGGGCTGGTCTGGTGGGGGTGTGTGTGTTGGACCAGGATGCTGAACTTGATGCTGGCCTGGTCTGTCCAGCGACTTTGTTTGGTCCCTGTACTCTTTGGGTTAGACCCATGTTTGCAAAGTCTTATTTTTAGTTGGAGTTGTCGTAGCCTTCCAGATAGAACTTCTCGTCTCCGAGTTGGATGATATTGCTAGTGTCCAGGCCTAGTGGTGTGACGATGTCCGCTATGGAGCCAGTGAAGTTTGTGTGCGGTCCTGGTGGTCTGCAGATGAAAATGCCGCTTAGGGTGAAGTTGGCTGTGATGTTGTGTCTGGAATGGAGTTCTTGTGGATGATGGTGATTCTGCCTCTGAGCTTGTGAAGTCTGTCTTGCCTGGTGATCTTACACCTGGGGGGGGGAGGTGGCTGTGGTGATGTCAGGTGCTGATGCAGGGTTCAGCCAGGTTTCCATGAGGAAAAAAAGGTCAGTGTTTTGATGTGTTTTGTTGTGCAGTAGGTCCCAGATCTCTGTGGCTTGGTGAGTGAGTGAGTGGATGTTGATGAACTTGCATTTGAGTGCGGAGTGTTGTGTGACTAGTTGCAAGACTGTGTGTGCAAGAGAGTGGGGTGTTGGTTGCTGCTGGTGCGGATGCGGTGAGTGTTGGGTGTGGGTAAGTGCATGAAAACTTGCAGGAAGCACAAGACAACGCTCCCTCGATGTTGTGTGGGGCAGTGAGGCACCAGCATGTGGAAGGGTGGCTGGGATTGAGGTTGCGGAGGGTCGCATTAGGTAGTAGCAGGAGTGGAGAGGACCAGGGTTCCTGTCACTGGGCATCGTCCATGCATGGATGGGCGCAGACTGGCTTGCCTTTGGCATGCCTTCAGGGCATATGGCCATGTCTGAACTGGGGTGGCGGAGTGAGCTAAAGAATGATGTTGGATTAAACCCAGATCAGTTGACTGGGGGTGAGTACTTGCAATGTTCAACACTCCGTCCATCATCCCCTTTGGTATCGCTTTGTTGGCCCTAAGTTTGCAGGGTATGCCCAGACGTGGGTCCAGTACCACTGAATTCAAGCTAGCCTGGCTGATGACGACTGATTAACCAGAAACCGGTCCTAGGATGCTTGCTTCCGGTCCAGGGAAGACATGGCTAGGTAGTTCGGGCTGGACTGTTCCCATGAGGCACAGGGTCAGACTGATTTGCATATGGCCATGTCTGCACTGGGGTGGCGGAGTGAGCTAAAGAATGATGATGGACAATGGGCAGATGGATAAGATCCCCTCCCCCTTTAAACTTATATTAAGGAAAGAAACCAGTGGCTGTCGGTGGCATCAGTTGCATGACAGCTACTGCAAGACAGTCCGGCTCAAGACCATCTTTAGTGTTTTTAAAGAATGCAGTGCCATGCGGAGAGCATGTGGCGTTGGTAGATTATCATTCCACACACCCGTAAATAATAATTTTACTCTCCCAGAAGTATTTAGAGACACTTGTATGGGAAAATGCAAGAGAGTGGGAGTAAATAGAATTGTCTGTTCCTTTTCCCCCACTGATCTTCGATCCTTCGAAGAACTGAAAGAAGATTTGACTTTGAATTGGCGGGATTTTTTAAAATTCTTCAAATTAGAGATCTTCTTGAACGGAAAGGAGGGGGACAGGCTAAATTTGGGAATGTTTAAATTATTGAAAGGATAATCTAAAATAAAGTAAGCAGCCATCCCAGATGATATGGACAAACCTCCAAAAAATGAAAGGTGAAGGTAGGAGTGTCCGACGAGACATTTTTTATGCTCATGAGCTATTGCATTCGGTTTTGATATCTGCTAGGTTACAGGCACAGTTTTATAAAACGTGTTTCTTTTTGTATGATACACCTGACAAAATCTCGAAATGGGGTTAAGGGAAGGGAACATGTTGTCCTGCTGTGCAGTCTGTAACGCAGAGAGTGTTCATATTTTTGCATCATGTCAGGTTTTGCAGAAATGTTATAAAGATATCACAAAGTTTTTATCAGAAGTGTTAAAAACTGAAATAACACATAGAGGCTGATTCTGATGCGGTTTGGAAAGCATTCCCACCCAGGGGCTGATTCTGATGCAGGTTGGAAAGCATTCCCACCCAGGGCCTGATTCTGATGCGGGTTGGAAAGCATTCCCACCCAGGGCCTGATTCTGATGCGGTTAGGAAAGCATTCCCACCCAGGGCCTGATTCTGATGCGGGTTGGAAAGCATTCCCACCCAGGGCCTGATTCTGATGCGGGTTGGAAGGCATTCCCACCCAGGGCCTGATTCTGATGCGGGTTGGAAGGCATTCCCACCCAGGGCCTGATTCTGATGCGGGTTGGAAGGCATTCCCACCCAGGGCCTGATTCTGATGCAGTTAGGAACATGTGCTCCCATTGATGTCAATGGGAGTCCAACCAAATCGTATCTGGAGGCATCCGGATGCATTGTACTTGGTCGGTCGGACTCTACAGATCCAAGTGGGTCGGAAATCACCCGCATCAGAATCAGTCCTGCTCGGGACTTTTGAGACTAATCGGCGTAGGGCAGGGCATGAACTGATTTTTATTTATATGGCGGTTTTACGAATGTGTATTGCGGCTACCTGGGTGGATGCTAATGCACCGACTTTTCAACAAAGGCTTGGTAGGTCGTTAGCAATGTCTAGAAGCAGCCATATATGGGCGAAAAGGGAGGAATCAGCGTAATAAAGGTATGAAATCTGGGACCCTCCACGTGTCTGGGTTCAAACTCAAAGTGAAGATTGAAGATGGAGTAAGAATTTGAACTTTATTGAAGCTGCACAAATCACATTAGGATAAATCTTTTTTTCCGGGATTATTTTAGTCTTTTGTAGTAAATTCTATTGTCATTCGAAATTTGAGATGGAAGCAGTTTATTGCCTTACATGAAATAATGTAGAGAACTTTGGGAAGTAGGTGATGTATGAACTCTTACTCCTGTCTGTGTGGTGGAGGGGAGGGGTGAAAAATGCAAAATGATTATAGATTATAGATTCACCTGGTCAAGTGACGCTATTCCATACATTAAAGGGGCTGAAAGATGGAAATGGATCAGGACATTCCCCTCATTCCCTCATTCTGAGGATGAACACGTGCCTCGTGTGTAGCGCCTCGATTCTGGGGAGTGGGATTAAAGCGCCTCGGTCCGAGTCACAGTCCTGCCCCCGGGGGGGCGCCTCTGGGCAGGTCCAGGGGAACAGTGTCTCTCTTCGGGGCCTGTGCACAGCGCCCCAAGGCTCAGGGCGGAGTCAAAGGCGCTGGATGGGGTGGAATGAACTCAGGGCTCCTCTGTCCTTAATGAGAATCCTTCACTGAGAGGCCTGTCCAGAGGAGGGGCAGAGGAGGTGAGGCCTGTCCAGAGGAGGTGAGGCCTGCCCATGGGTGCAGAGGGGGAGAGGCCTGTCCAGGGGAGCAGCGTCTCTCTTCGGGGCCTGTGCATAGCGCCCCGAGGCTCAGGGCGAAGTCAGAGGTGCTGGATGGGGTGGAAGGAACTCTGGGCTCCTCTGTCCTTAATGAGAATCCTTCACCGAGAGGCCTGTCCGGAGGAGGGGCAGAGGAGGAGAGGCCTGTCCAGGGGTGCAGAGGAGGAGAGGCCTGTCCAGGGGAGGTGAGGCCTGTCCAGGGGAGGGGCAGAGGAGGAGAGGCCTGTCCAGGGGGCAGAGGAGGTGAGGCCTGTCCAGAGGAGGGGCAGAGGAGGTGAGGCCTGTCCAGAGGTGCAGAGGAGAGAGGTCTGTCCAGGGGAGCAGAGGAGGAGAGGCTTGTCCAGGGGTGCAGAGGAAGGGATGCCTGTCCAGGGGTGCACAGGAGGAGAGGCCTGTCCAGGAGTGCAGTGTTGGTGAGGCCTGTCCAGGGGTGCAGAGGAGAGAGACCTGTCCAGGGGAGCAGAGGAGGAGAGGCCTGTCCAGAGGAGGGGCAGAGGAGGAGAGACCTGTCCAGGGGGGAGAGGAGGAGAGGCCTGTCCAGGGGGAGAGGAGGTGAGGCCTGGCCAGAGAAGGGACAGAGGAGGAGAGGCCTGTCCATGGGTGCAGAGGAGGTGAGGCCTGTCCGGGGTTGCAGAGGAGGAGAGGCCTGTCCAGGGGTGCAGAGGAGGAGAGTCCTGTCCAGGGGTGCAGAGGAGGTGAGTTCTGTCCAGGGGTGCAGAGGAGGTGAGGCCTGTCCAGGGGAGCAGTGTCTCTCTTCGGGCCTGTGCATAGCGCCAGAGGCCCAGGGCGGAGTCAGAGGCGCTGGATGGGGTGATATGAACTCTGAGCTCCTCTGTCCTTAATGAGAATTCTTCACTGAGAGGCCTGTCCAGAGGAGGGGCAGAGGAGGAGAGGCCTGTCTAGGGGTGCAGAGAAGGTGAGACCTGTCCAGAGGAGGGGCAGAGGAGGAGAGGCCTGTCCAGAGGAGGGGCAGAGGAGGAGAGGCTTGTCCAGGGGTGCCGAAAGGGAAAGGCCTGCCCAGAGGTGGGGCAGAGGAGGAGAGGCCTGTCCAGGGGTGCAGAGATGGGGAGCCCTGTCCAGGGGGGCAGAGGAGGCGAGGCCTGTCCAGGGGGTCAGAGGATGCGAGGCCTGTCCAGGGGAGCAGTGTCTCTCTTCGGGGCCTGTGCATACGCCCGAGGCCCAGTGCAGAGTCAGAGGCGCTGTATGGGGTGGAAAGAACTCTGGGCTCCTCTGTCCTTCATGAGAATCCTTCACCGAGAGGCCTGTCCAGAGGAGGAGAGGCCTGTACAGGGGTGCAGAGGAGGAGAGGCATGTCCAGGGGTGCAGAGGTGGTGAGGCCTGTTCAGAGGAGGAGAGGCCTGTCCAGGGGTGCAGAGGAGGTGAGGCCTACCGAGAGGAGGGGCAGAGGAGGAGAGGCCTGTCCAGAGGAGGAGAGGAGGAAAGGCCTGTCCAGGGGTGCAGAGGAGATGAGGCCTGCCCAGAGGAGGTGTAGAGGCGGTGAGGCCTGTCCAGGGGTGCAGAGGAGGTGAGGCCTGTCCAGAGGAGGAGAGGACTGTCCAGGGGTGCAGAGGAGGTGAGTCCTGTCCAGGGGTGCAGAGGAGGATAGGCCTGTCCAGGAACAGAGGAGGTGAGGTCTGTCGAGGGGTGCAGAAGCGGAAAGGCCTGTCCAGAGGAGTAGAGGAGGAGAGGCCTGTCCAGGGGAGCAGCGGAGGTGAGGCCTGTCCAGGGGTGCAGAGGAGGTGAGGTTTGTCCAGGGGTGCAGAGGAGGTGAGGTTTGTCCAGGGGTGCAGAAGAGGTGAGGCCTGTCCAGGGTTGCAGAGGAGGTGAGGCCTGTCCAGGGGCGCAGAGGAGATGAGGTTTGTCCAGGGGTGCATAGGAGGTGAGGTTTATCCAGGGGTGCAAAGGAGGTGAGGCCTGTCCACGGATGCAGAGGAGGTGATGCCTGTCCAGGGGTGCAGAGGAGGCGAGGCTTGTCCAGGGGTGCAGAGGAGGTTAGGCCTGTCCAGGGGTACAGAAGAGGTGAGGCCTGTCCGGGGGTCAGAGGAGGAGAGGCCTGTCTAGGGGTCAGAGGAGGAGAGGAGGTGAGGCCTGTCCAGGGGTGCAGAGGAGGCGAGGCCTGTACAGGGGTGCAGAGGAGGTGAGGCCTGTCCACTGGGCAGAGAAGGTGAGGACTGTCCAGGGGTGCAGAGGAGGAGAGGCCTGTCCAGAGGAGGAGAGGAGAAGAGGCCTTGCTTTGTCTCTAATCGAATATTTGTAATCACCTAAGTACTCATAAACAACACCAAATTTATAGCACAAATTTGGTTTAATATTGATAGTATTACACATATGTATCTATCTAATATGTGTCTTTTACACTATGGCGCGATACCATCTTTGTAGTACTATCCTAGAACTAATATCGTGAGCCTATAGGTTCATTTAGCCAATATACATGACACCATTATGTGTGGAATCACCACGCGCCCGATGCGCCGCCTCGTCTGTGTAGTTTTAGATTCTGAACTAATAGCGCATGCGTGTTGCCCTATAAATATCTCCCCGTAGCATAGCAACGCGTCTGATATGACTACTCGCCAGTCACCACGTCACCATTCCATCAGATACTATGGTTCTGATAGTAAGGTGCGACATCATTTACGTAGTTCGTCTATAGAACCTACACTCTGTGCCCACCGGCTCATTTAATTATTATACACGATACCATATCATCACCATGCACCCGATGCGCCGCCTCGTTCGTGTAGTTCTACATATTGAACTACCAGCGCATGCGTGTTGCCCCACGAATTCTCCCCGTACCATAGCAACGCGTCTGCTATCTCTACCCGGCTGCCACCACGCCCCGATCCCATTCGACACACCGGCTCATAATTGAAAGTTAAGGGTGAGAGACAGAGATATATATAGCGTTAAACAACTAGGCTTCAGTTCCTTTGGTTCGATCGACGACGCAGGACACCCGGAACCCCATAACATCACGATGCACCATTCTGCTTCGGTATGTAGCGGTTTTTAGCTTAGGAAGCGTATCACTATAAGCGCAATTTAAACTAGCTTTCAACGACACTGACACTCTTTTATCTTCTGGTGTTGTTGTACCAACCCGGGTTCCTTTTTGTTCAATTAGATTTGCGATTGCTCCGAGGCCCCACGCTACTAAAGAAGGATACATGGCATCATAAGAACCCCAATTATACTCGGACGCTCGACATCTAGAAGGTATGCGGCGCTATTTAACCTTAGAACTTCAATAATAGCACTTTATAGAAAGCCACTTGTCAACATATAATTGCATAGGCTTTCCTTTAAATAAACCCCTTTTAATAACCATTCCCCTCTTTATCTGTGCAACATCTTTAGACTACCAGCGAATGGGGCTCCGTTTTCCGCTTACCCTCAAGTAAAGAGTCGACAGATACCAAGGCAACATTGGATTGTCCTCAAATGCTTCTTTTATCTCTTTACTGGGTAACAACCACCTATTAAGAAGGTAAATATCCTATACTGCTACGTAGGATATTATCCTACCATATGCTCTATCTCTCCCCTTTAACGGCAAGCATTACACATATATTCTTCTTTATTACAGTGTTGTATATTCACGGATATATATTCGATACCTCTGATAGCAATCCGAGAACAGTACAAATGCTGGATAATATGGACCACAGCAAGGTACATATATTGGGATCCTCTCTAACATGTTGGCATATATTGACCTAAATAAAAACCTTGCCCTAGAATAGCTATCCTTCCCCTACTTGTGTTTAGCCTAAGAAAAATTAGGTCAACATAGACTCCAATTTGCAATAGAGAGTCGGCTATTAAAACAATTGTTTTATATTAAACTGCCTATCAACCTCTACATATCTGCCTGCATAATGGCTGTATTTTTTTCATTCAGTGATGTGTTGAACATGATTCCATCCAGCTGATATTACTATCATACGACAGGCATCAAAATAGGTGTACTCCTTTCTATCTGTGTAAGTCATTACTATCAATCCATGTGTCAGTATAACATAGCTATAATAATAGGCTTACTTTTATCTGGGGCAATAAGACCACAATCAATATTACATCCAAATTGTATATACCAGTGTAACAACTATCCATGTCTTTCTCTTTCATCCCCTTATGCTTCTAGTTCTTTTCTTCTTTTTCTCTGGCTATAAGTTCTTTCTATATCGCTCTTTCAGGACGTGCCTTTTGTAAATTTCTGGCATTATGAGGACACAGAGATGTTCGATGTAATATGGAATAAAAATCATGGTTGAAACTATGTCAGGCTACAAATGTGCAGGGATATTTGGCATTATATGGAATACAAACTTAGCTTTCAACTACCTCGAGCTTAAAATGTCCAGCAAAATGGTCATCAGTTCTAGATAAAGGATAAAGGAAATAAAATGTTTTTCTGAAAATAAGCAACTGCTCTGTGAAATAACACTAGTAAACACTAAATGACCTTGAGTTGAGGCAATTTCTGTCTAGTATATATGTATATAAATCAGACCTAGGCCCAAGATTCCTTTTATGTATATACAATTATAGTGAGATATCATTTTTGTATTACTTTATGTGACACGCTTCTATATATGTTTTTCAGTGTTATATGTTTTTGTCCTATTGCAAATGACGGACTCCTGAAGAAGGCAAATGCCGAAACGCGCCTAGAGTCTCCATCCACCGCTTTGCTTACTCCACTAGCCCGAATTATCACCATAGTCATTTGTGTTGTTTTTCTATTCCTCCCCCCTCTTCTTCTGTGTTTGATTATGTTTAGATATTTCTCTGGAATCACAAAATGTATGTTATTGATTTTTTAATGGTTAATAGGTATTTTTATAAAAGAAAATCTTAACAAAAATGAAGAAAATATTTAAATACATTACAAATACTATTTTGAATATAAACAGTATCACTGGTTTTTATTAATTTTGCTTACATGCCACAATACTCATTCTATGTATTTATAGTTGTCCTTGGGATTCTTGGCTTAATGACCATGTTCACTACTGTTCGTTCTTTCATAAAAGAGGAGAAGAGGCCTGTCCAGGGGTCAGAGGAGGTGAGGCCTGTACAGGGGTCAGAGGAGGTGAGGTCTGTCCTGAGGAAGTGAAGCCTGTCCAGGGGTGCAGGGGAGGTGAGACCTGTCCAGGGGTGCAGTTCAAGTTCAAGTTCAGAAATTTGTATAGCGCACTACTTACCCAGAGGGTCTGAAGGCGCTTGAGGGAGGGGGGTACTTTACTTATCAAATATCCAAGTTTTTAGTTGTTTTCTGAAGGAGAGGTGGTTCTGTGTAAGGCGGAGATCGATGGGGAGATAATTCCAGGTCTTGGCCGCTAAGTAGGAGAAGGATCTTCCCCCCATGGTGGATCCTTGGATGCGTGGAATAGCGGCGAGGGCTTGATTGGACGATCGTAGTTGGCGGGTGGGGGTGTAAAAGGACAGGCGCGTGTTGAGGCATTCGGGTCCTAGGTTGTAGAGGGCTTTGTGTGCATGGGTGAGGAGACGGAACGTTATTCTTTTGTTGACAGGGAGCCAGTGGAGGTTTTTTAGGTGACCGGAAATGTGAGCATGGCAGGGGATGTCTAGGATGCGTCTGGCTCAGGCGTTCTGCATGCGTTGGAGTTTTTTCTGTAGTTTGGCTGTCGTTCCGGCGTAAAGGGTGTTTCTGTAGTCCAGTCGGCTTGTGACCAGTGCATGGGTGATCGTCTTTCTTGTTTCGGTGGGGATCCAACTGAAGATTTTTTTGAGCATACGTAGAATGTTGAAGCATGATGATGAGAGGGCTTTCACTTGTCTGGTCATCGAGAGGGAGGAGTCCAGGATGAAGCCCAGGTTACGTGCATGGTCCGTTGGATGGGTGCGTTTCCGAGGGCCGGTGGCCACCATGAGTCGTCCCAGGCGGAGGGGGATGATCCTAAGATGAGAACTTCCGTTTTGTCCGAGTTCAGTTTTAAACAGCTGTTCTTCATCCACTCGGCTACTTCTTTCATCCCTTCGTGTAGGTTGGTTTTAGCGGTGTTTGGGTCTTTGGTGAGGGAGAGGATCAGCTGGGTGTCGTCTGCGTAGGAGATGATGTTGAGGTTGTGTTGGCGTGCTGTGGATGCGAGGGGACTCATGTATACGTTGAAGAGGGTTGGACTGAGTGATTATCCTTGTGGTACGCCGCAGATGACTTCGGTGGCCTCTGATCTAAAAGGGTTGAGGCAGACTCTCTGGGTTCTTCCGGCGAGGAACGAGATGATCCAGTCCAATGCTTTTCCTTGTATTCCGACGTTGTTGAGGCGTTGTATAAGGGTGCTATGACAGACTGTGTCGAAGGCTGCGGAGAGGTCAAGTAGGATGAGGGCAGCTGTTTCTCCGTTGTCCAGTAGAGTTTGAATGTCGTCTGTTGCTGCGATGAGGGCGGTCTCTATGCTATGTTTGGCTCAGAAGCTGGACTGTAAAGGGTCGAGGGATTTGTTGGATTCGAGGAAGGTGGCGAGCTGACTGTTGACGGCTTTCTCAATGACTTTGGCAGGGAATGGGAGGAGCAAAATGGGGCGGTAGTTCTTAAGTTCAGTGGGGTCTGCTGTGGGTTTCTTCAGGAGGGCGCTGAGTTCTGCATGTTTCCAGCTTTCCGGGAAGGTAGCGGAGTTGAGGGAGCAGTTGATGACGTCTCGGAGATGGGGAGCGATAATGGAGTCTGCTTTGTTGAAAATGTGGTGGGGACATGGGTCGGTTGGCGATCCTGAGTGGATGGAGTTCATCAGGCGGATGGTGTCTTCAGTGGTGATTGGGCCCCAGGCGCAAAGGTTGTTGGAGGGGGGTTTTAGTTCGGAGGTGGGTGGGGTGGACTGATCTCCAAAGCTGTTATGTATGTCAGCGATTTTGTTGTGGAAGAACGAGGCTAGAGAGTCGCAGAGGTTTTGGGAGGGAGTGATGTCGTTGGTGCCGGCGGTGGGGTTGGTAAACTCTTTGACTATGTTGAATAGTTCCTTGCTGTTGTGGGCGTTGTTGTGGAGTCGATCCTTGAGTGCTGATTTCTTGGTGGATCGGATCAGTTGGTGGTGTTTGCGGGTGGCGTTCTTGAAGTTGGTCAGGTTGTCAGTGGTTGGGTTTTTTCGCCAGGCTTTTTCGAGGGTGCGACAGATCTTCTTGGATTTCTTAAGGTCATCATTGAACCAGGGGGCTTTTTTGCTACCTTGCTTGATTTGATGGTTTTTCAAGGGTGCTAATTCGTTAGCGCTGGGGTGATCCATTGTGTGAGGTTGGTGGCTGCTTGGTTTGGGTCCGATGATTTGGCAGGAGGGTTATGGTGAAGTGATGTGAAGAGCTGGTCGGTGGTAATTTTGTTCCAGTTTCTGCGGGGAATTGGTTGAGGGTGGTTGTGGGTCGTGGTCTTAATGTAGTTGAAGTGAACGCAGCTATGGTCCGTCCAGTGGAGAGCTGTGGTGTGATTGAAGGAGATGTGCTTGCTGGAGGTGAAGATTGGGTCGAGCGTGTGCCCGGCATAGTGGGTGGGGGAGTCAACGAGTTGTTTGAGTCCGAGATTGGCGAGGTTGTCCCGAAGGGTGGTGGTGTTGCTGTCTTTGTTCTTTTCCAGGTGGAAGTTGAGGTCCCCTAGTAGAATGTAGTCCTCGGAGGGGAGGGTGTGTGGGCTGATGATGTCAGTGATGTCTTCGCTGCATTGTGTTCGGGGTCCTGGTGGCCTGTAGATGAGGGTGCCTCTGAGTGTGATCTTGGGGTCGGTGTGGACCTGGAAGTGAAGGTGTTCGGCAGATGCGAGGTTATCGTCGGAACTGGTCGTGATGCGGATGGTGTTCTTATGGACGATGGCGATGCCTCCTCCTATTTGGTTGATGCGGTCCTTTCGGATGATCTTGTAGCCGTCCGGGATGGCTATGGCGATGTCGGGTGCTGATGAGGCGTTCATCCAGGTTTCTGTAAGAAAGGCGACGTCCTGCGATGTGGTGTCGAGTAGGTTCCAGAGTTCAATGGCGTGTCTGTGGACCGAGCGGGTGTTGAGCAGGATGCACTTCAGGTGGTTAGTGTCGGAGCTTTGTGTGGAGTTTGTGGATTTGGTGTGGGTCCTGATGCAGTCGAGCTTGCATGAGTGGCAGGTGAAGGGTCCGTGGGTCGGTCCTGGGACGGCTTGGTTGCAGTCTGGGAGACAGCCGGGGTTAAGTGCTGAGAGGGTGGCGGCGTCGTACGTTATGCGGGTGGATTGGATTTTGCGGGGGCCAGGGCATCTGGCGCTGGGCGCGGTCCAGGCACGTACGGGCGTAGACGGGCTAACCTTTGGCGCACCTTCGGCGCGCATGGGGCGCGCTCGCTGCGCGTGAACGCTGTGCGTCAGCTGTTCTGACATAAGTGGATAGTGGGGGGGGCAGAGCTAGGGAGGGTCAGCTTGGAGGCGGGAGCGGGGTGGAAAGGTGGGCTGGGAGGCACAACAACAAGATGGCAGCAAAACGAAAGCAAACAGGAAGAGATTGGGGTGGGCAGAGGCGCAGGCACAATCAGGCACAGATTAAATGAGTAAACAATGCGAACCTGTAAAAGCGCTACGATGACCAATATGCACGCAATCCAATATACGCGATGTGGTCTATGCAAAATAGCGTTACGCTATAATCAGGCAATGCGGCAAGTTTAAATAATCAAAACGGAGCGCAATCAGTAATGGGAGCAATAGCAAAGCAGAGCACAATAGCGTATGTAATGGGAGCAATTGCGGTGAAGCGTTACGATACCAGCTGGAGCCAGGGAGCGTGGGGAGCGACCCCTTCTGAAGGAGTCAGGACGGTCACAGCGCTGTGGTCTGCGAGACCGTCCTTAACTTTTCTGTGGGAGGGAGGGTCAGCTGTAAGGCGGTAGCGGGGTGGAGAGGCGGGCTGGGAGGCACAACAACAAGATGGCAGCAAAACGAAAGCAAACAGGACGAGACTGGGGTGGGCAGAGGCGCAGGCATAATCAGGCACAGATTAAATGAGTAAACAATGCGAACCTGCAAAAGCGCTACGATGACCAATATGCACACAATCCAATATACGCGATGTCGGCTATGCAAAATAGCGTTACGCTATAATCAGGCAATGCGGCAAGTTTAAATAATCAAAACGGAGTGCAATTTATTTATTTATTTATTTATTTTAGATTCTTATATCGCGCAGGAATCAATCCCGTAAGGGTATCTCCGCGCTTTGCTCTTCCAAGGCTAAGCATACATTTACAGCTACAATGTAGGTGATTATTGTGGTGGGAATGCTTCTCGGAACAGTAGAGTTTTTAAGGATTTCCTGAAAGACAGGTGGTTAGTGGACAGTCTTAAATCAGAGGGAAGTTTGTTCCATAGAGCGGGGCCAATTGAAGAGAATGCTCGATCTCCCTGTCTAGATTTTTTTGTGACAGGTGGTTTCAGGAGGGCTTGGTTGCAAGAGCGAAGTGACCGACAGGGTTTATATAGCTCCAGTGATTGGGAGAGATATTTGGGACTATCTCCATATAGGATTTTGTGAACCGTGCAACATATTTTAAAACTGATTCGCTGCCGTACAGGGAGCCAATGCAGCTCTTCCAACAGAGGCTTGGATGGAGTCCTGGGTGGTGCACTCATGACCAGTCTAGCCGCCGTATTCTGGACTACCTGCAAACGTCCCACCGCATCTGCATTGGCAAGTGTCAACAGGGCGTTGCAGTAGTCTAGGCGGCTAGTAACCAGGGCCTGTACGAGGGTCTTCCTGTAGGTATCAGGAAGGTACGGGAAGACTCGTCTTAAGAGGCCGATGGTGTGAAAGCACAATCCTACGATATGGTTAGTGTGTTCCTTGAGGGTTAGGTTTTGATCAATTTTTACCCCTAGGTTTTTAACATGTGGCTTTGATGTTGGGACTGGACCTAGGTCCAGCGGCCACCAATCAGGAGACCACAGAAGATTTGCTTTGCCGAAGAGCATGATCTCTGTTTTTGTGACGTTGCATTGGAGGTAATTAGCGGCCATCCAATGTGACACTGCCCTCATACCCTCAGCAAAGTTTTCCTTGACTTTATGGTCAAGGGAGCTGAAAGGGTAGAGGAGCTGAGTGTCGTCAGCGTAGGAGACAGGTGTGAACCCATATTTTCGTACAATCTCAGCAAGGGGGGCCACATAAACATTAAACAATGTGGGGCTAAGGCAAGAGCCCTGTGGCACCCCTTTCGTGAGCACCCTCGAGATGGAACTATAGGGGCCAAGGCTGATAGATTGAGATCTCCCGGAAAGGAAACTCTCCAGCCAGGATAGTACTAGGCCTCCTATCCCCACTCCCTGCAGACGGCTGAGAAGGATGTCATGGGACACGGTATCGAAGGCCGCAGACAGGTCCAACAGCACTAGAATCATGGAACCCCCTCTATCCTGCGACATTTTGATCTTATCAGTCACCGAGAGGAGGGCTGATTCAGTGCTGTGGTTGGGCCTGAACCCAGATTGTGATTGGTCCAGGCCCCCTGTCGCCTCGATAAAGCTGGAAATGATGGCATTAGCGTGTTTCTCAGCCAGTTTGCTAATGAAAGGGAGGAGGGAAATGGGGCGAAGGTTGGAGAGCTCTGACCAGGGTAGAGTGGTGTTTTTACGAATAGGGTTCACAACCGCTTCTTTCCAGTGTTGTGGGAGTTTTCCTTCGGCAAAGGAAAGGTTTATTATCTTGTGGATGGATGGGCCTAAAGATTCTGTCAAGGAAGGGATCAATTTAGCAGGGATCAGATCGTTAGGTGAACCAGTCTTCATCTTGTTAATGAGTGTTTCCAGTTGCTGCAAGGTTATTTCTGGGATTACATTGAGAGTATTCCCAGGAGTCGTCATAAGGGGGGTTTCAGAGGCATCATTCTTTAGTGGGCCTGCGACTTGCATGATTTTCTTATATATCCCCTCAATTTTGTCTTCAAAAAACTGGGAGATATTATTGCAGAGGTCTTGGGAGAAGGTGTCAGGGCTCTCACACATTGCTGGACTAGTAAAGGCCTTTATGACCCTAAATAGCTCTCGAGTGGAGTTGCCTGCTTCAGTGATTTGGGAGGTGAGGCTGGTTTTCCTCGCCTTTTTGATATTTTTATAGTAGGAGTTCATAGCTATCAAATATTGTTCCTTATCTTCCTCCTTACGTGTCCGTCTCCAGCACTTCTCTAGTTTCCTACATCTTTGTTTTTCTATTTTGAGGGCCTCGGTGTACCATATTTCTCTTTTAGCCAAAGTTGGCTGTTTAACAGTTTTCTGGGGGGCCAGTGTATTAATGGCTGACGCCAGGGAGAAGTTGAATTTGGAGAGAGATGTTTCTATGTCATCCGAGTTTAAAAGCCCTGGTTCTTTCCAGATTTGAGTAAATCTGGCAGGAGTGACTTTGTGCCATGGTCTCCGTTTAATGGACTGAGTGGTAGGGTAAGTAGTGGGTTCGGTGGGGTGTAAAAAAGAAAAGTCTAGCATTTTATGGTCAGACCAATGGATATACTTAGGAGGATGACAATAAACTTTAGGAAGGGAGGTGAAAATCAGATCCAAGGTGTGTCCACCAGAGTGGGTGGAACCATGGTTGCGGAGATGAAGACCAAGTAAAGCAAGATCAGTTACGAGAGCTATTGTATCAGAGCGGTCTGTAATGTCAATGTGAAAATTAAAATCACCGAGTAAAATAAAATTTTCATTGGCTTTGATGTGCGGGGCTAGGAGTTCAGTCAGGGCTAGGGAGAACCCAGCATTGGGTCCAGGCGGACGGTATACTAATGCGCCTTTCCAGTAAACTGTGGGGCTAATTTTGAGGTGGAAGATGACCACTTCCATAGTGGGTAGCAGTACTTGCTCTATAATTCTGATGTTCAAAGTATCTTTGTAAATAATAGCGATCCCGCCTCCTACCTTTTCAATTCGATCCTGGCGAAGGATTTTATATCCCATGGGTAGCCCTAAGGTAATAGTGGGGATAGTGTGGGGTTTGAGCCATGTTTCGGTAATAAAACAAATCTCGGGATTAGTGCTGTGTAAGGTATCCCAGAGTTGTACATGATGTTTAGGGAGGGACCTTACATTCAAAAGAAAGCTTTTCCAGCCTTTAGGAATGGTAGGATTATCACAGGTAAGTCCAGTTATGATATGACTATGGGTAGCTTGACATCCACAAGAAATGCAAGAAAAAGGTCCTTCGGGACATATGGGTAGTCTGTTAGTACATGTTTCATTGTCTTGGGGCTGTAAGGAGAGTAGGTCATGAGCTGAGTACCTTATGATAGGAGCAGATGGTAGCAAGGCCATTATACCAGAGAAAAAAGGCAGAGTAGAGGGCCCCTAGCCCCGTCCAGTCGCGCGGCGTAGCTTCGGCTCCACTGCGCGCGAACGCTGCGCGCTCAGGGCGAGGCGAGGGCTAAATAGCCCCGCGAGACCCAGCTGCTAGAGCGCTAACCGCCAAGCAGTTGGTAACAGGAAGTGGTGTCCTCCCCCTTGCAGTCAGAGGGGAAGACGGATCAGAGATCTGTAATGCGTCTCCTATATCAGCGTTACACCCAACCAAAGGTAGTGTGTTAGAGTGCGTGTGAGCAATGCGATTTTAGCAAATTTTAAAAATTCTAAAAGTCCGTTTTTCCACAGAGTTTAAAATATCATAAGTAATCACATTCACAATACAAGAGGAGCGCAAGCTTTGTGCTAGAGCCTGTGGCGAGCAGCGGGTCAAAGGTACTGCCACTACCCCTTACCGCATCCCAATCAGTAATGGGAGCAATAGCAAAGCAGAGCACAATAGCGTATGTAATGGGAGCAATTGCGGTGAAGCGCTAGGAGGTGAGGCCTGTCCAGACGAGCAGTGTCTCTCTTCAGGGCCTGTGCATAGCGCCCCTGGGCTCGGGGCAGAGTCAGAGGTGCTGTATGGGGTAGAATGAACTCTGGGCTCCTCTGTCCTTCAAGAGAATCCTTCACCGAGAGGCCTGTCAAGAGGAGGGGCAAAGGAGGTAAGGCCTGTCCAGGGGTGCAGAGGGGGAGAGGCCTGTCCAGGGGTGCAGCAGAAGCGAGGCCTGTCCAGAGGTGCAGAGCAGGTGAGGCCTGTCTAGGAGTGCAGAGGAGGTGAGTCCTGTCCAAGGGGGTGCAGAGGAGATGAGTCCTGTCCAAAGGGGTGCATAGGAGGTGAGGCCTGTCCAGGGGGTGCAGAGGAGGTGAGGCCTGTTGTCAAGGGTTGTGTTTACTGACAGTGCCGACACTCCCAGGAGCAGAATGATGAGATTTTTCAAATTCCACCACTGGTTTTCCCACAGCCACCAACTGAAGAGTTAACTAGTGGCCGTGCGAACCCAGCCGGGGGAAAGGGGAATGTTACAGAGAAGAGACTGCCTGACCTTCTGGCGCTTCCACTCTACTCTTCCTTTCTGCCTTACTCCGTTTTATTCCTTTCTTACTCCCTCTCTATCTTCAAGTATGAGTGGAAATCGCTGTAAAAGAAAAACACACCATTACTAATTTCCTTCAATTCCATCTGCACTTTTTTACTCTCTCTCTCTCTCTCTCTCTCTCTCTCTCTCTCTCTCTCTCTTTCTCTCTATTTTCTTACCCAGAGTGCTTATGGCTTTTGCTCCTCATCTATTCTTCAATATAAGTATTTTATTCTTTGGTAACCTGCATTATAAACAACATTTTAGCACCCTTTAACTCTGTGAGTTCATTTATTCTTTTTCACTCATTCGTTCATTCACTCTCTGCCTTTTTCTTACTCCTCCCTTAGAAACCTTCTGGAGCCTCCGGCGTCAACCAAGCAACGAAGAAATCAGGAACTGAAGTATTCAATGGGTAAGTATTAATTCTTCTCTTTATATTTCTTTTTTCCTATTTACTTTAAATTAGTATTTCTCTCTAGTTCTAAATTACCGAACTAACTAACCGACGCACCGAAGCGCTCTAACCTGCGCCTAAGCCTGGCACAAAATTGCACTATTTCTATCTAACTAGACTACAAAAAGAAAGTGACTAATCTCTGAAAATCGTTGGTGAAGTGACTTGGTTCTAAAATCAACTGGCGCACTTCACAACAGGTCTAGACCTCACGCCCATGTCCAGGAACTCAGGACTAGACCGGCAACTTCCACTGTGGTCCTTCCTGTTGGTAGTACAGGGGAGAATGCCCGGTTCCGAGCTATAATGACCGCAACCTTTTGCGAGCGGGTGATCTTTGCAATGCCGGTTCAATGGCAGATACTGCGAGACAAAGAAGAGCTTGGATTCCTTTTTCCTGCACCCTGACACCTGTCCAGGGATTGCAGAAGAGGTGAGGCCTGTACTGTGCTGAGGAGGTGAGACCTGTTCAGGGGGTGCAGAGGAGTTGAGGCCTATCCTGGGCCGGGGGTGCAGTGGAGGTGCGGCCTATCCAGGAGGTCTATGCCGAGGAATTGAAGGGCAGTGTGTCGCTGGCGCCTATAAGTGATGCCGTCATATCAGTGCCCCCTAAGCCTGGAAGAAACCCTGTAAGTGTACATCTTATTGCCCTCTGCCACTGCGTAACAATGATAATAAATTCCTGCCTGAGGTGATGCGACTCGGCTATCCCTCCTACTAGAGAAAATAGTCTCCCCTGTACAGTTGGGATTTGTCCCACATAAATCCACAGCGGTTCATCTACGGACGGCATTCACAGTATTTGCAGTGCTGCATCAGGTAAACCCAATCATGGGAGATTGAGATCATGTATGAAGCTGCTGGACACACTGCTTATGGCCTGCGTTGACGTAAATGGGCTCAACTCAGACGCTATTCAGATCGCCTGGGGCACTGGGCTTAGTGTTATAATTTCTGATGTCTGCGTCTCAAACTGGAGGGTCGCTAATTTGAATCCTGGTTGGTGCACCAGGGAATAGTGACTTGTATATTTTTACAGTGCTGTGACGTCTGCCCGTGAGAGACAGCACTTTGAATAGGAAAGCCAATAGTTTGAATAAAAAATTCACCAAAATATAAAATAGGCTACACAAATTATAGGATGGGCTGTTCAGAGTATAAGATCAGGCAAGCATAATTTGCAAAAAAGTGAAAACGTGTAAATTCTTACTGTGCTATCAGGTGTTACATTTTTAGTAACCGCAATCATACTGTAGCTAGTGTTAACCTTTTTTTAAGGTTTCCATGAAAATACTGCATTAAAGAAGTACTGATAACACCATCACAGTAATCTTAAAAAGAATTATATCAGCATATGTAAGGATTGGCGTTGCTAGGATATGGAGTAATGAGGCAAAGTCACAAATGACAGGTGCAGGATTACTGGGGTTAAATTGTGTACAAAGAGGTATCAAAGTCTGTAAGTCTGCGTGTAGCTCCTTCTTCTTTCCTAACAGGACTTCCAAGGTAGGTGTCACGTGGGAGGTCTTCACACTCGTAGGGGCGTTTCACGGAAATAGAAAGAGAGAAAGAATACGCCAAATTACTGGACTGAACTACATATCTGATATCCGTGAGGGGCGGGGAAAAGGACGTGAGGGGGATCACCAGGGACCATCCCCGTTTGCCGTGCTTCCCTAAATGTGAGGCATTCTAGGCGCTCCCGTCCCGTGTCCACCCAGCCGCCCCCTACCCGTTCCCTCCCTCTGAATGAAAGAGCCCCTGTATGCGCGCCCGTACCTTGCGGTGCCACACTTCTCCAGGTGAAGTGTGGCTGGGCGAAGCGTGGTCCCGTTGGCCTCCCGGCTGTAGTGCTGGCGATCTATCCTCGGGTCCTGCTCCGGTCTCCCACAGCAATTCGGCTCTGGTTTCCTTCCGTCCAGCGGCGAAGACGTCTGATGCTTCCTGCTCTGCTCCGGCGTTCGTGTCCTTCCGCTCGAGATCTCGCGCTATCAGCGCCGTCGAAAGCGAGGATTGGACATCTGGGGATGACGTCACTGTCAAAGGTCCCGCCTCCGGGAAAACCCAGGCGGCCGTAGAGGGGTTGCGGACATCCTGTGCGTGCCGAGGTGGAAAGGAAGAGGGACAAGCATCAGCGTCAGAGTCGTGGCAGGTAGGGACCCCCTGACAGCATACTATGATTCTTTGCCACCACCAAACAAGCAAACTGACCCAGAAGTTACAAGTTAGCCATGGCCGCTCCGGCCCATTGCTTACATTGATGGCCCCACCCAGGTCTCTGGCCCTCTGGACAGCTATTTAAAAAGAGGACATGCCCTTTTGAGAAGCTGGTAACCCCAGTGCTTCTTCGAACAGTTCATTTACTGTGGAGCTCCATTTTAAGCGACCAACTCTCACCCCAATGGCCTCCTCAACATGGTGCGATGTTTGGGTGACATTCGTTCCGCAAATTTCTGAAGCGTGCATAAAGCACAAGCCCGAAATCCATCAGCCTACATCTTCCGGGATCAACACCTAACGAGAAAAACAAACGCAGAATTCAAATGTTTTGATAGACCAATGTCATAGTCACAGTTTGAGGCGCTGTAGTCGTTCACCGTATGAGCAGGTCTTTTATAATTAGGCGATCCTACCTGGAGACGGTTGTTATGTGGTCTGTATTAATAAGGGTTTATTGTCCGCCATTGCGGATACACTGTCTACCTTGATACTTCTGCTTTTCCTTAACCTATGTGTTCTAAAAGTACCAGTAACCTTTATAAGGCAAGTTGGTAAGCTTTATAATGTTGTCTATCAGTTATCGCGTTATCCCCTTCTTGTAAAATATGCAAACCAAACTTGAAATAAGTGCACTTTGTTGTGAGAATAGCTATTGTTGCCTCTGATTTCTTTTATTGCAGCACAACAATGCCTCTTTTATAAATCGAACATTGATTATTCGAATAGTATTGATTTTATTCCAGAGTGACTTTTGCACCATTAAGGCGATAAATAATACGTTGACCTCATATTTGAGTTGGATCAGTTTATCCTGTTAGAGTCCTGTCCTTCGTCGCCATTTTCTAGTGAGTGGCCTAGTCTCTAGAGAATCATAGGGCTCTCCCCCTCCCTTTGCTTCAACAGTGTTTGCCTTTAGAGATGCTGATATGCAGTGCGGAGACCTGCAGTTAGGCAGCTCTGAACGAGTGAATGAAATCCATGCTGGTGGTTTGAGCTGGGAACGTGCCTTTCATGTTTATTTCTTCCCTCCAGACTCCTTGGAGGTACATACATTGTCAGATAAGGGGACAGAGGCACAGCAAGAGTAGGATTTGCCTAGTATTAAACAGTTTAAGTCTGATGAACACAGGACTACTTTTTCCAAAGGTTAGGTCATGAGAGTGGGCGCTGTGTAACCCTCCCCCCCACCAAAGGCAATGTCTATGTGGTAATCAAACTCTCATGTCATCGGTAGGCTAAGGGTAAGATTTATTCACCACTCATTTATTCAACACTCCTGGCAACGCATCAACAACATTCCAGGAGCCGCTGGAAGGAATCTTTAGTTAAAGGAGCATCACCACAGTCTAGGCCCATTTTTCAAAGCACAGTTTTACTTACAACTTTAGGATGGCTGTAAATACCCCCGATCTTGGACATAAATGGGGGGAGAGGCATAAATTTACTTAGTGATTCCTGAAGCTTACTATTTCACAAATTGTAGGTCAGGGTTAAACACAGAGTCTCCTGGTTGCACAGTTTCCTGTGGTGGAGATTGTGAGGGAGAGGCCGAGGGACTACAATCCCAGAATAATGACCTGTATAGTGGCCCTGTCGACAAATAACATTTGGTGTCTATTTCCAGAATCTTTAGGTATAGTGGTAAATCCGGGATTAGATGTTATGTTTCTCCTTGGCCCCTCCTAGGATGTTTGGTCTGTGTGTAAAGGCGCTTTCTTGATCTGGATTCATGTGAGGTGCAGAGCCCATTTCAGGTGTCTCCCTTGTATCTACGCAGCCTCTAAAGTGTGTGCTGTTCCATAACGTTAGTGATACTCTGCATTCTCTCCTCTCACTGCATGCCCCGCCGCTGCTATTTAGAGTCACTCCTTGTATTGAAATTCTTTGTAAAGCAGATGACCCTTGTAGGGAAGATTATATACTCTCTGACACCCCTTGGTACGTAATATCCCATACCTGGCCCAAAAAAAAATAATTACTCTGCATGATTTACTATATGGCAATACTTCCTTAAAATATTTCTCATTTTGCCCATGCTTCAGTCCATATGAAACTAGTCTTTGCCCTCCCACCCTCTTGTCAACACAGTACACTAGATATCTCCAGGTATTACATGCTCACCTGCATCAGATTCTCCTAGCGCCTGGCCTGTGTTCTTGCATTGTTTGCATCAAATTCTCCTAGTGTCTGGCCTGTGTTATTGCACTGTTTGCATCAGATTCTCATAGTGGTTGGCCATTGTTATTGCATTGTTTGCATCAGATTCTCTTGGTTCCTGGCCCGTGTTATTGCATTGTTTGCATCAGATTCTCTTGGTGCCTGGCCTGTGTTATTGCATTGTTTTTGTCAGATTCTCCTAGTCCCAGGCTCGTGTTATTGCATTGTTTATGTCTGATTCTTCTAGTGCCTGGCCTGTGTTACTGCATTGTTTGTTTCAGATTCTCCTAGCGCCTGGTCCGTGTTATTGCATTGTTTGCGGCAGATTCTTCCAGTGCCTGGACTGTGTTATTGCATTGTTTTCATCAATCCTAGTGCCTGACCTGTGTTATTGCATTGTTTGTGCCAGATTCTCCTAGTGCCTTGCCTGTGTTATTGCATTATTTGCGTCAATCCAAGTGCCTGGCCCGTGTTATTGCATTGTTTGCATCAGATTCTCCTTGTGCCTGGCCTGTGTTATTGCATTGTTTGCATCAGATTCTCATAGTGCCTCGCCTGTGTTATTGCATTATTTGCGTCAATCTAAGTGACTGGTCCGTGTTATTGCATTGTTTGCATCAGATTCTCCTAGTACCTGGCCTGTGTTATTGCATTGTTTGAATCAGATTCTCTTTGAGTCTGGCCTGTGTTATCGCATTGTTTGCATCAGATTCTCATAGTGCCTTGCCCGTGTTATTGCATTATTTGCTTCAATCCAAGTGCCTGGCCCCTGTTATTGCATTGTTTGTGTCAGATTCTCCTACTGATTGGCCCGTGTTATTGCATTATTTGCTTCAACCCTAGTGCCTGGCCTGTGTTATTGCATTGTTTGTGTCAGATTCTCCTACTGCTTGGCCTGTGTTATTGCATTATTTGCGTCAATCCAAGTGCCTGGCCAGTGTTATTGCATTGTTTGCATCATATTCTTCTAGTGCTTGGCCCGTGTTATTGCATTGTTTGCATCAGATTCTCCTCGTGCCTGGCCTGTGTTATTGCATTGTTTGCATCATATTCTTCTAGTTCTTGGCCCGTGTTATTGCATTATTTTCATCAATCCTAGTGCCTGGCCCGTGTTATTGCATTATTTGCTTCAATCCAAGAGCCTGTTCCGTGCTATTGCATTGTTTGTGTCAGATTCTCCTAGTACCTGATCTGTGTTATTGCATTGTTTGCATCAGATTCTCATTGTGCCTGGACTGTGTTATTGCATTGTTTGCATCAGATTCTTCTAGTGCCTGGCTCGTGTTATTGCATTGTTTGCATCAGATTCTCTTGGTGCCTGGCCTGTGTTATTGCATTATTTGCATCAGATTCTTCTGGTGCCTCGCAGGTGTTATTGCATTGTTTACATCAGATTCTCTTGGAGCCTGGCCCGTGTTATTGCATTGTTTGCATCAGATTCTTCTAGTGCCTTGCCAGTGTTATTGCATTGTGTCCACCAGATTCTTCTAGTCCCTTTCCCATGTTATTGCATTGTTTGCGTCAGATTCTCCTAGTGCCTCACCCATGTTATTGCCTTATTTGCTTCAACCCTACTGCCTGGCCCATGTTATTGCATTGTTTGCATCAGATTCCCCTAGTACCTGGTCTGTTTTATTGCACTGTTTGTATCGGATTCTCATAGTGCCTGTTCTGTGTTATTGCATTGTTTGCCCAGTCCGGGCATTACGTGGAAACCTGAATTCGGAATTCCAAATTTATGTTCTGGCTGTGCGAGATCTCGTTACTTTCCGAGTCAGGTGAAAACCGGGAGGAGAAACAGGTTCGTGGATGGGCGGGTGCGCCGTTTAGTCCACATAGGAAGTTCACCTTATCTGTGTAGATCTCCCTCTCTAATTTCCCGGCGCGGTGTATCGAGAACGGACCAATTGGCTATTGAAATGGTACCTTTTATCCCAATCAAGTTCATCTGACTGCAAGGACACTGCCCTCTTCCTGCAGTATCGTGTGGCGTTTTAGGCTCCGAGTGAATTTTCCCGATTCATGCCCTTATATAGGTACGATTCACATTGCCCTTAGATAGGCATAGAAATCAAGTCCTTATTTAGACATATCCCATGCAGACCAAATACAGGCATGGCTACTTCCACCCGTACCAAACATCACAACGATTTCTTGGAAAATCGGCTTAAGCTGTTAGGGAACTTCCCCTTGCTCGAATATTGATTTGTCCAAGAACTCATGTACTCTGCAAAGAACAACTATTCCCTAGGGGTTCTTTCCTGATGTTATTATGCCCAACTTTAGGTCAAACTATGGCATTCCTAGACACCTTCAAGGTATAAATATACCTCCACTTGCTCTAGCAAGACACAGTGGTTGGGAGCAGTTTGACTATCTACTTGCCCGACCGAGCTTGCAACAGCAAGTGCCGACGAAGCCAACCCTCCAGCTGACGCACTGATCAGGAAGCTGCCTCTTCTCCTGCCGAGAATCCAGCTCCAGTGTTTCCAAGCTCCCCTTGCGGGGTTGGGAAATCGAGTCCCGAGACAGAAATACCAGGCCTCGTTCATTCTAACTAAGGTATGGAGCTGATTAGAACCTAGAGAAATCTTGGATAGATTCTTGGCAAAAAAATCTAAACCTAGTTTACACAATACTTACGTCTTCCCTTGTACTAGACTTAGGTTAGGTACATCTGGGTAGGCTTATTTTAGAAGCACCAGTTGAATATTTTAGCCTGTGTAGTTATGTATTTCTTTTTATATGGCTTAGAAACCATACAATGCTCTTACAGTATTATTTTATAATACTATTATTAAAAAAAATTATTATTTAAAATTTTATATAGCGCGCAGTTACCCTAGGGCATCCCAGCGCTGTACGCATTATACTTTGCAGTCTGCTTAACGATTGTAGCAGTTCACTTTTCTTGTATGAGAAAGAAGACTTTTCAATAAACCTTTTTATTGAAACTTTTCAATAAACCTTTTTATTGAAAACGCCTGTATCTCTTTTTCTCCACAAACTCTGTTGAAACGAAGCATTCACGATTGACTGAGTGAAATACTAATCTATTGTTTCCGCGACTCTAAAGATATATTTCTTATTCTTGGGAAACAAAGTTGTCATGTTTATGCGGTTGTCACAAACTAATCCCTTCTTGTGAATTCGAGAAAGTTTCTAGTAACCTCTGAGCTAGCTGGCACTCACTATTACGTTTAGTATATTCAATAGAGACTTAGTCGAACTAGTCCTACGTCTAATCTATAGGATATATTATTCCAAAGCGCAGAGCCTATTGGGAATATAGGAACTACACTACATGGCACCCAACATTTGGTAAGGCACTCATTTAACGCTAGATACTAAAGTAACTCAGTTGTGCTTTTTTTCAGAGACCCCTTTTTTCTGTAAAATACTCCAATAGACGTCTGGAGTGGGTAAAAGGATAAAATATCCGCCACAACTGAGTAGTACGAAAAAATCCTATGTATTAGTTTTTGGTTTGTTCAACATTGAAGGATACAGTATTCCAAAATATTGTGCACTTTATCTTTGTTTCCTTGAAACTTGCTCAGCAAACTTTCAGTCAACAAAAATGTCAGTTAACGGCGACAACACCGCAACTGGTGGAGCTGCAGTAAATCCAGCAGCTTTTGATGTAACAGGCTTTAATGAGCCGACGATGATGGTATAATCATCCCAGAAACTTTAAGGAAAGCCATCACTATAAAACTTATAACAAATGGCCTATCATCAAGAGGTGGTAGGTTCTTTTTTTGTAATTGAGGCACACGAATATCGTCAGACAGAGGTATTCTATTCATGGAATATCCTTCCTGAAGCAAATCCAGTATCACATGTGTTTCACTTCTACAAAGAAGAGGAACCTCCGACGGAATACGTTCCTTTCGAGGATATTGAAATTCAACTAACTTACCAAGAGCATGCACTCTGGTTTAAAGGCGCCCTAAAACATATAAATCACATTACCAGGCTCGGTCCACTAGGTAGACCAGGAGCAATACGGCCGGTATTATCCAGCTATACACCACATTCTGCCATTGAGGAAATGTCAGGTGCACAACTATTAGTTCAACTAAAAGAACTAATCAAAATCCATAGACAATTGGTTCAATATGTCATGCGGACTCTAACAATCCAACCTCTTATAAGGATTCCACAACACACCCCTCACTAGGGTAACAAAAATAAAATTACACCACAGACTATACAACCAGTCATTGGTGAATTACCTGTAAAAAGGGAACACATTCCATTCTGGATAGCTCAAAAGATTACTCAAATAGAGGCAGTATTTCCTGGTAGTACACCTCATGAGAAACACAGAATTCTAACAATCTGTTTACCAATGGGGACCGCACCACACCTGGAGGACTGTGACACTTGGGGTACAGTCTTTGCTGCAATCTGCACTAAAACACATGGTGTTCCGTCTATGGCGGTAATACCAGACGTCCTGAAACAGAATCAAAATGAATACGGGGCAGAGCCTGCTTTAAATTTAGGTATGAAATTACCCAAAGATTTCAAACAGGTCTCAACAATAATATTAGCTAATATTAAAGCTGAAGCAGCATCCGTGGCGATCTGCCAAAAGTTATGGGAATTTGATGTAACAGAGCAACTTAAAGAACTGGCCAGAATAATTGAAAAATCCTATGAAGAACTAGGTAGTGACAGTTTGGGTGGTAAACCAGTGAAACCTCAACTGACTGAAAGTCCTGAAAAGGCCCTTATTAAAAACACTCTTATTATTCCAAAAAAGAAGTAGGAGAACACTAAACATGTAGCGTAGTTCCTATTTTCCCAATAGGCCCTGCGCATTGGAATAACATAAACAGTAGTATCGACGTAGAAGTGCGGATCTTCCAGGCCTCTACTGACTATGCTAAACTTAATTGGGTTTGTTACCAACTAGCTCAGAGGTCACTGGAAACTTTCTTGACTGAAATAGGAAGTGATCAGCTTCCCTGGCACAGACAAGAAGGGATTCAGTTTTCCAACAACCGTGCAACATGACAACATTGCTCCTCAGATCAAGAGTCAATCTCTAGGGTCGTGTGAAACAATAGACAGTTATTTTACTCAGTCAGGTTGGTGCAGATTACTTTCACAATATGTAGAGAATAGAGAGACGGGCGTTTGTCAATAAAGGGTTAACATTTATTGAACAGTCTTTCTTCTCGTACAAGAGAAATGAATTGGCACAATTGCAAGACTTGTTATTATAAAAAGTACGTACAGTAAGATAAGTATTACACAATAATACTGTAAAAGCATTGATATGGTTTCTTAGCCATACAATGGTTTAAAAGGAATAAAACATATATACATTCATATATACATTAGGCTAAAATACTCAACTGGTGCTTCTAACTACGCCTACCCCAGTGTACCTGACCTAAGCCTAATACTTGGGAGGGGAGTAAGTAAGTAGCTTTAAGTTACGTTGGTTTTGCCAAGGTTTGCTTCAAGAATTCTCTCTCAAGGGTTTAGTCAACACCATACCTCTGGAATAGAATGATGGAGGTCTGGTATCTCCATCAGGGCTCGATATCCCAGTCACCCGCAAGGGTAGACTAGAAACGCCGGAGCTGGATTTCTCGGCAGGAGAAAGGCAGCGTCTCTTCTTCAGCGCGTCGAGGAGGAGGAGGAGGGGCAGCGTCTGCGGGCAGCTTGCATCTGCTGGGCTCTTGCAGAGGACGGCTGTTCAGCTCCTAAGTTCACCACACCATCGTTCGCTTGTTAGCAGCGATAGCAGTAGCGATAGCAGCTATGGTATCATCAGCATGACAGCTTCTTCAGCAGCAGCGAAGATAGCAGCGATGGCATTGAGGTAGCTAGCTTCACCAACAGCAACGAGACAGCGTTTGCTTAAAGCAACGTTGGTAATATTTATACCTGAAAGGTGCCTTGTTTGACGTAAGTTTGCTGGACATAAGACGTCAATAAAGATGTCACTAGGAAGTGATCGTCTATCAGTGCTCATTAGAGTTCTATTACTAATCAAAACACAGCAAGCGGGGATTTCCAGGTTTGCTGAGTTTTTATCTTGTTGAAGAACTCGGAGTGTTAATCTAGGAATCTCAGATAGTAACTTCTGCTCTGTCATTGCACTAATTGGTTGCAAAGGAAGTGGCAGAGAAAGCTATTCTGGAATGTGTCTCTGTTCGTGTGAGGCCAGAGATGACTTTCTGAATATTGCACTTGAACGGTTATGCCAATATAGGGAATAAATGGATTTATAGCCGAATAGGGGCATAAGGTCACAGTATCGATCAGGATCCTAGATTAGAACGCCACACCCACTCCACGAATTCATGTCCATCAAATTACTAAAACTAGAGCAATAAGATGCATGTGTAACATTGCCCACCCCAAAATACATATATGCATTTGAAATAGGTGTATATTGTAATACGTGAAAATTTAGGTACTGTACGTTTTTGAAGCATAGAAATCATTCAAAAATTATAGCATATGAAATCAATGAACGATTATGCAAAAAGAATTACACATGAAATATCTCTGAAACAGAAGAAGGGTGAGATAATTTCATCACATATAAATGCGTTGCAATAAAATGTGCTAGAGGCTGGTGTAAAGTTATTATGTCTCTAGATGTATGTAGAAATAGAAGTTGAAGCTTCTGTTCTCTATGAATAGTTTTTACTTTAAGCAAAGAATTTTTCGTGCCAGAGAAAGGGTGAATATTAAAAAGTGTTCAATTCAAAAGAATTATTGCTTGAACGGGGAAAATAGAGTTCCAACGCTTTTAGCAGTTTTTGTTGTTCAAAACTGAAGGCCGAATTCAGAGTTCATGGGAACGCTGTGTGTCGGAATGCTTCTCTAAAGTTATTGTTTCTGTTCGGGTGAGAACATCATATCAGACAGGCTCTCAAAGAATTGGTCTACAAAATCAGGTGACAGTTCGACCAAATTCGATAGTTCTGTAACTTGGCAGGTGTGAGAATGATTGCTGTCATCATAGTCGGGATCAGCAATGCTCACAGAAGGTCGTACCTGGGTGATGCTGCTTTTGTCACTCGCTCCACTGTTACCACCTAGTCGTAGCACAGGAGTCTCAACGAATACCGTCATCAGGATTGGTAGCCGCTGGGGACAACACAATGCGTGAGCCGTTATCGGACTTAGTAAAGTATCGATATCCATTGGTACTGCTGATGGAAGTGAAAGACAGATGTCCAACACGCACTCATCTCCGCATAGCATACATCGAAGTACCGGTAAGATACAGTTCTGCCATATAGGTCTAAATGAAAGGAACCAGGTCATGTTTAGATCTCTCAGCCTGGCCAATCCAAGGACTCTAGTTATTCTGTCCCGGTAGCGAATTGCTAGGATTGTTTCTTCCATTCCCATAAGAGTCATGTCTGAGCTTTGGCTTGCCATAACGAAGCAGGAGGGTCAAAAATAAAATCCCTGCTACAAGTCCCAAAAATAGGGGTATGCCGCCAAAAACAGAGTGGACAAAATTTGGAATGATTCCCAGAATTTCTTGAAATGGTGTTAGCAGTCCCGTAAAAATCGTCTTAAATATGCCTGGGATGCCTGTGGCACTAGACATGTTAAGGAGTTGGCTCAACATTTCTATGAAATGCACGGGGCAATTTGTTGATAAAAGGTCATGAACCTCCGTAGCTGTCCTTGCAACTAGAAGATCATACGTCTCTTTTGATGACGTTATGGGCACTGTTGTCTGTAAAAGCACAGACTTCATTTTGCTTAAAGTATCAATTCGTATAGAATAGAGATTCAGACAAGGCCAGATGGGAGTCTCTGTGTCTACAGGCCCGCTCGGGAACAATGCTTGCATACAGCATTTGACCATGGATGTTACGCTTACAAGATAACTTTTCCCTGGAACAAGGCCACAACATCTGTGATCCGTTCTAAGAATGTAACTCCCATTCGCGAGTTGCATAAAGAAGGGCTCTATCTGAGTTGCAGGTGTGACAAGCTGGTGGCATGAAAGGTTGTTAGAATTACCTTCACAGGCTCCGTGTAAATTAATACCCTGGCACAAAAGTATACCGCTTAGTGAATGTTTACAGTTTTCACCACTAAGAAATACATTTTAGTCGCTGTCACTGTAGCATGAATGTGTGTATGGTAATTTCCATTCTGATTTTACATATCCTTTACCCAATCGTTCATACTAGCCAGTAGGTATGCATTCAAGGCGCTTTTTAAATCGGAAAGTTGTTATCGGAACAGTGATAATTCCGTGTATTATCCATTCAATGACAGGACTCTCTGACATTGTCAATGGTAATCTCTCAAGTTTTTCGATGCTCAGGATTGTATAGTCTGCTCCTTTCTGTGCCAAACTGATTTGGTTATCGGTAAGGTTAAAAATGGAAAATAATGACGTTGTGTTGATAAAACGCCAAGGCACATAGCCTGAACGAAGATTTTGCAGCGTCCAGCCTAATTGTACAATAGAACGTAATTGAGATTGGCCATGCTGTAACATTAGCAAGTCTCTGTCTATTATGTCAAAGGCAGAAGATACAATATTGTCCAACGAATATATTCTGGAGGACTGAGTCATTAACCCATTGTCCACTACAGAAAGTGATTTTTCTAAATTAATACGATCAATTTCTCGTATTTTTTCTGCTGTTTCAATTTGTGTGACTTTCCAAGCCTCGTTGTACGCAGCATAGATGCTGGCCGCTATGAAACGTTTTTTGACGCTGTTTGCGTGGACCAAGAATGAAATCGCGCAAATCAGCACCATCTTTTAGTAAAGATAAGTGTTGCTTAATTTCAGCCAGTGTGGATGATCCTAGCCATTCGAGGCAGAGTTTCCCTA
Organism: Lissotriton vulgaris; assembly: GCF_964263255.1. Classification (NCBI taxonomy): domain Eukaryota; kingdom Metazoa; phylum Chordata; class Amphibia; order Caudata; family Salamandridae; genus Lissotriton; species Lissotriton vulgaris. The sequence goes on along the minus strand of NW_028246081.1, from coordinate 150,877 downwards.
CACTGTATGTTGTTACTATCCCTGGATGTTGTCTCTGGGAGTATCTAGGGTCTAGTCTGGTCATTTGTAACCCCTGTGTTTTGTTCAGGAATCTATCTTGACAGTTGTTTGTGTCAGTAGGCCAGATTAACCACTTTTTCCAATCAGGATGTGTTCTGTTAAAATGTAAAATTTTAGATACGTCTATATCAATATCTGTTGTTGTATTTTCAGGTATTGGCTTCGGAATAGACGGTTTGTTTAGGTCTTTGATCCTAGCTAGTCCAAGACAGGATGTTTGGTGAATTTTGTCATTTAAAAACATCATTTGTTCTGGTATCATGCAGGTTCTGAATAGTGCTTCAAGGCCTTGTACCTGCCAATCTTTTGTACCCCAAATGGTTTTTATTTCAATGTTATTTTTCCAATAATCAAAACCAAATGTCATCATTTTGTCATAAAATGCTTCTGAATATATTAATTTAGTGTTTGTCAGCATTGTTTTCATTCCTGTTTTATCTAACAGTTTGTAATAAAACGTTTCTGCATCACTGGTGTTAAACCCTGAGAAGTACTTGAATTTCTCAAAGAATGCTTTAGAACTGCTTTTAGGTGGTGTAGCACAATGTTCCCATTGATTATACCTAAAAACATTTCTAGGCTGTGCAGATTTATGCAAATAATGATCGCCATAATGTGTAAAACAGAATAACTGTTCATAACTAGACGAACCTTGTAAATAATCATGTTCTGTGAATCTAGCTGACATTACTAAATCAGACATCATGTCATTAATACTGTTAAAGTCCCAATCATCAGAGAATGTATTAGGTTTTACAAAGTCACTTAAGGAAACCTTCAGTTGATGAGGATACTTCAGGATCTCGACCGGACCATAGATCTCATAGTCAGTTTTCTCCCATACTACCCCACCAGGTATTGGAATTGCTGTGACATTTACTGTTGGCAGTTCTCTTTTCTTCACGTGTGATGATCTGTGTGGTTTGAGGACTAGGTTGATGTTCTGACTTGCTGTGTCCATTGTACTATATTTTCCCTCAATGAATTTTCCCAAACAAAGTACCATGATGAGCCAAAGCAGGAGGAAAAATACACCTAGACCGAACCAGAACTCTAACCAAGGGGAAATAAGGTAGATTTCCTTCAGTTGATGAAAGAGCTCCGTTGCTTTTTCTTTAAAAGTCTTTTTTGTTTCTGGCATCACTTCAGGGTCGTTTTGATCTTCAGAGAAGTTGTCGAAGTTGATGAAGTAACCAGAGGCAGTTCTGTCAATTGTTGGGATTGTTCTTTCAATCTGTCTCTCGGTAGCATTTTCTGATGCCGCATTATTGTAGACTGGTGTTTCTTGACGAACTGTTTCAATCTGTGTCTCAAGAGGCATGAGTTCCATGGCATTATTGCATAGTCCTTCTCTGTGCACTGCAGGCTGATCGAATGTGATTAGTCTTTCAGTTTGAACCTCTTGGATTGTTGCAAGTTTGGGTATTCTATTGTTTCTTGGGAGTCCACTGGGCCTACTGTTGATTATAGGCCACATGGTTGTGGTTTTATCAGGTCGATAGACACAACTCTGTTCTCCTTTTTACCAGCAAGGGGCGGTAGTACTACTGATCTTGTTCCGGTGACTGCCAAGACAGGTACTGCTTTTCTGTAAGAAGGCCCAAATTCCTTCTTCACCGCGATTTTTTTCTCTGACTAGATCCCCAATCTTTGGAATCCAGACAGGCCTTGCTGGGGCTGTTGCTTATTGTGCCTCGTCAGTGGTATCTGGCTGTTGTTTTAACTTTATGTTGCTTAAGGATTTTCTTGTTTCATTCAGTTCCTATAAAACAGCCAAACGATCTTTGATGTCAAAGTCTGTTTTCTTATCTTGTACCACTGATACCTGACTATCTAAGTCCTGAATTCTCATTCTAATTCCGAACAATAGTTCGTATGGGCTGAAACCTTTTAGAGATTTTCTTGGAAAATTGTTAAGACTGGTCTGGACACTTATTAAATGTTTGACCCACCCAGCGCCTCAACCTAATACCTTCGCTGTTATAGATCGCTTTATGTCTCGGTTTTTTCTTTCTACCACACTATTCCCTTCGGGGTGCGACGGACAAGAATACTGCAACCCAATTCCCATGCTGGCTATGGCCTCCTTATAAGCTCGAGAGCTGAAAGCAGGACCCTTCTCAGAATGGAAAGTGGTAATTGCGTATGTGCCGATAAAGACTCGCAGATCTTTTATAACCGTTCTAGCGTCAGCCGAGCGCTGGGGCCACATCCATATGAACCTCGTACAGGAATCCACTGCTACCATGAAATATCTATAGTTGCCGTCCCTTTGTAGGGGACCACAGTGGTCCAGGTAAACACATGCAAATGGTTTATCCGAGATGAGAAGGGGTGTCTGCGCTGGTCGTTTTACTGTTAATACTTTTATCCTTTGGCATATATCGCATTCTAATACATACTTTTTAGTTTGTATTCTCAAGCGAGGCCACCAATATCTCTGTTTTAATAGTGATATTGTTGCGGAAACGCCAGCGTGTGCAGAAGCAAGCCCTTTGTGTGCAGCTTTGATTAGTCCTAATCTGTGTTCCATGTTTGGAATTACCCTATCCCCCACTCCAGGGATTCGAGCAAAAGGAACATTATTCGTATCTGTTAAGTATAAGTACTTTTCTGGAAAGCCTTTTGGGAGTGTTTTCTTATCATTCTTTACTGACGCACTGACAGCTTGTAGAATATCGCTGTCTATTTTTGTTTGTGACCGAGTTATCGCAGCTACGGAAGCCGTTTGCACAGCTGCCTTCGCGGCTTCATCAGCCAATGAATTCCCTGCAACGTGAACGCCATCACGTTGATGACTCAGAGTGTGTATCACGTGAGTCTTTTGTAGTTCTTTCTGTAAAAGAACTACCTGTTCCCAAAGCATTTTATGCTTTATTGTGCCACCTTTTGCATCTTTGAAACTATTTTCCACCCAATTCAACAAGTATTCATTATAAGATTGTACGCAATAATAAGAATCGCACACTATTAGTGTGGGGAATTCGCGATCGGTATTTTCTAGCGCCATCTTAAATGCAATTAATTCTGCTCGTTGAGCTGAGCAATCTCCTAGAGATTGTGTTTTAGTGACCATAGGTCTAAATTTTCCTTTGTGCCAACGACCTTTGACAATCGCGCACGCAGCACAGTAAGCTTGCTTACCCCCAACTGCGGGTTGTGCTGATCCATCAGTATATATAATACTTCCGTATTCTTCGAGAGGCAGGATTTCAATTGGCAGATGACATTCATATTCATATTGTAAAAATTCTTGTGTCTTTAAATTAGGATCAAATTCGTAAACTACGTCTGTTGCAGCAAGAGAATTAACCCACTGGATCCATCTCGGATGCAAAGCTTTAGCATTAGGAATGCTTGCTTTAGTTACCGCTTCTAAAGCCGGTATAGGTGTTACGATTACTATTCGTTTACCTTGTGCTAGGGGCCTTTCTTTTGCTACAGCAGTCTGAACCGCAGTTAGAATTTTCTCAGTTGAACTGAATTTTATTTCAGCCTTTGTTTACAAATGTGATTTGTATGCTATTGGTACCTTTTCTCCCTCATTAGAGGTTAGGTACGTGAATCCGCATCTTCCTGGGATGACTCGGATTACAAGATCGCGTGTGTTGTCACGTGTATCTAATTTTGTTTTAGCTAACATGTCTGTTTGTAGTGATCTCAAAATTTCTGTGTGTTTTTGAGTCCAATTGATTTGTTTAAAATCAGGTTTAGTTAGTTCGTAGAGAGGTTTAACCCTCTCTGCGTAATTTAGAATGTAAGTTCTTCCGAAATTCAGAAAACCTAGTATGGATTGTAAATTCTTCAGCATTTATGGAGCTTGGAGTACAGCGCACTTCTCTAAGAAGTTGTCCGCTAGGCTTTTTCCTTCACTTGATAACTCGTACCCTAAAAATAGTACTGTCAGATGGGCAATTCGAGACTTTTTAAATTTGAATTTGTAACCCTCTGCTGCGAACCCAAGTATAATGGTGTTCACTCTTTTCAAGTGAGTATCCAAGTCGTCGTCTGTGAGATAAATATCATCTACGTAAGATAATGCCTCATCATCATATATTTGTAGTAACTCTGTTACCCTAGCTGAGAATAGTCCTGGGCTGTTCTTGAACCCCTGTGGGAGTCAACAGAATTTTTTCTGCGACCCAAATGCTGAGAAAGCGGTCAAATATCTGCTTTCTGGTGCAATGTTTTGACAAAAGAAACCATTAGATATGTCTAATGTCATTTTATATTTTTTCCTAACTATGTTATTCATTAGGGCTGCACTATGCGAGTTTTGTACTGCAAATTTTTTGCAACATGCATTAAGATGTCTGTAGTCCAAAACTAGACGATATGAATTGTCTGGCGTGGAGACAGGAAACAAAGGATTGTTGATTTGAGAGGTGCATGTTTCAATCACCCCCTGGTATTCAAGTTGATCTAAGATCTCCCTGACTTGTTTTTTAGCTTCTTGCTTAATTTTTTTTTTTTTTTTTTTTTTTTTTTTTTTGAAGACGTTTATTATTGTGAGAAAAAAAAAGGTGCAGTACATATAGCTGAGCCTACAACCCTGCGGGCCGGCTGCAAGAAATCTGTGTATGGTAGGGACATAGTGTTACAGGGGAGGGCATTATGCATCTTCTCGCTCGTGGTCCGGCGTGCCTCTTCACTGGTGGAATATGTATACTCTTCACATTACGCACACAGTCAGTTCTAAAATTGACGTCTCATTTTTACATTTTTCTATAATTCAACCAGTAACTTTTTCAACATAAAACAGGGATGACCATATCAGTATTTCCCAGCGTGTCTGTGATGCCAGTGCCGCGCCACGTACCATCGGTGCGCACGGCACCAACGTCCCATCGACGTGTTAGGTATGCGCTGGTGGCGCATCAATGAAATGTGGGGTCAGTGGCTCGCTTATGTATGTAGCTGCAGAGCTGGTGCAGAACGGGTTCGGTGAGCGGTGGTGACCCCCCATCTGTCAAGTCAGTGTGCGGCGCGTGTGGCAGACGTATGCGTCGCCCCTGTTGTACCGTCGGTGGGTGTCACCCGCTCCCGTGTTCCCTGCCGAGTGTCCAGGCAGTGGTACTTGACCGCCGCTGTGTGGTGGTGGGTATTCACGCGGCTGGCATGGACAGGAGTGTGAAACTCTTAACTTGGGGTTGCCGGGGGGGGGTCGGACATGGGGGGGGAAGGGGGGGAAAGTGTACTCTAGGGGACTGGGTCAAGGCAGAGTTGCTAAGAGCAGTGTTCGATCTATTATGTGGTGGAGGGCCCTCGTGTGCGCGGCCGGTTGTTGGTCGTGGCATGTGTGTTGGGGGGGGTCAGTGCCGCGCACTCAGTTGGGGTGGCGGGGGTCATCGCGGCGTGTAGCCCCGTCTATGGTGTCGCCGCTCGCGGGGCTCCTGCCCTTCCCAGCTGTCTCTGCGTGAGTCCTCTGGCCTCGCCCTCCCCCCGCAGGGACCCCAGGATATCATCCCAGACGTGTGCGATCGGGAATTGCCTCAACCCCGCAATCTCCTCACCTCGCAGTGCCGTGCCCTCTGCTCTGGCCCAGTTGAGAAAGGATGTGTACCAGTGTGCGGGAGTCGGTGGATCTCTGCTTTTCCAGTGCCTGGTGAGTAGGCGCTTGGCCGTGATGAGGCCTAGGTCCCAGAACCGAGCCAGTGTTCTATTTTGTTTAGTCCTCTTGTATAGCCCAAGAACGCATGCCTCCCACGTGTTAGGTAGCCCCGGGCCTGTGCTGTGCGTCAGGAGCGATGTCACCTCCCCCCAGTATGTGGACAGAGTCGGGCAGCTCCAAAGCATATGCAGTACGTCGGCGTCTAGCAGGTCGCACCTGGGGCAGGCCGCTGTGTCTGCCGTGAAGTACTTATTTATTCTGTCTGGCGACAGGTATGCCTGATGCAGTATATACAGTTGTATAGTGCGGAATCGGGAGTTACGTGGGATGTTCACAGGGCTGGCTAGGACTAGCTTCCATTCTTTGTCTGTCCAATCCCTCCCCCGGTGGGCCGCCCACTTGTCCCTAATTGGTTGTGTGGACCGCTGAGTGTGTATGAGGAGCGCCTGCGCCAGCCAGTGTGTAATGTGTGATCCTCTGCCCATAACGTGTAGGTACTGGATCAAGTGATGGAGCGGTGGCTCCTCCTGGATGTCCCCCCAGGACTCCGTGTAGGCCCTCACCACTGACGCGTGGAGCAGGAATTGGCCTGGCGGCAGGCCAGTGCCCTCCGATAGTTCCGTAAAAGGAAGTAGGCCCCCATCCGTGTAGAGGTCTCCCATAGTCTCCACTCCGGCTGCGACCCAGGGTTCCATGCTGCGTGGCGACACCATCCCATTCCTCCGGGGGGTGCCCAGCAGGGGGAGGGCTGGAGCATACGGTTTGACGTTCCTTGTCAGCTTTAGGCAGCGAAGGAAACATTTGCGGGCTACGGCCATGTGCAGGGGCAGGGGTCGGGGACCTTTGGTCAGTGGGTGAAACAGGGCACACACCTGCGGGTGTGTCCATTGGTAGTCTGCGTTGGCGGTGTCGTCGAGGTGGGAGTCGCTAAGCCAGTATGTGACCCATTGCAGCTGTGCTGCCAGGTAATACAACTCCATATTGGGGACTGCTAGCCCCCCCTCTGCCGTCGGTGAGTACAGCTTCGCCAGGGCTACTCGCGGGCGCCCCGTGTTCCAGATCAGGCCTCGGAGCATCACCTCCAGGTCGCGGAAGATCCTTGTGGGGACATACAGTGGGATGTTTGCAAAGTGGTAGAGTAATCTCGGTAGCGCGATCATTTTGGACAGAGCGATCCGGCTAGGTACATTCAATGGCAAGGTCTTCCAGAAGTTCATCTGGGCCCTCAGCGAGGACACGGCACGCATCAGGTTGCCTTCCAGTATATTCTGCGGGTCTCGGTAAATGTGCAACCCGAGGTACTTGAACGTAGTTGGGTACCAGGTAAGCCGGGCGCCTCCAAGGTGCACCTCGCATTCCTCCAGGTCCGGGCTGAAGGCGTATACTCCGGACTTGGTCCAATTGACTCTGAGGCCTGACACCTCTGCAAAGGTCTGGAATATGTCCGACAGTGTCGCTGGCACCGACGTGAGGTCACGCACATATAGTAATAGGTCATCCGCGTATAGCGAGACCGTGTGCACCCCGTCAGCCAGCGGGATCCCCCATTCCACTCCCTTGTCCCTCAGTAGAGCCGCCAGGGGTTCCATTGCCAGGGAGAAGAGAAGGGGCGACAGAGGACAGCCTTGTCTGGTGCCTCTGCGCACCCGCACCGTCTCCGACAGCAGCCTGCCCGTCCGTACTCGGACGCTAGGTCGTTGGTATAGCAGCCCGACCATGTCCATGAAGGCATCCCCGACTTCTAGTTTGTCTAGCACCGCTCCCAAGTACGGCCACTCCACCGAGTCGAAGGCCTTCTCCAGGTCCAGGACGAGGCAGCCCGACCTCGGCCAGTGTATTGCGGCCGCCTCCTGGACTCGGAAAAGACGTCTCAGGTTACGGGAAGTGCTCCTCGTCGGCATGAACCCGTTCTGGTCTGTATGTACCAGTGCCGGGACCTCCAGGGTCAGGCGGCGGGCCAGCAGGGAGGTGAACACTTTGTAGTCTGTATTCAACATGGCTAGAGGCCTGTAGGACCCCATGCACGTGCCATCCTTATCTGGCTTCAACAGCGAAACCAGGTTCGCCTCGTTTAGGGAGTGCGGGAGCGCCGAGTCCTCAATCGCATGTGTATATAGTTTGAGCATCTCCGGGACCAGTACGTCCGAGCAGGCCTTGAAGAACTCGGCAGGCAGGCCATCCGGGCCGGGAGACTTGCCGTTGGACATTGCGAAGATGGCTTCTCGCAATTCCTCTTGGGTGAATGGACCCCCCAAGTCTTCCTGCTGCGCGTTCGCCAGGGAGGGCAGTTGGATGTCCGCAAGGAAACCTTCAATGGTGGCCGTTGAGACCCTCAGCTGTGACTTGTATAGGGCCTGGTAGTGCCCCACGAATGCCTGGTGTATCTTACTTTGTGTGTATACGATCTCCCCTCCAGTTGTCCGAATAGCGGATACTGGTTCCGTGCGGGATTCCTGTTTGACCAGCCAAGCCAGCAATCTCCCCGGCTTGTCGCCATGTTGGTGGACCCGCGCCGAGTGGGCCGCGAAGTTGACGTGTTTCAGTCTCTCTAGTAGCGCAGTGTGTTCCTCTCGGGCCTCCCTCAGCCGGTCATCCGCGCCGATCACCGCCCCCCTTTCCCAGCGGAGCAGGTCCGCCTCCACCCTGCGTAGGTCCGCCTCTAACTGTTTTTGTATGCTCCCTTGTGTGCCCAGGCAGTGGCCCCTTATCACCACTTTGAATGCGTCCCACTCCACGCTTGGGGAGGACGCCGTGCCCGAGTTGTCGGTGAAGTACTGTGCCACTCGGGCCTGCAGGGCGTCTCTGAAGGGTGCGTCGAGCAGCAGGGCAGGCTGTAGCCGCCACGTGGGTATGGGCGGGTGTGGGCGCTCCCATGCTATTGCCATCGTGTGTGGGTTGTGATCTGAATGTGTCCGGCCGAGGTATTGCGACTCAGTAATGTGCGGCAGCATTTCCGTTGTCACCATGAATCTGTCCAGGCGGACATGTAGCGTGTGTGCCCCCGAGTAATATGAGTATATCCTGGTGTCTGGGTTGTGCGCGCGCCATGCATCCCTGAGGTCCCACTGTGTCGCCCACCTTGTGAACGCCTTTGCAGCCCCTAAAGATGCAGCATCTGGCCTGGGTGGGGTCGAGCGGTCCAGTACAGGGTCTAGCACTGTGTTGTAGTCACCTCCCAGTACCCAGGGGACTCCGTGCCAGGGTGCCAATCTTTCCGAAAGATGTGTCAGGAAGCTTCCCTGGTCTGTGTTTGGAGAGTAAATGGACGCCAGGACTACTGGCTGCCCGTCCATCCGGCCCTTCACCAGTACGTACCTCCCCCCCTGGTCCGTGATCACTTCAGACATTGTGAAGGGAGTGCCCGGCCTGACCCACAGTAGTGCCCCTCGGGCAAACGAGGAGTATTCTGTGGCGTACAGCTGACCCCTCCACCTGCGCCGCAGTGCAGCCACCTCCGCCCCACATAGGTGCGTCTCCTGCAGGAGCGCGATTTGCACCTGCTGTCTTTTCAGATAGGAAAATATCTGGTATCTGCGCGCGGGTGTGTGCATTCCCCTAATATTCCAGGTGCATATCTTAACCGAGGTCATACTAGCGGTGTGTACTCCTCCCCTTCTCTCGCACAAACAGCCGCTCCACCAGGGGCCCTCCCATCTCCACACTCAGCACCTCCATCCCCACTCCCCGTAGTACACTTTGCATTGTTCAGGTAAACATTAGGCGGGGAATAAACAATAACCAACATTAACCAACTGTGGGTGAGACCCACTGAAATACCAAAGGGGCAGTGGCGGAACGAGCCACCGTCCATAATCTCAAGTGAGAGGGACAACAGTTCCAGTCTAAGGGGTAGTGCGCATAAGCACGATCGAGGCTAAGAGGAAGTTAAGTCAGTTAAAGGGGTTCCAGTTCCAACCCCGAGCCTCAGGGTGCAGGCCATTCGCTGGCCACCGGTTGTTCACTGACACGCTACGTAGCTCTGGTCCCATGGGGGCCCGCCTGTGTGGACCCCGTCCTTTTGGGGCGAAGGGTCGCAGTCCTGCTCGAGCTCTCGGCCCCAGTCAGGGAGGGTACCCCCCCCCCAGGCCGCATCTGCAGGTGGTCAAGGATGAGCATGGGTCAAGGGGCAACCCCACCATCACCAGTCCCCTCAGCCTCCAACGCCACTTGGGCAGTACTCACTGTGTCCGTGGTCTGCTGTCCATCCGGCAGGCAGGGGGGGGGGGCGGAGCTCACTCCCGGCTGCACCTGGCGCTGGCCGCGCCTCAGCATCCCGTCGGTCATTGTCGCATCCCCCTCGCCTGGACGGTCACGTTCCAGACCGTTCTGTGGAGTTAGTGGACCAGGTCTGAGGTTTGCGGTGTGACCACCGGCAGTTCCACGGAGATCTGAGAGTTCGGGATCCCGTAGATGGCTTCGTCGTCGTCGCTGGGCGCCGTCTGTTGGCCGTCCTCGGGTTGCGATTCCTGGGAGGGTGGGTTGCTGAGTTGGGAAACTTTCCGCAGCGCGTCGCGTTGTTCCTGGAGCATCTGATCCAACGGGGGAGAGTGTCGCGACCCTCCCTCTGCCCGCTGGGACTGTTGCGTGCCGTGCCTCCGGCGGTGTCGTGGGCCGCGTCGTCTGGGCCTTGTCTCGCCCCCACGATGGTTCTTGGGCGCCGCGTCCGTGCCTCCGTCAAGCCACTCGCTGACTTCCCCGGGGGTCCCGAAGAAGTACGTGTTGTCCCCTGCCACCACTCTCAGCTTCGCGGGGAAGAGCAGGGAGTATTTGAGGCCTGCAGTGCGCAACCTCCTCTTAACTTCCAGGAAGTCATGTCTCTGGCGTTGCACCTGGATGGTGTAGTCGGGGAAAAACATGATCGTCGCATTGTCGATGCGGATTTCACCCATCTTCCTGGCTTCCCGTAGCACTGTGTCGCGGTCCCTGTAATTCAGTATCCTGAAGAGCAGTGGCCTTGGGTTGGCGCCGGTCGTGTAGGGTCTGGTCGGCACCCGGTGTGCTCGTTCCACGACAAAGTGGGGCGAGAGCGTGCCTTCAGGCAACAGGGTCCGCAGCCAGTCTTCCACATGTTGTGCCGGGTGGTTCCCTTCCCATTTTTCCGGGACACCCACTAGCCTGATGTTGTTGCGTCTCGCCCTCCCTTCCGCATCTTCGGCCCTGTCTTCCAGGAACTCTACTCTGTTCAGGAGGTCCTGCACGTGCCTGTCCGTTTGGGTGACTTTGGGCTCTATCTCCTTCACTGCGCCTTCCAGGACCTTGGTTCGGTCGGACAGCTTCCTGTGGTCGTCTCTCAGGAGGGTTAGGTCCACGGCCACGCCGTCTATCTTGGTCTCTAGGGAGGTCCTGGTCTGCTGGAGCGATTGTTCCATCCGTTCGACGGCCGCCAGCACGCTGTCTAGCCTCGTGGCCAGCTGCTCGGCAGCCATTTTGGTGAGCTGTTTGTTCGTTTTCCCCTTCTGCAGGGCCCCACCAGTCCCGGTGCGGGTCCGCACCCCTCCTGACATGTGCCGTGGTGGACGACCAGTAGATTGATTGTCCCCGCTTCTCTGGTGGCACCTCTGGGGTCACCCCGGCCCGAGGTGGTGGTACGTTGGTCTGGGGTCCACTCCCGACTGCGGCAGGTCTTCGCTCCTCCGTGGCCCCGCTCCGCCACGCAGGCCCCGGTGTAGCGGGTGTCTCAAGGGTCCGGGCGTCTCGCGTGAGGCCGGTCCCTCCTTCCTCCCCGCACGTGTGCCTGTGCAGAGGGGGGGGGGGGGGGGGAGTCTGCAAATGTCCCTGCGTGTGCCTCCGCTGCGGGGGGGGGGGGGGTGTCCACTGTGCCGCCCGCCACCGATCCGTGGCGGCGTGATGAGTGTGGCTTCTCCGCCCCAGCCCCTCCGCGTGACTCACAATACGCGCTGCACAGCCCTCTCCGGCGCGTTACCGGGCTCGTGGCTGGGGTGTTGGGTGTTGGGGCTTCGTCTGGGCGGTGGTGGGTTGCTGGCGGCCCCCAGGGTGTACGGGCCGGGTGCGGTGGCAGATTGTGGGCGGCCTCTCCGCCCCGGTCCCTCCGTGGCAGTCCGTGAGCCTGTGTCTCTCCGGGCAGCGCCTGGCGGCGTGCGGCGTCCCGGGGGCCTCCCGACTCCCCCCTCCTCACCGGGTCAAGCTGCTGGGCTGCCGTGGTTTGCCGGCCGGGGCAGTGGTGACGAGGGTAGTCGCTGCCGGTGTGCCGGGGGTCCGCCGGCGGCCCTCGAGGAGTGCAGGCCGGGGCCTTCACGCTGGGCCGAGGCCGGGGTCTCTCCTGGCTGCACTGCTGGCAAGGTGGCCTCCAAGTCCGCTGGAGAGCCGTAGGGCAGGCCGGGGTCCGGCCCGGCGGAGCCTCGGGACAAAAGTCGGCCAGTCCGTCGTGATGATCTCCGCGGGTGTCCGCCTGCAATTTCTGGCGGCCTCGATGCAAATCGGCGGATAATTGGCTCGGGGAAGGGGAGCTTTTCACAGAGCTCTACCCGAGCACGTCCTCCGCCATTGCGTGCTTAGCCACGCCCCTTTAGCTTCTTGCTTAATGGGATACTGCCGTTGGGCAGTTGGTTCACTTTTTAACTGGATTTTGTGAGGAGGTGAGTCCTCATCCCATCCTACATGATTTTTATATAATGCCGGTGCCTGGGCTACTGCCCATTTCCTTGCATAAGTATATTTTTTTGTGAATCGGAATGTGATTCGAGAAGGCAGGCATAATCATTTCTTCGCCACGAAGGCACTCCCTGACAAACCCTGGAGGCCAATCTTTTTCAGCTAACAGAATATCATAGCCTTTTGAGAGTTTATCCCAAAAGAGACCCCTTATTTTCCTAGGCTTATCACCCTCTATACGCAATGTTATTTCGTATATTTTATGGGGCTCGCTAAGTCTGGTGTCGGCAGTTTCAACCTGAATGAATTCATTCGTGTCCACTGTCTCCAGATGACTCATCAAGATCTTGCGGGCTATACTGATTTCTGCTGCACTGTCCAACATTGTCAATGCCCACTCCCCGTTTTTCAACTGTGTCCTCAGTATTCTCGGCATGGTTGATTACTCTAATACTGGCTACCTTCTTTTTTGGAAATTGAGATTTTTTACTCTGAGCAGGTTCCTTGTCTTTGGACTTGGTGTGCTCTCCTGGGTCTGACCGTCCTCTTCTTTCCGATTTCTGTGGAAAAGATCGAGAGGGACGTGTATCAATACTTTGATATCTATCAGGTTTTTTCAGATTATCCCTATTTCTATTATATCTTTTCTCAGAGGGCTCCCTCTGGGGAGACTGGTGTTCTCGAGTCGGAGTTCTTTCCCTCCGTCGAGGAGACCTTCCTCTGGACTGGAAAACTTTTTCTTTGGGAGTGGATTGTTTATTTCCATCCCAGCTCTTTTTAGGAGTGTTTAAATTATTTTTATTAAATAATTTTTCAGGATTTTCGAGCTGTTGGGGCTTTACTGGTTTTCCACCCAAGCTGTCTCTACCTAATTCTTCATAGCATTTTTCTATGATTCTGGCAAGCTCAACTGGCTGATCTGTTATATCTGTTTCCTTCAACTTCTGGCGGATCGCCACAGATGCTGCTTCTCCCTTTATATTGGCTAATAATATAGCCGAGACCTGCTTGAAGTCTTTCAGTAATTTCATACCAAGATTTCAAGCGGGCTCTGGACCGTATTCATTTTGAATCTGTTTTAGCACTTCCGCTATTACCGCCATAGACGGAACACCGTGTGTTTTTGTGTAAATGGAAGCAAAGACTGTACCCCAAGTGTCACAGTCCTCCACGTGTGGTGCGATTCCCATAGGAAGGCAGATGGTCAAGATTCTGTGTTTCTCAATAGGGGTAGTATCCGGAAATACTGCCTCTATTTGAATGATTTTCTGTGCTAACCAGAAAGGAATTTGTTCCCGTTTTACGGGTGTTTTACCAAGACATGACTGTATGTTCTGTGGTGTAATTTTATTAATGTTCTCCTGATGAGGGGTAAGCTGTGGTACATTAACAGCTGGTTGGACTGTTGAAGTCCGCATTACATATTGGACTAATTGCCTATGTATTTTTATTAATGTTTTTAGCTGTACTAACAGCTCTTCCTTTGACATTTTTGCAATGTCCGGATGTGGTGTGTAGCTGGCTAGAACCGGCCACGTTGCTCCTGGTCTACCTAGTGGACCGAGCCTGGTAATATGATCATTATGTTTTAGGGCGCCATTAAACCAGAGCAGGTGCTCTTGGAATTTTAGTGGGATTTCAGTCTCCTCGAAAGGAGCGTACTCATCCGGAGGTTTCTCTATTTTGTAATAGTGAAACTCTTTTGTTCTAGCGTTTGCCGCTGGAAAGTTTATATATGAATAGAATACCTCTGTCTGCCGATATTCGTGTGCCTCTATCACTAAAATTACTGTACCACTTTGTGGTGCCAGTCCGTTTTCTATAAGTTTTAAAGTTATAGACTTTCTTAAATGTACCGGGATGATAACTGCATCTGGGTCAATCTGTAGGAGACTCGTGTCTTCCTCTATTAGTAGGGTCGCTAGTCTAACTGCTTCCCTTTCTTCTTCACTATCTGACATTTTATAAATGCAGGCTTTGCAGAGTAGGTCTCCAAGGAGACAAAGATTAGGTGCACAATATTTTGGAACACTGTATCCTTCAACGTTAAATAAACCAGAGCTTTACATAGGAATCTCTTCCTACTGAGTTCGGGCAGATTTTAACCTTTCACCCACTCCAGACGTCTATTGGAGTATTTACGGGAGAAAGGGGTCTGTGTGAAATATGCACGACTGAGTTACTCTAACGTCTTGCGTTCGTTTATCGCCTTACCAAACGTTGGGCGCCATGTAGCGTAACCCTGCGCATTGGAATAACATAAACAGTAGTATCGACGTAGAAGTGCGGATCTTCCAGGCCTCTACTGACTATGCTAAACTTAATTGGTTTTGTTACCAACTAGCTCAGAGGTCACTGGAAACTTTCTTGACTGAAATAGGAAGTGATCAGCTTCCCTGGCACAGACAAGAAGGGATTCAGTTTTCCAACAACCGTGCAACATGACAATTTTGCTCCTCAGATCAAGAGTCAATCTCTAGGGTTGTGTGAAACAATAGACAGTTATTTTACTCAGTCAGGTTGGTGCAGATTACTTTCACAATATGTAGAGAATAGAGAGACAGGCGTTTGTCAATAAAGGGTTAACATTTATTGAACATTCTTTCTTCTCGTACAAGAGAAATGAATTGCCACAATTGCAAGACTTGTTATTATAAAAAGTATGTACAGTAAGATAAGTATTACGAAATAATACTGTAAAAGCATTGATATGGTTTCTTAGCCATACAATGGTTTAAAAGGAATAAAACATATATACATTCATATATACATTAGGCTTAAATACTCAACTGGTGCTTCTAACTACGCCTACCCCAGTGTACCTGACCTAAGCCTAATACTTGGGAGGGGAGTAAGTAAGTAGCTTTAAGTTAAGTTGGTTTTGCCAAGGTTTGCTTCAAGAATTCTCTCTCAAGGGTTTAGTCAACACCATACCTCTGGAATAGAATGATGGAGGTCTGGTATCTCCCTCATGGCTCGATATCCCAGTCACCCGCAAGGGTAGACTAGAAACGCCGGAGCTGGATTTCTCGGCAGGAGAAAGGCAGCGTCTCTTCTTCAGCGCGTCGAGGAGGAGGAGGGGCAGCGTCCGCGGGCAGCTTGCATCTGCTGGGCTCTTGCAGAGGACGGCTGTTCAGCTCCTAAGTTCACCACACCATCGTTCGCTTGTTAGCAGCGATTGCAGTAGCGATAACAGCTATGGTATCATCAGCATGACAGCTTCTTCAGCAGCAGCGAAGATAGCAGCGATGGCATTGAGGCAGCTAGCTTCACCAACAGCAACGAGACAGCGTTTGCTTAAGGCAACGTTGGTAATATTTATACCTGAAAGGTGCCTTGTTTGACGTAAGTTTGCTGGACATAAGACGTCAATAAAGATGTCACTAGGAAGTGATTGACTATCAGTGCTCATTAGAGTTCTATTACTAATCAAAACACAGCAAGCGGGGATTTCCAGGTTTGCTGAGTTTTTATCTTGTTGAAGAACTCGGAGTGTTAATCTAGGAATCTCAGATAGTAACTTCTGCTCTGTCATTGCACTAATTGGTTGCAAAGGAAGTGGCAGAGAAAGCTATTCTGGAATGTGGCTCTGTTCGTGTGAGGCCAGAGATGAGTTTCTGAATATTGCACTTGAACGGTTATGCCAATATAGGGAATAAATGGATTTATAGCCGAATAGGGGCATAAGGTCACAGTATCGATCAGGATCCTAGATTAGAACGCCACAAACAAACTCCTAAAGAGAAGCGTTCTTGATCCAGAGGTAGGTCTCCTCAAAAGGAGCCCTCTGAAAGGAGGTTCAACCTCAGGAATAGGGATAATTTGAGAAAACCTGATCGATATCAAGATACTGATACACTTTCCTCTCGTACCTTTCAGACTTCATCACAGAAATTCAAAAGAAGAGTTCTGTCAGAACAAAAGGAAGAACACGTGAAGTCCAAAGACGATCAACATGTTCAGAAAAATAAGAAAACTCAATTCACCAAAAAGAAGGTAGCAGGTCTAAAAATCAGACATGCCGAGGATCTTGAGGACACAACTCAAGAACGAGGAATGGACTCAAACGATGTTGGACAGTGGGGCAGAAGTCACCATAGCTCGCAAGATCTTGAAGGATCATCTGGAGATAGTGGACTTGATTGAGTACATCCAAGTTGAAACGGCCGATACCAGGGCTAGTGTCCCACACAAGTTATATGAAGTAACACTCCGGATGGAGGGGGACATAACTAGAAAAATACGAGCACTCTTTTGGGAGAAGCTCTCTCAGGGTTATGACATTCTTCTAGCTGAAGACTGGCCACCTGAATTTGTCAGGGAGTGTCCACATGGCGAAGAAATAATTATGCCAGCCTTCTCCAACCATATTCCAATTCATAAAAAATATATATACGCCATAAAATGGGCAGTGGCCCAGGCTCCAGCATTATAGAAAAATAACGCAGGATGGGATGAGGATTCTCCTCACCATAAAATCCAATTGAAAAATCAACCAACTGCACAAAGGCAGTATCCAGTTAACCCCTTCCATGCTGGGCCGATTCTGCTCCTGTGCTGCAGATTTCAGCGCGGGTGCGGTCATTACGGCCCCCAGCCGTCATCAGCACACGAGCACTGTAGTGCATGACGGCTGGTGGCCATCATCAGCATGGAAGGGGTTAAGCAAGAAGCTAAAAAACAGGTCAGGGAGATCTTAGATCAACTTGAATACCAAGGGGTGATTGAAACATGCACCTCGTCAATGAACAATCTTTTGCTTCCTGTCTCCAAACCAGTCAATACAATTTGTCTAGTTTTGGATTACAGACATTTCAACTCTTGCTGTAAAACTTTTACAGTATAAAATGCACACAGTGGAGCACTAATGAATAACATTGTGCGTAAAAAATATAAAACCACATTAGATATTTTAAACGGTTTCTTCTGTCAAAACATTGCACCAGAAAGTAGGTACTTGACCGCTTTCTCAATTATGGGTACACAGCGTCACTTCTGTCGTCTTCCACAGGGATTCAAGAATAGTCCAGGGTTACTTTCAGTCAGAGTAACAGATTTACTACAAACATATGATGACGAAGCTCTATCATATGTCAATGGCATCTATCTTACAGACGACGACTTGGACAGGCACTTGAACAGGGTGAACACCATAATATTGGGCTTCGCCTCTGAAGGGTACAAATTAAATTTCAAGACATCGAGAATTGCCCCCTTAAACATCCTTTTTCTAGGATATGCGTTATCAAGTGAAGGCAAAAGCCTGACAGAGAAATGTGTGCTGCCCCAACCTCCAAAAACGCTGAAAAACTTACAGTCGATTCTAGGTTTCCTAAATTTCGGAAGAACTTACATTCTAAATAACACAGAAAGGGTTAAACCTCTCTACGAATTAATCAAACCTGATTTTAAAACAATTTATTGGACTCAAAAACACACAGAAATGTTGCATTCAGTCCAAACGGACATGTTGGCAATAACACACGTACAAACTCGCGTAAACGCACGCAACTTTGAAGGAGAAAAAGTACCAATAGCTTATAAATCACATCTGTTCTGCATGCGGTTCAAACTGTAGTAGCAAAAGAGAGAGCCCTCGCACAGGGTAAGCGCATAATGGTCGTTACTCCTGTACCTGTCTTAGAGGCAGTAACAAAGGCGAGCATTCCAAATGCTAAAGCCTTATATCCAAGATGGACACAATGGTTTAATTCTCTTGCTTCAACAGACATTGAATAAGTTTTTGACCCCTATTTAAAAACACAAGAATTTCTACAATATGAACAAGAATGCCCTCTGCCTACTGATATTCTGCCTCTAGAACAGTATGAATGTATCATTTATACTGATGGATCAGCACAGCCCGTTATTGGGGGTAAACAAGCTCATAGTGCTGCATGCACGATCGTTAAAGGTCGCTGGCGAGATGGCAAATTCCGACCTATGGACAATAAAACTCAATCTCTTGGAGATTGTACAGCTCAGCGAGCTGATCTACAAGCATTCAAGATGTTGCTTGAAAATACTGATCGCGAATTCCCCACACTCATAGTGTGCGATTTCTATTACTGCGTCCAATCTTACAATGAATACTTGCAGACTGGGTTCAAAACGGTTTCAAAGATGCAAAAGGTGGCACAATTAAGCATAAGTTAGTTTGGGAACAGGTAGTTCAGTTACCACAAGAACTACAAAAGACTCACATGATACATGCATTGAGTCATCAACGTGATGGTGTTCACGTTGCAGGGAATTCATTAGCTGTTGAAGCTGCGAAGGCAGCTGTGCAAACGGCTTCCGTAGCTGCAATCACTCGTTCAAAAACTAAAATAGACGCAAAATAATGCTAGCTGTCAATGTCACAAGCAAAGGCAACGGTGCATTGTTACCTCAAAACTATCCACTCAAATACTCATACATAATTGATGCAAACTCCGTTCCTTTTGCTTGAATTCCTGGAGTGGGGGATAAAGTAATTCCAAACAGGAAACGTAGAGTAGCTTTTATTTATTTATTTTATTTTTAAGGTTTTATATAGCGCGAACAAGACTCTTGCGAGTATCAGAGTGCTTTACATGACAAGTAAAAAGATATACAGCATATATTACGATATAGTGAACCACGAAATAAGTAAGTAATATATACATCTAGATCAAGAGAAGGCAGTGCAAGGTTAGTGCAAAACAGCAAAGATAAACAGAACGAATATAAGCGAAGAGAAGCAAGTAATATAGTATAGTGAATAGAACATAGAGTTCACGTGGATTGAGCCATGAGGATAGCTTTCACTTCTCTTTTGAAGGAAGCAGAGGAAGGGTTCATTCTATTTTCACTGGGCCGAGCGTTCTATATCCTTGAAGCCATACTGGATAAGGACCGGTTATACGTTTTTTTCTTGGCAAATTGTTGAGGTTGTACGAGAAGAGTCTTGGCACTCCTGTAAGCTCTGCTGCCCGCTGAAAGCACCAGTTTCTGAGCTATTGTGGGGCATTGTGGTTGAGAGCCTTGTGTGTCATACAAGCGATTTTTAAATGAATTCTGTCTTCAAACGGTAGCCAGTTGAGGACTCTCAGGTCCGGGGATATGTGGGCATTTCTCTCTGAACCTGTGATGAGTCTCGCAGCAGAGTTGATCGTGGCTCTTAGCGGGGCTGTCGATGACCTTGGGACTCCTCATAAGGTTACTGCTCCGTATTCCAAGTGGGGGATAACTAAGGCTTGAACTCCTGTTTTGAAATCGAAGGCGGGCAGATAGGGTTTTAGTTTTCACTGGGTGGAAGTTGGCTCCCTTTGTTGAGGCACTGATGTGTTTCAGCATCTTGAGGTTATTGACCAGCGTTACCCCTAGAGATTTTGCTGAGACGAGTATGAGCGGTTGTCCATTGAGAGCTGTTAGGTGCTCCATCCAGTCTGTGATAGTTTGAGTTTTTGGGGGGGAGCGATTACAAGAAATTACGTTTTGAGGGAGTTAAGTTTCAAGTGGTTTTCGGCCAGCCAGAATTGGGTTTTTTGTAGTGTGGAGTTGAGTGATTTGATGTCTTCCAGAGAGGGAATTTTGATGTAAATGTGGGTTTGTCAGCATACATGTGGAAGTGTATTTTGGAGAAGGTTGAGAAGATCAGTGAGGGGGTCCATGAAACGGTTGAATAGGGTGGGAAAGAGGGAGGAGCCTTGAGGAGCTCCCAGAGTGACAGATGAGGGGAAGGACAGGGATTGGTTGACCTTGAATCTTTGGGATCTGTTTTGGAGGAAAGAGGCGAACTAGTTAATACACTTCCAGACAAACCCATTCAAGAGATTCAGCAGGTTGCCGTGTTACACAAACCACATTTGGGAGAGGGTCTGATACATCAGGGGATCTTTGAATCTATACTAGACTTAAAAGAGACGTACTGGTGGCCAGGGATGAATGGTCACATTCACACGTTTGTAATTAACTGCCAAAACTGCAACAGAGATCGCAGCAGAGATCGCCGCCAGATACCAGACTACAGTGTAGACAGCTCAGTACAGACACCATTGTTAGCATTAGACCATCTACATGCAGACTTCCCAATGGACGAATGCGGTCCCACAACTATTAGGACAGATTCATTTGGATGTGGTCTCAGCGCTCGGCTGACGCTCAAACTGTTATGAAAGATTTGCGAGTCTTTATCGGCACATACGCAGTCGGCACGCTACATTCTGACCAGGGTTCTGCGTTTAGCTCAAAAGCTTACAAGGAGGCCATGGCCAATCTGGGCGTTGCATTGCTGTATTCTAGTCCATTCCACCCTGAAGAAATTTCGGTAGTGGAAAGAAAAAAACGGGACATAAAGCAATCTATAACAGCTAGGGTATTAGGCTAGGGTGACGGGTGGTTCAAACATCTAATAGGTGTCCAAAGTAGTCTTAACAATCTGTCAAGAAGTTCTCTAGGGGGAATCACTCCATATGAAATTATTTTTGGAACTAGAATGATTGTTGAGGTCCTCGATTGTCACACTCCAGTGGTAGAACAAAAACCCTTTAATATCAAAGATCGTTTTGCGGTTTTGCAGGACTTCCATGAAATAAGGAAAAGCCAAAGCAACGTGTTACTGAAGCCAACGACCACTGAAGAAAAACCACCCGTCCCAGCAAGGCCTGCCTGGATTCCAAAGATTGAGGATCTAGTCAGAGGAAAGATCACGGACAAGATGGAATTTGGGCTTTCTTACAGACAACCAGTACCTGTCCTAGCAGTCCACGGATCAAAAACAGTTTTACTAACGCCCCTTGCTGTTAAAAAGGAGAACAGGTTTGTGTCCATTGACCTGGTCAAACCACATCATGTGGCCGATCATAAGTAGTAGGCCAAGTGGACTCCAGATGCCCGAATCTGGCTACTATCCAAGAGGTTCAAACTGAAAGACACATCACCTTTGAGAAATCTGCAGAGCGAAAAAAAGGACTATGCAATAAAGCAATGGAACTTGTACCTCTTGAGACCCAAAAAGCAGTTCGTCAAGAAACGCCTGTCTACAATGAAATAGCATCTGACTATACAAATATGACAAGTGATCAAGGGGTTCCAGCGATTTCCACGAATCCTGATGCAATTCCTACAATTGACAGAACTGCCTCTGGCTATTTCATTAACTTTGATACGTTTTCCGAGGATCCCAGTGAACCTGAAACAACGCCAGTAAAGAGAACTTTTAAAGAACTAGCAACAGACCTTTTGCATCAATTGGAAAAGACTTATCTGTTTTCACCATGGATTGAACTTTGGATTGTGTTGGGTGTACTGTTTCTTCTACTTTGTTTGACTCTTGTATTTACCTTGGGAATAGTAATAACTGGAAGATATGTTAAAAAGGACACAGTAAGTAAGAACATCAACTTACTCCTCAAACCACACAAATCATCTCATCGTGAACAAAGAGACTTGTCATTAGTGAACATCACAGCCATTCCTATACCAGGTGGTATACCTGGGACAGAACTGATTATGACATCCTTAGTCCTGCAGAGCTGTTGAAGATTCCACACCAATTCAAGGTTTCCTTGAGTGACTGTGTTTCATCTAGTACCTTTTCTGATGATTGGGACTTTGAGACTGTTAATAATATGATGTCAGACTTTGAAATGTCTGCAAAATGTACGAATCATGAATACTTAGAAGGTTCATCGGATTACAAACAAATGTATTGTTATATTCACTCAGGTCATCATTTCTTGCATAAATCTGCAAAACCTAGAAATGTATTAACTTATAACCAATGGGAACATTGTCCTAAGCCACCAAAGAGTAGCTCAAATACATTTTATAACTAATTTCCGTACTTTTCAGGTTTTAATGTTTCAAACCCAGAAAAATTTTACTTTAAAAATGTTAATAAGACAGGAATGAAAAGTATGCTGACTAATACTCAGCAAATAAAGTGTTTGAATGACACTGTTCAACAGACATCTTGTCTTGGGTTAGCCAAGATAAAAGATTTAAACAATCCGTCCATACCTACACCGACACCTGATAGTAAAAACACTACAGAAGGGGTGGTCGACGTACAAACTATTTTTCTTAAAAACAGAACAGATCCTACTTGGAAAAAAATGGTGAATCTGGCCCACAGACACAAACAACTATCAAGATAGATTCCTGAAAAAGACACAAGGGCTCACATTCACTAGGCCAGATCCAAGATATATCCAGAGATAACATCCAGGGATAGTAACATCATACAGTGTGGGGAAACTGCGCCTTGAGTGGCTACACAAATCTACCCTAAAGGAAGTAAAACAACACTTATCTTTACTTAAAGATGGCATTGATATAAGGGACTTCTTACAAGGACCTACTAAACCGCGTCATAAACATTTCATATACGCCGGTATTTTTATTTTATTTTATTTATTTATTTCGATTTATATAGCGCGTTATAACCCAGGGGTCTCTAAGCGCTTTATCAGGGTCCAAACATCGAGTACTGTGGAGGATAACTGTTCATAAAAAGGTTACAGATTACCCCATGCTTGCTGGAAAAGCACTGTTTTTAGTTTCTTTCGGAAGGCCAACAAATTAGTCTCCTTCCGTAGTTCAATTGGCAGCTTGTTCCAGGCTGTAGGGAGCAGATATGAAAAGGCACGTCCACCTACTGTGGCCAGTCTACACCGTGGTTGAACAAGAAGAGAGGCGTCAGCAGAGCGAAGTGTCCGTGCTGGCCTATATGGGATGAGGCGAGATTTCATGTACATTGGAGCCTTTCCGTACAGGGCCTTGTGAACAATGCACAATCCTTTAAACATCACCCTTTGCTTAACCGGCAACCAGTGCAGTTCTTGCATAAGGGGAGATGCATGCGTATTCCTAGGTTTTTTAAAGATAAGCCTGGCAGCATCGTTCATGACAACCTGCAGCTTACGCAAAAGTTTATGTGGCAGTCCTATATATAGCGAATTGCCATAGTCAAGCCTGGCCAAGATCGTGGCAGAGACCGCTCGCCTCAGAGTGGAAAAGGACAACAAAGGTGAAACTTTCCTCAGTTGTCGAAGGAGGCCGACGCAGGTCCCTACCACCGTCCTCACTTGTTTTTGCATAGACAGCCTGCCGTCCACCTGGATGCCCAAACTCTTGACCACAGTAGCTGGTTCTGGAGGTGACCCTAATTCTCTAGGCCAGAAATCCTCAATCCATGGGTTCCCTGCGATGGTGATTGGCAGTACCTCGGTCTTATCCGGATTGATTTTTAATGAATTCCTGGACATCCAGTTGGCTGTGTGCTTCAGGATGTTCTGCAGTCTTACGAGGCCACCCGGACCCTGATCGAGTTGGATCACTAATTGGGTGTCATCCGCATAGTTGTATACATAGCAGTCCATCTGGTTAAGCAGTCTAATCAGGGGTTGTAAATAGATGTTGAAGAGTAGGGGCGACAGGGCAGACCCTTGTGGCACTCCGCAGGCGATCGATGTATTGGTGGAAAGGAGATCACCGAGCTGTACTCTCTGGAACCTCCCTTCAAGAAACGAAGAGATCCATGCGTGTGCTGTGCCCTCGATGCCGAAATCCATCATCCGCGACAGTAGTTGTTTATGACAGACGGTATCAAATGCTGCGGAGAGGTCTAACAGCACCAGGGCGCTTGGAATTTTCTTATCTGCCCTGTCCCTCAAATCATCCAGAATAGACAGCATAACGAGTTCCGTGCTGTGATTCGCACGGAACCCAGCTTGATTTGGCTCAAATAAGTTGTTATTTTCCAGATGTTCTGACAGGATAGTGAGTACGTGTTGCTCTACCACCTTCGTCAGGAACGGTAGCTGAGATATGGGCCTGAAATCTTTTAGGCATTTCACATCCGCCCCAGCTTTTTTCAGCAGGGGAATCAGCCGGGCTTCCTTAAAAAAAAGACGGGACTTGGCCTGTTTGTAGCGAAGTATTTAGTAAATTCAACATTTCGTCCTCTATACCTGGCAGTGCTAGTTTAAACACCTCTGGTGGACACGGGTCTGCCGAGGAGCCCGATTTAACCCGACTCAGAAGAGCTGGCAGCCTTTCCTTCGTAATCAAGGGAAAGGCTGTTAACAGACTAGTCACCGATGTCCTGTCAGGTATGTCCAGCAAGGGACAGTCAAACTCAGGGGTTGTGCCAATTTCAGCTACTAAGTCAGAGATTTTGTTGACAAAGAAATCTTGAAATTTTTGGCAGTCCTCTTGAATGAACTCCAAAGTTTTTTCTTTGTTTTTCCTGAGTTCTGTGAGGACTTTAAAGATTTCTTTCTGGGGGTTATTTGCAGTAGTTATTCTCTCCTCAAAGAACTCTGCTTTCCTGGCTATAATGGCCTGTTTATATTGAGCGAGTGCCTGTACATACTGGCTCCGTGAATTGGAATCATAATGCTTCCGCCAGGCTCTTTCTAATTTCCGAAGTCCTCGTTTCCTTTCCCTAAGGAGCTCGTTGTACCACGGAGCCCCATGTCCCCTACTCGTTATATTCAGTCTACGAATAGGTGCCACGTGGTCCATGGTCTTTCTAAGTTTATCTAATAATTCATTACAGAGGACCTCAGGGTTTTCTGTCATGGTGTTGGGAGATGGATGAGTTCGTAGATGGTCTAATATTTTAACTTCATTAATATTTTTCCATTTCCTGACAGCCTTCCATCCTTCCCTAGGCTTCATTATTTGTTTGTCCAGCGGGAACTCACCTCTCACCAAGAAGTGATCAGACCAAATACATGGTTGGGCCACCACCGTATCCTGTGCAGGAAGTGTTGTCCATATCAGGTCCAGGGTATGACCCTTGACGTGAGTTGGACCCTGCACTAACTGGACAAATTGTAGAGATGTCAGTGCCTCATGAATCTGAAGAGCCTGCCCTTCCTTTGGTGCTTTCTCCCAGTGATAGTTGAAATCACCCATGATGATCACCTTATCATATCTTGAGCGCATATCTTGAGCCAATCTCAGGAATAAGTCAGGAAAATCCGACGAGGCCCATGGAGGGCGATAAACTAAAAGAATGCCTGTGCAGTCTGGCCCCACCTTGAGTCTAACACTCAGCACCTCTGCGCCACCTATATTTTCGGCTAAAAGCCTTTCACCCTGTAGGTGCGAACTATATAGAAGAGCCACCCCACCCCCTCTCCTGGTATCCGCTCTGTTTAGATAAAACGCCGAAAATTGCGGTGGCAGAGATGCTATAAGATCTGGCATAGAGGAGTCCTCTAACCACGTCTCCGTTACTCCCAGAACATCCAGTTCCCCATCTTCCAGTAGACTGAATACCTCCAAGTTGTGTTTCTGGAGGGAACGAGTGTTAAGGAGTCCATAATGCAGACCACGGGCCTTGTGCACATGTTGTTGGCTCAGCTCTGGCCTAGATACTTTTAACAGTCCTAACTGATCAAGTGTGACAGCACACTCAAGCGTTATAGCGGTTTTACCAAGATTACATTCACATAGCTCACCTCTGTTGTAAATGAGTTGCGGGCCAGGGGTCGTGGCCCCGGGTCCCGTATGGTCACTGATGGGCACAGATGGGCTCGACTCTGGCGTGACTCCGGCGTGCTCACGCTGCACGCGGACGCTGCGCACCTGCATGGCCGTCTTAAATAGCTGCCTCTGAGCAGCTAGTGCGCAAACAAAAATGGCGCCAACAAGCGTCCCGCTTTTCCCCCCAATGTGGCTGCCGCCGGTGCTAACAAATGAGTGAAAGTTAAGAGAAGCAGGGACCCGCTAAAGTGCGGTGTCTGAAACAGTTAATGTGCAGGTATGAGGTACAATTTTTATACAAGAAACAATTCTATTTAGGCAAAGTCAAGTAACACAAATAATTCTAAAAACGAGTGATTTTTAAAAACGAGGTTTCCCTCCAACAGTAAAATGCGTTCTGCAACGAGCGCTGCTCGCGTTTGGAATGTCACCTTAATCAAGATTGTTTTCGGTTTGCCCGCCCTAAATAGCTGCCTCTGAGCAGCTAGTGCGCAAACAAAAATGGCGCCAACAAGCGTCCCGCTTTTCCCCCCAATGTGGCTGCCGCCGGTGCTAACAAATGAGTGAAAGTTAAGAGAAGCAGGGACCCGCTAAAGTGCGGTGTCTGAAACAGTTAATGTGCAGGTATGAGGTACAATTTTTATACAAGAAACAATTCTATTTAGGCAAAGTCAAGTAACACAAATAATTCTAAAAACGAGTGATTTTTAAAAACGAGGTTTCCCTCCAACAGTAAAATGCGTTCTGCAACGAGCGTATCTATGCTGCCTATAATGAAGCATGGAAGATTACGCAAGCAGAGACTGCAGAACTTATACGAGAAATTGATCGTATTATCTCAGAGAAATCTCTCTCTGTAGTTGACAATGGGTTAATGACTCTGTCATCCAGTTTATATTCTTTGGACTGCATACTATCCTCTGCCATTGACATAATGGAACAGGACTTGGTCATGTTGCAACATGGTCAATCACAATTGCGTTCTATCATGCTATTGGGCTGCACATTGCAAAACCTTCGTTCAGGCTATATGCCTTGGAGTCTAATCAACACCACGTCATTGTTTTTTGAATTTGACCTTACAGATAAACAAATCACACTGGCACAGAGGGGAGCAGACTATACGGTACTGAGCATTGAAAAACTGGAAAGATTGCCATTGCCAGTCCCTCTGGCCATCACAGCCCCCAACATACATCAAAGGTACTGTCCTACTCGCGATTACAGCTTCTGAGTATAGGAAACACACTACGCGATAGGAAATGCTCTCACTTTGATTTCGGGTCATTGTATAATTACTCTTATATTGCTTGTCCAAACTGTGCGTTCACAACTACATCACCCCTCTTCAAACACCCTTCTGCTCCTCCTCCTGGAGACGAAAGTGTCAAACATATAAGTTGCGTACTCATAAATGCACGCTCCCTCATAAAACACAGGTACGAAGTCGCGGAATTAATAATTAGCCAAAACATTGACGTTATGTTTATTACCGAGACCTGGGCAGATCTTGCATCTGGCCCAGATTTTAATATCGCCACTCCAGATGGTTATCAGGTAACAAGACTAGACAGATCATCAGGGAAAAGAGGGGGGGGGCTAGCCATTATACATCGAGCTAAGCTAGCCATAAAAACTGAACCTCTTGATTATAATTTCGCGGAAGCCCTTGCCTTTACGATCTTTCTCTCCCCTACACAAACTTTCAAAGGAACCCTCCTTTATCGACCACCTACTTCACGCACACTCTTTTTGAATTCTCTCATTCATTTATTAGAGCCAGTAGCTGCTAATCAGGACTATACTATACTGGGAGATTTTAATTTTCATTTGGAGAATGATAACGATAAGGACTCGCACACTCTTATCTCTGACTTCCTGGCTGCAGGCTTAGAACAACAGGTTAATATGGCCACTGCAGGACACACTTTAGATGGCTTATTCACTAACAACGCCCATATAACATTCTCCACAGTGTTTCCACTCACGTGGACGGATCACTTAGCTGTCAAATTTACAATTTCAGCTAAGTATCTTAAGAACCCCTCTACCGGCACTTGCCCTCCGATCCTATGTCGTGATTGGAAAAATATTGATGTCACTGCTCTACACAATATCTTGGAATCTACGATACCTGAAGATATATCTGATCCTCATGAGGCAGCCCAGAACTACCAACGCTGGTTACATATGGCACTTGACCACGTAGCTCCAAATAAAAAAATGCAGCCAAATCGCACCAAACCTTCTGCGGCTTGGTTTTCGGAGTCACTAAGGCTCGAAAGACAACGCTGCAGAAATTTGGAGCGGCGGTGGCGCAGGAACTATGACAACTACGATAGAGATACTTACAAGAATGCCTTGCTCAGCTACAGAAAGCTGATCACTGCTGAAAAACACACCTTCTATAGCACACAAATAGAACGTGCTCTCAACTCGAACAAACAATTGTATCAGGTGGTAAAAGAGTTAGCCAATCCTCCAGCCCCCTCCCCAATCGAGCCATCCCAAATATTCTGTAACAAGGTAGCGGACTTTTTCCAGGCTAAGGTCTTGGATATTTTTGACAACTTTACCAAAATAACGATCACCGACTCTGCCATCCCGGAGTCTCCCCCTCTGTCTCCAAACCCAAATTTCGAGGTCTTCTCTCCACCCCTGTCCATGGTGGAGCTTATAAATAGCATTAAATCAGGATCACCATTGGACCCATGTCCTCCACGTATCCTTAAATCAGTACCCAACCTAATAGCCCCAGTACTTAGCAATATCTGTTTTTCCATATTTCAGACAGGTGTCTTTCCCCCTGTCTGGAAAAAGTTAATTGTAACACCTCTTTTAAAAAAACCCGCTCTAAATCCTTTAGAGCCAAAAAACTACCGTCCTATTGCCTCTCTCCCTTACCCTTCCAAAATAATTGAAAAGGTAATGAACTAACAGTTGTCGACTTTTATTGATCAGAATGATCTACTTGACAACACGCAGTTCGGTTTTAGGAAGGGCCATGGGACGGAGACTGCTTTGATAAAAGCTGCCGAGGAGGTCAGGATAATCATGGAAAAGGGTGGTGTAGCTACCTTGATACTCCTTGATTTATCTGCGGCCTTCGACACGGTCGATCACACCATCCTGATCGACCGTGTCGCTGCCCTCGGCATTCAGGGCAGGGCCAGAGCAACGCTGGCATCTTTCCTGGCCAACCGAGTACAGTCCGTGAAGATGGGATGCTTCTGCTCTCCTGATTTCACTCTCCCGTGTGGCGTTCCCCAGGGCTCCTCGCTAAGTCCGACACTTTTTAACATCTACGTGTCAGACTTGGCGAGGGTAATAAAGTCGTTCGGTATAGGTCTAACATCATATGCCGACGACACACAGCTGGTCCTGGAGATACACAAAAATGGAGAAGCAGTGGCAGCGAACTTTCAGGAGGGCATGAAGGCCATCAGTTCATGGATGAATCGGAATTGTCTAAAGCTAAATTCAGACAAGACGGAGGTGATGGTTTTTGGCGAACTAACTCCGTCTTGGTCTCCGGTCTGGTGGCCTTCGGAACTGGGAGCTCCTCCACCACCAGTAGCCAAGGTGAAAAACTTGGGCGTGCTTTTCGATGATAAGCTTACGTTCCTTAGCCATGCCACGCCGTGGTGTCAGCCTCCTTCTTTACCCTGAGAATGGTGAAGAAACTGCTCCCTTTTCTTCCCCCAACTGCAGGTAAAACCTTAATGTCCTCCTTGGTGTTATCCAAGGTGGACTACTGCAATGGTCTATTGCTTAACGCACAAGAGCAAGTTTTGAGCAAATTACAGCTTGTCCAAAACGCTGCTGCAAGGATTCTCATGGGTATACCCAAGCACGCTTCTATCTCTCCCACAATTCGCGAGCTCCACTGGTTACCAATAAGAAGCCGGATAAAGTTTAAGACCATGTGTATCATTCACAAGGCCTTGAACAATAATGGACCTGATTTCTTCAAAAGAGCATTCAAAGTGTACAAACCCAGTCGAACACTACGTTCTTCCTCGGCCTTACAGCTCCAAATCCCATGCACAAAAAAAGTATCATGGGGAGATAGACGTTTTGTAGTGGCAGCATCAAAATTATGGAATCAGATCCTTCCTTTGTCAAAGATCATTCTTCACTACTTTCATTTCAAAAACATCTCAAGACTTGGCTCTTTAATCAGTAAGATGTCAGTGGAACCCTCGTAATCTGCAAACTCCAGCGCCGAGACACCGTAAGGTATTTGCGCGCTTTAGAAATTAAAAAAAAAAAATTAACTGTTTCTGATAAACCAGCGACAGAATGGATAATACACGGTACAATCACTCTACTTATGACGATTTTCCATTTTCAGTATTGCTTAAAATATATACCAGCAGGCCAATATGAAAGGTTGAGTAAAGAATACATCAAGACATCCTGGGATTTACCTTACACACACAGATGTTGGAGTGGGGGGAAAGTAGTGTTTCTTAATGGTACAAATTGGGAAAACGCACTAAGCGGTTCACTCATGTGTCGGGATATTAATTTACACAGGGCCTGCGATGGTTCCACAAATAACTTATCCTGCCACCTGCAAGGTTCACCAGCTGCGGTGATTGATCCAATTTTTAAGCAACTTTCTAAAGGAAGTTATATTGTGTTGAATGATCACAGCTGCTGCTGCATGTTGCCAGGAATAGCCTATCTCCTAACTGTGTCAGCCAGGGTCACTTGCTGTATGCAAGTATTGTTTCCTAAAACAAAGACAGACGGGGAGTTGCCATTATGGCCTTCACTGGACATCTCTTCTATACGAACTGATACTTTAGGCAGACTGAAAGCCATTCTTTTACAAAAAAAACTGTGCCACTGACCTCGGCCAAAGAGACGTATAATCTGCAAGTTGCAAGGACTTCTGCAGAGATACATGCCCTTTTAACAACAAACTGCCCTCAACATTTCTCGGAAATGTTAGGTCATATCTTAAACATGTCTGATATGAGTGGTATTGTACATGTATTTAAGACAGTTTTTTCGGGACTGTTAGCACCTTTTCAAGCAGTCTTAGGCATATTTCCAAACTTCGTGCACTCAGTGTTTGGCAGACTGCCTCTCATTTTGGGGCTCGCAGCAGGGATATTATTTTTGCTCCTTCTGCTCCGATATTGCAAGCCAACTCACCAATGACGCCCAGATCACCTTGGAGAACACTCTTCTGGCGATGAGGTGTTGTGAGCGCATAATCCAAATTTTGAGATTAACTTGTTTAAGAGAATTGAATACCACATGGTTTCTAGCATTCAGACCAATATGGCAAGATTGCATCTTACCTGTTCTATGATGCCTGCTATGTGGAGAGAAATGCGTGCTAGACATCTGTTTGACACTCCCATCACTCATGCCAATGGAAGTTGATACTTTGCTTGGACCAGTAACGGCTCATGCACTGTGTTGTCTCCAGCGGCTACCAATCCTGATGACGACATTCATTGAGATCTCACAGACGCAACATGCTAATGGTGAGGTACGAGGAACAACAGGCGCACAGGTACCATCTACTTCGAAAATTGCTAATGTGACTGACGCTGACGTTGATGGTTCACATCTATGTGCGGTTAATCTGCTTAACGAGGTAATCCAGATTTCACCTACAATGGTAGACAAATTCTTTACAGACTTAGAAGACTTGATGTTTTCTCCTAGCCCTAACACTGACTTTTGATTTTGCACGCAGTGTTCTGAGAGACTCTGAATTCGACCTTCATTTTGCAAAACAAAGTTCTAACTTTGGGACTTTATTTTTCCTATGATTAATTTTTGTTTTTCAAAATTCTTATTGTTTCATTTTTTGGCACCAAGTAATCTGCTTAAAGTAGAACTATTCATAGAGAACTAAATTTCTGTGATAGACTTCCAAGAGACAATAATTGACCTTGTCCTCATACAAACAGTTCATATAATCTGCTCGACTTCTTTTCTGTATTGAAGAGCCATTTCATAAACGTATTTTTGTGATTCATTCGGATAGCATTTTCAAATGTCAAAAATATATGCTTTGTATGAAACATTGCTTTGAAATGCATACAGCACAAATGCTCTTTTTCATGTACAGTCAATGCCTTTTTGTGTATTTTGGGTGGGTTTTAAAGCATCATGTTTAGATATGTTTTTATGTGATTAGAACTTAGTAATGTCATACATAATAAAGTGGAGTGGGTGTTGTGTGGCGTTTTAGGCTCCAAGTGAATTTTCCCGATTCATGCCCTTATATAGGTACAATTCACATTGCCCTTATATAGGCATAGAAATCAATCCCCCTATTTAGACATACCCCATGCAGACCAAATACAGGCATGGCTACTTCGACCCATACCAAACATCACAACGATTTCTTGAAAATCGGCTTAAGCAGTTAGGGAACTTTCCCTTGCTCAAATATTGATTTGTTCAAGAACTCATGTACTTTGCAAAGAACAACTATTCCCTAGGGGTTCTTTCCTGACGTTATTATGCCCGACTTTATGTCAAGCTATGGCATTCCTAGACACCTTCAAGGTGTAAATATACCGCCACTTGCTCTAGCGAGACACAGTGGTTCGGAGCAGTTCGACTATCTACTTGCCAGACTGAGCTCGCTACAGCAAGTGCCGACGGAGGCCGACCCTCCAGCTGACGCACTGATCAGGAAGCTATCTCTTCTCCTGCCGAGAATCCAGCTCCAGTGTTTCCAAGCTCCCCTTGCGGGGTGTAGGGAAATTGATTTCCGAGACAGAGATACCAGACCTCCTTCATTCTAACTAAGGTATGAAGCTGATTAGAACCTAGAGAAATCTTAGAAAGATTCTTGGCAAAGAAAACAAAACCTATGCTACACAATACTTACTTCTTCACTCGTACTAGACTTAGGTTAGGTACATCGAAGTAGGCGTATTTGAGAAGCACCAGTTGAGTATTTTAGCCTGTGTCTTTATGTATGTATTTTTAAATGGCTTAGAAACCATGCAATGCTCTTACAGTATTATTTTATAATACTATTCTCACTGTACGCATTATACTTTGCAGTCTGCTTAACAATTGTAGCAGTTCACTTCTCTTGTATGAGAAAGAAGACTGTTCAAAAAACCTTTTTATTGAAAATGCCTGTCTTTCTATTTCTCTACAAACTCTGTTGAAACGAAGCATGCACGATTGACTGAATGAAATATGTATCTGTTGTTTCCGCCACTCTAGAGATATGTTTCTTATTCTTAGAAAACAAAGTTGTCATGTTTATGAGGTTGTCAGAAACTAATCCCTTCTTGTGAATTCGAGAAAGTTTCTAGTGACCTTTGAGCTAGCTGTCACTCAGTATTAAGTTTAGTATATTCGATAGAGGTTTAGTCGACCTCAGTCCTACGTCTATTCTATAGGATATATTATTCCAATGCACAGAGCCTATAGGGAATATAGAAACTACGCTACAGCAGTAGGAATCTACTTCCCATTTATGAAGCAACAGACAGCACAGCATGTCTGCCAGAGATGTTGTAGGGTCAGAAACAGTACATAAGTAAGTAGGTATGATGGAAAACTAACTGATGAGTAAGATTTTAAATGAAGAAGCTGCTGTGATAGACGGCAAAACATCCATGTCAAAACATCAGCAGTAGGACAATGGTTTATGGAATGATAATGGTAGATTTATATACACGTCTGTGCAGTGTGTGTCACTTAATGTTCTTTTCTCCCACTCTCATGAGATGGTTTTACAAGGCAACTCTGAGCTCACTGAGTGTGGAGCTTCCACGAATCCCAGAGACAGGCCGTTCCAAAGACGGTAACAGAGAAGGTTGAAAGATCTGAGTTTTGATCCTGGCAGATTGACTGGTGATCCCTGAGGGGGTGTAGTTGGTCTGTGTGTTGTCACAGCTTTCCAGTGGGTGTAAGAAAATGTCAGCAATTTGTGGAGGGCACTCTTTTGGGTGAGACCCACCCAGCTTCATGCACTATGGGCTAGAGGGTTTGTGTCTGCGCAGGATATGTTACATTCTGATAGCAAAATGGAGGACCTTGTCCATAGCGGATAGATGTTACCAAGGATTAACATCTTCAGTTACGACAGATAGAGAAAGTCCATTTACCTCGAGGTGCTTGAAAAGCTTTCTGCACTCTGCTGGTGCAGGCAGGATGTTTATTCTCTAGTTGGAATTTGCCTGGGGATGTTCAGATAAAGTGGGTGAATCAAACCTTGGAGCAGCACTGGTAGCGTTGACTCTTGGAGTCTTGCAGTGTGTGCTGGATGCGGTAGAACTGTCTCAATGCTCTACGGAGCTCAGAAAATCCAGACTCTCCTTCATCTCAGAGATCGACCTCTGTGGCTTGACCAGTTGAACTGCAATAAAGAAGATGACCTGGACCAGTTCTACCTCTCCCGACCTTTGAACTGATCATTGAGGAACGAAGCCCTGCCTGGAAGGAAGATCTGCACAAGGCACAGCTGTCAGAAGTACCACCTGGAAGGAAGATCTGCACAAGGCACAGCTGACAGAAGTACACCCTGGAAGGAAGATCTGCATATTGCACAGCTGTCAGAAGCCCTGCCTGGAAGGAAGATCTGCACAGGGTGCAGCTGACAGAAGCCCCCGTCTGGAAGGAAAATCTGCAAAAGGTGCAGCTGATAGAAGCCTCCGCCTGGAATGAAGGTCAGCACAGGGCACAGCTGACGGAAGGTCTGCCTGGTGGTGACCTCAAAGCAGTGAGAGACCCACAAACCACAAGATCCTTGAGGCCCAGCTAGCCAGACTGGACGCAATGTACACCAGAGGCCTGATTTAGATTTCAGCGGATTGTTTATTCCATCACAAATGTGACAGGTATCCTGCCCGACCCATTAAAAATGTATTACATCCTGTGGCAATTATAATAAGGCAGGCAGGATATCTGTCACATTTGATAATGCCTTGGTCTAGTTTGCAGAGTTTTACTCAGCGGAACTCCACGAAGTGCCAGGGAAACTCCACCGCATTCTGCAGACTTCTGCTAGTGGCAGAGTTTGTTAAGTTGCGCTGCTCTCACTGATTTTTAGTTCCAGGAGTTTAACCCCCACTGTAAAATCCGCACAATGCTGCTTTCTGCCGCTCTAATTGATATTCTAATCGAATGGCAGCTTCATCAACGAGAATGGCAGATTTTAACACTCGAGTGGTCGCGACCTCCCGTGACCCCCCGCAATGAGAAATCTCGCCAGGAGGAGGTCTATCCTGTTATATTTTCTCACAAGCGCTCGCCACCTTACCGGTGGCGAACCGCTTGAGAAAATAATTCTGTTCTGCATGGAGTTTTTTGGACCAACTCCGCACTCTTGGGCAAAACTTTGCGAGGTCTGCCAGCAGAGCTGAATTCTTCACCCACCCCTAGTCTTGAGGCAATAATCTGTTGGACACACTCCTAACTAGGCCCTTTGTCTGCAATAAGTGCTGTAGACGAAGTGAAATCCATGGCCTTGTGAGTATGAGGCAGTTATCTGAATTCTGATGAACCCCACAGAGTGAGTGTGAAGCCAGAGAGCAGTAGGGGGCCAAAGGACAGGAAATTAGGTAAACTTAAATATGAGAAATATGGAAAGGTATAAATGCAGCATCACCTGTGGATACCTGACACCTCCTCCCACTCTTCAAAATGCCCATCCGGTCACAAATGGCATCCTGGGCCCCAAAAGGACAACATCATGCCAGATGCCATGTAATGTTGGAAAAGGTGGTAAAAAGAGTAATAGGCACACATCTGCTGCAGGGATATGTCAGGTAAATTATTGGTTGTGATGGATTCTCTATAAGTAGTAAATGACTGATATCATTGAATATTAAATTATATGACTCAACATTTGTTTGCCATATCTGCGCCTATAATGTAAAGGACGGGCCTTAAAGTGAACCCCTTGTTCTGTTTTACACAAAAGAAGGAGCTGCATCTTACAGAACTTTATCTAACTTAGGAAGAACTAAAGACTTGCTTTTTAAAGTTATCTTCCATGGCCAGAACCAGGCTCTGTAAGCTACACTAGTTTCAGGGGGACAGACAGATGATATGGCGATATGAAACACCCCTCAACTCACAATAATGTTCCAATCTTCCAGGTTAGTAGAAACCAGAAATGCTTGAACCAAGGGAGCTGTTGAAAGTGTCAAAGGTGACTTATGAACAGCGAGGTAAAGACAGGCGTTGGTATTTGAGATGATCTTAAGTAATTCCGAAAGAATGAGAAAAAGTGTGTAAATGGAGTTACTTTTGTTGTATACTTCGTAAAGAGTTACTGGAAATTTTACAGCCCAGCCTGACCCTTCTCTTTTTCTATACTCTACTGTTGTTTAAATGAAATCTTGACCATATGCGTCTATCTTAAGCTATACCTCAAGCACTTGGGTGCTCCGTGAGTGCCCTTACTTTGCTCAGTTACTCTGTAAACATTGGTAAATCACCTCTTTTCCAGACATTAATAAAATGTCACCTGATCAACAGAACATTTAGTTAAATATCTGTGTATGATGAAATATTCCTTGCTAAGTTTCAAAAGCGATAAAGAAGAAAGGGGAGCTTTCCTAAGATTTTGCACTGTGTTTGCGTCACAAAAGAGGCACAAAATGGCGCAAAATCTTTTTTCCTAATTTACTTTCCAGCGCTTAACTTGTTTAGCACTGGAAATAACGTTAAAGTAATGTAAGACTGCGCATAGCATTGTTTGGCATTACTTTGTGCCATGGGGGCCTGCCAAGGGGGGTGCATGGGTGTTCTCGTGCAACAACAAAACTAGGTGCAAGGAAGGAGAAATGCTTTCATTTCTTCTTCCGTTTCTGACTTTGCATGTGTGCTGCACTGTGCAACACGTATGCAAAATGGGAAAAGCTTTCCCTCGTGTCGAGGTATAGTAATTTGTACAGGAAGGGTGTCCTTCCTGTACAAAACCCATGCTGGACTCTCAGACTCACGCACCCTAGTGCTCTGGTGCTAAGGTGTGTGCATGGCGCAGGCCCTCTGTAATTAGTGCCGGCGCAAGGGAAAGGAAAAGAGAGAGCCATATCTCTGAAAATATGATGCTCTCCTGTTCCCTTCCTGTCGCGCCACGCAACGTAGCCTCGAGGGGGTAGGGCTGCGCTGCATTGTGTGGAGTGTCTTTTACAACCAGTTAAACATTGTGAATTCTCATTCCATTATATTTCCATTTAGTAATTTTAAATATCTTTACATCAACAGAAAACAAGCTTTGAATGTGTGAAATGACCATCAAATAATGAAGCGAAGGCTGTAACTCTTCAATAATAGCAGAAATAATGAGCTCCAGTATTCAGGAAAACATCAGCGCAGTCGGCGACAGAGGAACCTGCACTCAAACTGACAGATTCCGGGTGAAGGATCAAGGGCAGTTCAGAGATTGTAAGAAGCTGAGCTGTGCACCTCCACGCCACAAGACGAAGAAATGACCTTACTAAAATTAAGGCAACAACAATAACAAACCGCCTCCTGTATAAACAAGTGTCCAACACCTGCTTTGATCATCAGATCGGTATGATGTGATTACCGCAGTGCTCTGTTTTCTAAGATGATTATAAGCCATCATTCCGTGCTCTAGGTGAATTCTAAACTCTTTCTCCCCGAACCACAGTAACCAGAGAAGAGCATAACAGAGCGGAGCCAGACAACTGACGGGTAAAGGAAAGAGGAGTTCTTATATCTACAATACAACAGACTGTCCCGATTTGCACCGGCCAGAAGGAAGATACATCTTTACCCGCAAGCGTGCATTGCCATAATCCAATCTGAAGGCACAATTGCCTACAAAGACACCTTCTACATATTAGGAGTGTGGTAAATATTAGGTAGCTATCGCATTTTATTGTTAAAACAGAAATCAAACGTGGAAAATACTGCACACATATAAAGTGTGTGAGAAAAAGCCAAGTGCTTTATCAGACATGTCGGCCCATCAGGAAATGCAATCATGGGATATAGACAAATGTATACCCGACCCACAGACACTAACCAGGAAAGAGGAATCATACACATACAAAAAGAGCTTTAGTTTGTCATCACTACGCAAGCTTCATCAGCAAACCTGCCCAGGAGAAAAAAAATTCAAGTGCAGTGAATGTGTAAAGAGCTTTGGTCAGTTATCAGTCCTACAGATACATCAGCTTACACACATGGGGGAAAAGCCATATCATTGCAGTGAATGTGCAAAGTGCTTTAGTCACTTATCAAACCTCCAACAACATCAGCGAATACACACAGGGGAAAAACCATTCAAGTGCAGTAAATGTGCAAAGTGCTTTAGTCAGTTATCACAACTTCAAAGACATCAGCGAATGCACACAGGGGAAAAACCATTCAAGTGCAGTAAATGTGCAAAATGCTTTAGTCAGTTATCATACCTTCAAAGACATCAGCGAACACACACGGGGGAAAAACCATTCAAGTGCAGTGAATGTGCAAAGTGCTTTAGTCAGTTATCACACCTTCAAACACATCAACGAACACACACGGGGGAAAAACCGTTCAAGTGCAGTGAATGTGCAAAGTGCTTTAGTCAGTTATCTCACCTTCAAAAATATCAGCGAATACACACAGGGGAAAAACCATTCAAATGCAATGAATGTGGGAATATCTTTAGTCAGATGTCAGACCGAAAACGTCATCAGCGAGCACACACGGGGGAAAAACCTGATCATTGTAGTGAATGTGACAGTAGTTTTCGCGACTCTTCAGCATTAAGGTATCATCAGCGAACACACACAGGGGAAAAACCATTCAAGTGCAGTGAATGTGCAAAGTGCTTAAGTCAATTATCAAACCTTCAAAAACATCAGCGAATACACACAGGGGTAAAACCATTCAAATGCAATGAATGTGGGAAGACCTTTAGTTATATATCAGAACGAAATTGTCATAATCGAACACACACGGGGGAAAAACCATTCAAGTGCAGTGAATGTGGGAAGAGCTTTAGTCGGATATCAGCCCGAAAAAGTCATCAGCAAACACACACGGGGGAAAAACCTTATCATTGTAGTGAATGTGATAGTAGTTTTCGCGACTCTTCAGCATTAAGGAAACATCAGCGAACACACACAGGGGAAAAACCATTCAAGTGCAGTAAATGTGCAAAGTGCTTTAGTCAGTTATCACAACTTCAAAGACATCAGCGAATGCACACAGGGGAAAAACCATTCAAGTGCAGTAAATGTGCAAAGTGCTTTAGCCAGTTATCATACCTTCAAAGACATCAGCGAACACACACGGGGGAAAAACCATTCAAGTGCAGTGAATGTCCAAAGTGCTTTAGTCTGTTATCACACCTTCAAACACATCAACGAACACACACGGGGGAAAAACCGTTCAAGTGCAGTAAATGTGCAAAGTGCTTTAGTCAGTTATCACACCTTCAAAAACATCAGCGAATACACACAGGGGAAAAACCTTTCAAATGCAATGAATGTGGGAAGAGCTTTAGTCAGATGTCAGACCGAAAACGTCATCAGCGAACACACATGGGGGAAAAACCTTATCATTGTAGTGAATGTGACAGTAGTTTTCGCGACTCTTCAGCATTAAGGTATCATCAGCGAACACACACAGGGGAAAAACCATTCAAGTGCAGTGAATGTGCAAAGTGCTTTAGTCAATTATCAAACCTTCAAAAACATCAGCAAATACACACAGGGGTAAAACCATTCAAATGCAATGAATGTGGGAAGACCTTTAGTTATATATCAGAACGAAATTGTCATAATCGAACACACACGGGGGAAAAACCATTCAAGTGCAGTGAATGTGGGAAGAGCTTTAGTGGGATATCAGCCCGAAAAAGTCACCAGCGAACACACACGGGGGAAAAACCTTATCATTGTAGTGAATGTGACCGTAGTTTTCGCGACTCTTCAGCATTAAGGAAGCATCAGCGAACACACACAGGGAAAAACCATTCAAGTGCAGTGAATGTGCAAAGTGCTTTAGTTACCTATCCAACCTTCAAAATCATCAGCGAATACACACAGGGGAAAAACCATTCAAGTGTAATGAATGCGGGAAGAGCTTTAGTTGGATATCAGACCGAAAACGTCATCAGCGAACACACACGGGGGAAATACCTTATCATTAAAGTGAGTGTGACAGTAGTTTTCACGACTCTTCAGCATTAAGGTATCATCAGGGAACACACACAGGGAAAAAAACATTCAAGTTCAGTGAATGTGCAAAGTGCTTTAATCACTTATCACACCTTCAAACACCTCAGCGAATACACACAGGGGAAAAACCATTCAAGTGCAGTAAATGTGCAAAGTGCTTTAGTCAGTTATCACAACTTCAAACACATCAACGAACACACACGGCGGAAAAACCGTTCAAGTGCAGTGAATGTGCAAAGTGCTTTAGTCAGTTATCTCACCTTCAAAAATATCAGCGAATACACACAGGGGAAAAACCATTCAAATGCAATGAATGTGGGAATATCTTTAGTCAGATGTCAGACCGAAAACGTCATCAGCGAACACACACGGGGGAAAAACCTGATCATTGTAGTGAATGTGACAGTAGTTTTCGCGACTCTTCAGCATTAAGGTATCATCAGCGAACACACACAGGGGAAAAACCATTCAAGTGCAGTGAATGTGCAAAGTGCTTAAGTCAATTATCAAACCTTCAAAAACATCAGCGAATACACACAGGGGTAAAACCATTCAAATGCAATGAATGTGGGAAGACCTTTAGTTATATATCAGAACGAAATTGTCATAATCGAACACACACGGGGGAAAAACCATTCAAGTGCAGTGAATGTGGGAAGAGCTTTAGTCGGATATCAGCCCGAAAAAGTCATCAGCAAACACACACGGGGGAAAAACCTTATCATTGTAGTGAATGTGACAGTAGTTTTCGCGACTCTTCAGCATTAAGGAAACATCAGCGAACACACACAGGGGAAAAACCATTCAAGTGCAGTAAATGTGCAAAGTGCTTTAGTCAGTTATCACAACTTCAAAGACATCAGCGAATGCACACAGGGGAAAAACCATTCAAGTGCAGTAAATGTGCAAAGTGCTTTAGCCAGTTATCATACCTTCAAAGACATCAGCGAACACACACGGGGGAAAAACCATTCAAGTGCAGTGAATGTCCAAAGTGCTTTAGTCTGTTATCACACCTTCAAACACATCAACGAACACACACGGGGGAAAAACCGTTCAAGTGCAGTGAATGTGCAAAGTGCTTTAGTCAGTTATCACACCTTCAAAAACATCAGCGAATACACACAGGGGAAAAACCTTTCAAATGCAATGAATGTGGGAAGAGCTTTAGTCAGATGTCAGACCGAAAACGTCATCAGCGAACACACATGGGGGAAAAACCTTATCATTGTAGTGAATGTGACAGTAGTTTTCGCGACTCTTCAGCATTAAGGTATCATCAGCGAACACACACAGGGGAAAAACCATTCAAGTGCAGTGAATGTGCAAAGTGCTTTAGTCAATTAGCAAACCTTCAAAAACATCAGCAAATACACACAGGGGTAAAACCATTCAAATGCAATGAATGTGGGAAGACCTTTAGTTATATATCAGAACGAAATTGTCATAATCGAACACACACGGGGGAAAAACCATTCAAGTGCAGTGAATGTGGGAAGAGCTTTAGTCGGATATCAGCCCGAAAAAGTCATCAGCGAACACACACATGGGAAAAACCTTATCATTGTAGTGAATGTGACCGTAGTTTTCGCGACTCTTCAGCATTAAGGAAACATCAGCGAACACACACAGGGGAAAAACCATTCAAGTACAGTAAATGTGCAAAGTGCTTTAGTCAGTTATCACAACTTCAAAGACATCAGCGAATGCACACAGGGGAAAAACCATTCAAATGCAGTAAATGTGCAAAGTGCTTTAGCCAGTTATCATACCTTCAAAGACATCAGCGAACACACACGGGGGAAAAACCATTCAAGTGCAGTGAATGTCCAAAGTGCTTTAGTCTGTTATCACACCTTCAAACACATCAACGAACACACACGGGGGAAAAACCGTTCGAGTGCAGTGAATGTGCAAAGTGCTTTAGTCAGTTATCACACCTTCAAAAACATCAGCGAATACACACAGGGGAAAAACCTTTCAAATGCAATGAATGTGGGAAGAGCTTTAGTCAGATGTCAGACCGAAAACGTCATCAGCGAACACACATGGGGGAAAAACCTTATCATTGTAGTGAATGTGACAGTAGTTTTCGCGACTCTTCAGCATTAAGGTATCATCAGCGAACACACACAGGGGAAAAACCATTCAAGTGCAGTGAATGTGCAAAGTGCTTTAGTCAATTAGCAAACCTTCAAAAACATCAGCAAATACACACAGGGGTAAAACCATTCAAATGCAATGAATGTGGGAAGACCTTTAGTTATATATCAGAACGAAATTTTCATAATCGAACACACACGGGGGAAAAACCATTCAAGTGCAGTGAAAGTGGGAAGAGCTTTAGTCGGATATCAGCCCGAAAAAGTCATCAGCGAACACACACATGGGAAAAACCTTATCATTGTAGTGAATGTGACCGTAGTTTTCGCGACTCTTCAGCATTAAGGAAGCATCAGCGAACACACACAGGGAAAAACCATTCAAGTGCAGTGAATGTGCAAAGTGCTTTAGTTACCTATCCAACCTTCAAAATCATCAGCGAATACACACAGGGGAAAAACCATTCAAGTGTAATGAATGCGGGAAGAGCTTTAGTTGGATATCAGACCGAAAACGTCATCAGCGAACACACACGGGGGAAATACCTTATCATTAAAGTGAGTGTGACAGTTGTTTTCACGACTCTTCAGCATTAAGGTGTCATCAGGGAACACACACAGGGAAAAAAACATTCAAGTTCAGTGAATGTGCAAAGTGCTTTAATCACTTATCACACCTTCAAACACATCAGCGAATACACACAGGGGAAAAACCATTCAAGTGCAGTAAATGTGCAAAGTGCTTTAGTCAGTTATCACAACTTCAAAGACATCAGCGAATACACACAGGGGAAAAACCATTCAACTGCAGTAAATGTGCAAAGTGCTTTAGTCAGTTATCACACCTTCAAAGACATCAGCAAACACACACGGGGGAAAAACCGTTCAAGTGCAGTGAATGTGCAAGGTGCTTTAGTCTGTTATCACACCTTCAACATCATAATCGAACACACACGGGGGAAAAACCATTCAAGTGCAGTGAATGTGCAAAGTGCTTTAGTCAGTTATCACACCTTCAAAGACATCAGCGAACACACAGTTGGGCAGAAGGATAAATCTTTATTGAGAATTTGGTTGTGTGTATCAGTAAGGTTTGTAGTAGACAGATTGATCACCAGGTTATTAGTTAGGGTTTCGCTGTGTACAGTTCCTTCTTTCTTGTTCTGGTTTGAACTCCTATTGTACTTGGTTTTGGTGTCCCCAGGTTTGGAGGTCTGGTGTGATTGTCTTGGACATTACCTAGTTGATGTCGTTGAACTTGTTCCTGAAAATTTACTTGTGGGCGAGTATTGCAAGTTGTTGGTAGTTCTTCTACTGAGCCAACTTCCGATGAGGTAGGGGTTTGATTTGTGGTGCTGGTATTACTGTTTGATGTTGAGGTGTTAATGTTGTCATATTTTTGTGCGAAGACCCTTCCATAGTCATTCAAGTCTTGTCTAAATTTGTGATTTTTCCTTCGGATTATGTCCTCTTCATATTCATCCAAGATTTTGTCTAGGATATCATAGTTTTTCATTGTAATATCACCCCAATTTGCTTCCTCAATTCGTTTGGATAACGTATCAACCTCTGATTTGTTTTTTTCAAATTTTTCTTGCACGATATCTATTAGCTGTCTTAGCATGTTATTGGAGGCTGTGCGAAGATTTTCTTCCCAAAGTTGTAATTTTTCAGGAGCCGTGGTCTCTATTGGAGGAAAGATAAGAATTCGTAATCCACGAGGGATAAGATTGTGTTCTAGATATTTTTTGAGTGATGCTCCTTCCCACCATTTGGAGGTTTCTTTTTTGGCAACTTTCTCCAATGCTTGAAATATACTTTTAGCTGATAATAAATTAGTTGAGCTCGATGTTTTGCTAATGGCAGCGCCCGAGGGGTCAAATGCTTCTTCTAATCTATTGTTTTGTCTTTCGCGTCGATTTATATAGGTGGACATTTTGGATTAGGATCTTTTTATGCACCAAACAGTAACAATACCTATTTCAATTTCATTTGAAAATTCTGTGTGTTTCTTCAGTTTTCGTCGTTGCTTATAATTAAAAAAAAGATGGTTTCCCAAACTTAATTATGTAGATAAAATAACTCATTGATTACTGGGAATGTTTAAAGAGCTTTAGTCAGTTTTCAACTCACGAATACCTCAACAAACACACACAGGGGGAAAGCCACTCAAGTGCAAAGTCATCACACCTACAAAATCATCAGTGAACACGGGGAAAAAACCATTCAACTGCAATGAATGTATGAAGTGCTTTAGTCGATTAGCAACCCTCCAAACAACTCAGCGGACACACAGGGGGGATAAACCCTATCATTGCGGTGAATGTAACAGCAGTTTTTGCTTCTCT
Organism: Lissotriton vulgaris; assembly: GCF_964263255.1. Lineage (NCBI taxonomy): Eukaryota > Metazoa > Chordata > Amphibia > Caudata > Salamandridae > Lissotriton > Lissotriton vulgaris. The sequence continues at coordinate 106,539 of NW_028246081.1, read as the reverse complement.
TCAATATTAAGGTATCATCAGCGAACTCTCACTGGAGAAAAACCATTCAAGTGCAATGAATGTGGGAAGAGCTTTAGTCAATTATCAGACCTACAAACACATCAGAGAATACACACAGGTAAAAACTATATGATTGCTGTGAATGTTTGAAGAGCTTTAGTCAGTTATCAATGCTACGAAAACATCAACAAACACACACAGGGGGAAAGCCACTCAAGTGCAATGAATGTGGGAAGAGCTTTTGTCGACGATTAGAGCTACAAAGTCATCAGTGAACACACAGGGGGAAAACATAGAAGGGCACTGAAAGTGAGAAGGGCTTTTGTCAATTTTCGATCCCACACAGCCCTCAGTGAATACACTCCTTCATTTAACTCACATGGAAATAATCCTAGAGATACAGAGATTCCAGAAAGAACTTAAGAACATCAAAAATAATATTGACCCTTCTGAAGACATAGAAAAGAGTAAAACAGTGCAGTTATTGTGAGAGGAATGAATTATGGAAAAAGATAAAATTCAAACTATGTAGGACATTGAAATACCAGATGATAAAAGACCCGAATAGCAGTAAAGAAGAAAATCAGATAACAGTATTTGCAGAATTATAAAAGTGTTTGTTTCCAGTGATTGTTCACTTTCCTACACATAGCAAAGTGACATTATGTACCAGAATACACAGTGGAAGACAAGCACAATGTGGATTAAAAGAAAAGAAACATTGTTGATTTTTATTTGGCGAAGAAGAGATATAAAGGAAAATATTCAATCGCCCCTGACCACACTACCTGTAAAAGCAACACTGAACAATACTGGGACTAACAGCGGTATTTTCAGCTAACTTGTCCAATTAGTGATAAAACCTATAAACCCAACACACTCACAGAGTGGACATGTTGTCAGGGCTCTGGAGATGGAAGCTTCATTTTTAAAATGCATGTACTACTATTAACAAATGTTACTGCAGCATATGTAATGAAATAAAGCGAAGCACAGGTGTTCAAGAAAAAAACTATTTTTAGATATAAAAGAGCATATACCTTGTTTTTAAGTAACGTTTGCTGCATCTTTTACACACTGTTATCGGTTGATGGATCAGCTCATGCCTTGCGCCTGCTTACTAAGTGGGAATCGTGGCTCCTCTCCGACTTGGCTCTCCCTATTCATTTTGAGACTTGCCAAACTCTAATTTGTACCAGAATTGAGCCATTGTAAGCAGTAGACTCTGTTTGAAGAATGTGGTGAAATAGCGAAATCCCACATCAAAAGCATATATGTGCCAGGATAATCAGTTGCACTCCCAGCAACTCATCTTCCACACTTGATTGTCCCTTATCCTCAAATGTTCTGAAGGATTTGTCGTATGAATGCCAGAAGTGGCAGTGACATTCATGAAGCTAAAGCTAACAGGAGTGTGTGAGAGATAGAGAGGGGGAGAGATAAAGAGAGTGAGAGTGACAAAGAAAGGGGGAGAAAAAGAACGAATTGGAAGGAGGGGTAACAGTACGTTATTTGTACTCATCTAAAAATAGAAGAAGCAGCTGAATACAAGCCAATGTGTGACATCACCAGAGAAATGGGCTGAACACTTATGAGTTTAATGTTTATTTTTAATACCTATAGACGAATGTCATGCCAATGAACAGGGCACAAGTAAGGAAAATAGTGAAGGAGCCCATTATCATATGCAAATCACAGTGACGTCACATGTAGTAACATCACAAGAAGTGATGTCAGGCCCTTATAATAATTTTCACGTGAAAGGTTGACGGCCTGTTTTAAAAACAAGTAACAAGAAACATAAAATAATGTAAAAATACGTTTTTGGTTTCAGTTTTTTACATCATGTGTTTTGCCCACTATTAGTTTGTAACTAAACTCGGAAATGACTGAAAGTGTAAATAAAATGTGCTTTTAATTTGCGCTTGTTTCCTGACGTTATTCTTTATCCAGCCCCTAAACCCCAAAGTGTTTCACATTTACACTGTATTAAGCAATAGAAGGACTAATTTTGTCAAGTTCTCTGTTCCTCTCTTGCGCCACTCACACAAACAAACACTCAGAGGCCTTTGTCTGCAGTGCTGGGGCACAAAGTAACAATTACCAGTTGCAGGCTAAGGAGCTAGGTGGAACTGAGTCCCGTTTCTAGATGATAGTGGGGGGACCCCTTCAAACTGTGGCTACCCTCCGCCTTTTGCCCTGCTGATAAAGCAATAGTGAATTTGAATAATTTATGATGAATTGAAATGAGAGAAAGAGAAGAACAGAGCAAGGTGCAGGACATATTAAAGAAAATGAAAAAAAGAGACACAAGACTTTAACCTGTTCTGTGTTCTAGCACTTTACATAAACAAGTTGTGCTGTGCGTTGTGAGCAGGCTGTCACGCCCTTTGTATGTAAATGAGCTTCGGTGACCAAACACCCCAGGCTCCCATCTCTTCTAGCACGGATGATAATGTGAGCACTGTAAGGTAATCACAAACTAGGACTAAATTGAGAAACAATTGGCTTCCAGGTCACACAGCTGTTGTTATGTAGTTCTTTATTAATTCTTTTTCATTTCCTTTAATTTGCAGCATTCCTCCAGGCTACTTTTTCTCAGTATTACACTTCAGGTCGCTCATTTGTCGGCATGGGTTTTGTCCTCACACTAGTCTAGGACAGGCCTTCTCAAGGTAGAAGGCGCTGTAAATTGTATGTAAACAAATGTGTGCCTTTCAGTTATCAGGCACCAGCAGACTCACATTTACACTTGTAATTGAGCACCAGACTAAAGTGACTCCTCCCTATATAAGTATGTGTCATCAGTAATTGGGCTGATGGCACAGCAAATACAGTTTCTGGGATTGTGCGCATTGGCCTAAAATAAGTTGCACGCAGTTTCGCTGATGTGCACAGTTAATAAGGCTTGTGGATATTGCGCACTGTAAGCAGATCACTGAAGTTCACCCTTAAGTAGTAACTAGGTCAAAACATAGTACGTGGGGCATGGCCGGGTGCCAGCGAAGATGGCCGCCTGACTCTGGAGCTCCGTGGAGCCGAGCCTTCATCCCGCATAAATCCGCTCAATATCCGGAGAATCCTACACTCCATATGCGGCGCTGAATCGGTGCTAGGAAGTGGCACCGACTGATCCGTCTCCGGCCGCGCTGCCTGCAGCGGAAGCCGAGTTACGTCCCTGTGGTCCGGGGCCGGCTGCCGGCAGGAAGCGCTGAAGTGGCGCGAGTGGCCTGAGGTCTCGGGCAAGGGCCCGGCTCGGCGGTCTAGTTGGGCGGTTACGGAGCTTGTCTTGGCCTGAGGGGAGCCATCTGGTCTGCATCGTGTGGCCCAAAAGTGTAGCGCCGCCAGTTTGGGACTACCACACGCTGTCCTACATCGAGGCTGGCTGCAGGCACCAGTGGTTGGGAAGGTTTGGAGGCGGACCGGAGGACACCTCAGGAAAGCAACCGGGGCTGCGTGGGTCCCGGTTCATAGACAGTAAGCTAGACGCGGAATCCGACTGTCGGTGAGGCAGTGGGCGGCTGGACGGGCCCAGCACAGCAGGGGCGCACATCAGCGTAGGGGCCCCTGGCAGAAGAGGAGACGGACTGCTGGAGAATCGAATGAAATGAAATGAAATGAAAATAAATTTATTGAGCGCGATTGCTGCCCAGGGGCGTCCAAGCGCTAAGTTGTGCTGAGGCGGAGTAACCAGGAACGGAAGAATTAAGACACGAAGGATTCAGCAAACAGTAGTGTCTTCAAGTTTTTCCGGAATGAAAGCAGATTAGAATTCGATCGGAGTGAGAGGGGAAGGGCGTTCTAGAGTTTGGCCGCGTTTAGAGAGAACAGCCTGCCACCCGACCTGGCTCTCTTCACTCTGGGCACAACAGCAAGGAAGGCTTCCATCGACCTAAGATTCCTGTTTGGGTGATAGGGGGTTACAAGGTCGTTGTTGATGGGTGGGCCTGTTTTCCAAAAGGCATGATGTGCCATGCATAACGCCTTGAATGCTACTCTCTGCCTCACTGGCAGCCAGTGGAGACTCTTCAGAGCAGGTCTGGCTGACTGGGAGCGTGGAATCTGTAGCAGGGTACGGGCTGCACAGTTTTGCACGATCTGTAATTTCCGGAGGGTCATTTCGGGAGCCCCAACATACAGGGCATTATTCGAGTCTAGACGGGACTGAATAAGGCCCTGTACCGCCACCTTTCTAGCTTCTAACGGTAGAAGTGGAAGGATCTTTCTAAGAATTCTTAGTAGGCCAAAGCATGTGGCGGACAACTTCGTGGCCTGGGTGGTAAACGAGAGTTTGTTATCCAGCCACACTCCTAGGCTCTTAACACTTTCCTTGGGGGTGGGGGGGGGACCCAGAGTACAGGGCCATAGAGAGGTGAAGGGTACTGGGGGGGTTGGGCCTAGGAGCATTAGCTCCGTCTTGTCCCCATTTAGTTTTAGGGAGGAGGAGGTCATCCATCCCTTGACATCCTCTAAGCATTTTAGCAGATCTGCCGGGCATTGCCTGTTGTTGCTAGCGGCCAATGAGACCACTAGTTGAGTGTCGTCGGCGTATGACACAATTTTGATGCCATACGGTTCGACGACACCCGCCAGCGGCCTCATGTAAACGTTGAACAGCACAGGGCTCAGGGAAGAGCCCTGTGGTACTCCACAGCTGAGGGTTTTCCTGGAGGACCTTGTCTCGCCATCAAAGATCCGAAAGGATCTGTCAGACAGGAAGGACTCAAACCACCTTAGTGCGTCGCCAGATACTCCGATGTCCTGGAGACGGTTCAGCAAGGTGTTGTGGCTGACCGTATCGAATGCGGCACTTAGATCAAGGAGTATCACTGCCACTGATCCCCCCTGATCCAGTACCCTTCGCGATTCTTCTGTGACTCCTAGCAAGGCGGTTTCAGTCCCGTGCTTCGGTCTGAAGCCTGTCTGCGATGTGTGTAGCAGAGAATGGTTTTCCAGGAACTGAACGAGTTGGGCGTTTATAAACTTCTCCAGAACCTTGCTGACCCAAGGGAGAAGTGAGATGGGGCGGTAGCTAGCGTTATCATCGGGATCTAGGCTAGGTTTTTTCAGCAGCGCCCGCACCATGGCTTGCTTCCATGTCGTGGGGACTACGCATGCAGAGATGGACGAGTTGAGGAGTTCCAGCATTATTGGCAAGGTGGTTTTAGAAGCCTGCAGCAAGACATCTGGGGGGGCAGGGTCACATGGGGAGCCTGATTTAACTTGGCGTGCCACCTTGTCTAAGGTGTCGAGATCCAAAAGAGGGAAGTGCTCAAGGGAGGGCTGCTCGGGATGAAGGTGCGATCTCGGAAGAGGTGAGGCAGTCGCATCCCGGTTTGTGGCTACTGATGGAAATGTAGAGTAGATTTTTACAACTTTGTCATGAAAAAAGTTTGCCAGCTCGTTACATTGGTCCTGGGTTTTATTAGGCGGGGTTGCCGTATTGGGGCTGGTGCATAGCTTTATTATACTGAAGATTTCCTTCGGCTTAGATTTGGCTTCAAGTATTTTATCTGAGTAGAAGGTGGCTTGGGCGAGCCTGATTCCTGTTTTATAAGCTTTAATCGCCTCTTTGTAGGCGGCCTTTTTGTCCGGAAGGAAATCTAGTCGCCAGGCTCTCTCTTGTTGCCTGCAGCGGCGTTTTAGTTCCCTCAGGGAGTCGGAGAACCAGGGCGCAGATTTATGTATTTTCTTTGAGGAAGATCTGCGAAGAGGGAGGATCGGGTCCAATGAGTTTGTAATCCAGTCTACAAAGTTACTATTTGCCACATTAGGGTCTGGGCAGGGTAGTGGACGAGTAGCGTCCAGATTGTGTACCCAGGCATCCAGAGGGAGCTTTTTCCAATTTCTTCTAGTCGTGGCTTGGGGTGGTAACTGGGGAACTTTTTGTGTGGTCCAAGTAAACGGGACCAGAAAGTGGTCTGACCATGGGATGGGGATAGGTAAGTCGGCCGTCAGATCCGGGCAGTTGCTGAATATGGGGTCCAGCAAATTGCCCTTTTCGTGAGTTGGAGCTAACACCAGCTGGGACATTTGAAGAGCTCCAAGGTCCTCAGTTATTTCTTTAGCGAATTGGTCTGCGGGGGAGTTAAAATGGAAATTAAGGTCCCCTAGGACCGTGTGGTTGGCCGAAGCCATAATTCTTTCTGCTATAATCTCTGGGAGAGATCTGTGGAACATTTTAGGTTGTTCTGGGGGGCGATAAATCAGGGTGCCGGAGAAAGAGCTATTAGCATTCATCTCAATGCAGAATGCCATGCTCTCACATTCAGGAATGGTTTCTGTTGAGGTGCGGCATTGGTACTGAGTCTTCAATACAATCGCCAGACCTCCCCCTCTCCCTTCCGGCCTGTCTAGCCGGACAATATGATACCCTGTAGGTAGAGCTGATACTACATCTGGCTCGGAGTGCACCGTGAGCCACGTCTCCGTCAGGAAAAGTACGTCTGGTTTTTGTTCCTCTAGCAGCATAGCAATCTGCGTGCTATGTTTGGGTAGGGAGCGGCAATTTAGGACAAACATGCGGTATGTTTGTGCTAAAATAGACGAATAGGGGTGGCGGAAGGAATATTTACAGAATCGGCATTGTGTAGGAAGCTCTGTAGGGGCGTAGATATGGGTACAGTGAGCACCGACTCCACTGCCTATGCTACGAAGGGCCGCCGAGGAATAGGTCCTGACCAGAAGAGTGTGGGGATCAGGGTTTATGGCCCCTGGCCCCGTCTGGTCGCGGACGGGCGCAGACGGGCTTGCCTTAGGCGCGCCTTCGGCGCGCAGACGGCGCTCCCGCTGCGCTCGTCCGCTGCGCTTCCTCTGGAGGCACATTTTGTAGGGGGATATGGGGCGTGGCCTGAAAGTGGGCGTGGCCTAGATTCTCGCCGTGATGGCGTCAGGCTTCGTTGCAGCTGGCGCTGAGGAGCGCTGTCAGCTGTTTAGGTAGGCTTCGTATTTTAAAAACAAAGTACAGTGAAATGCAATCCAAATTTAAAAAAAGGTTCTATTTCCGCGTGCTCCCGGCGTGTGCCTGCGGAGTTCTGGTCAGTTTCAGTGAGTGGCGCTCGATTTGGCGCTTATTTATGCTGCTTGGTGGGGGCGTGGCCTGAAAGTGGGCGTGGCCTAGATTCTCGCCGTGATGGCGTCAGGCTTCGTTGCAGCTGGCGCTGAGGAGCGCTGTCAGCTGTTTAGGTAGGCTTCGTATTTTAAAAACAAAGTACAGTGAAATGCAATCCAAATTTTAAAAAAGGTTCTATTCCGCGTGCTCCCGGCGTGTGCCTGCGGAGTTCTGGTCAGTTTCAGTGAGTGGCGCTCGATTTGGCGCTTATTTATGCTGCTTGGTGGGGGCGTGGCCTGAAAGTGGGCGTGGCCTAGATTCTCGCTGTGATGGCGTCAGGCTTCGTTGCAGCTGGCGCTGAGGAGCGCTGTCAGCTGTTTAGGTAGGCTTCGTATTTTAAAAACAAAGTACAGTGAAATGCAATCCAAATTTTAAAAAAGGTTCTATTCCGCGTGCTCCCGGCGTGTGCCTGCGGAGTTCTGGTCAGTTTCAGTGAGTGGCGCTCGATTTGGCGCTTATTTATGCTGCTTGGTGGGGGCGTGGCCTGAAAGTGGGCGTGGCCTAGATTCTCGCCGTGATGGCGTCAGGCTTCGTTGCAGCTGGCGCTGAGGAGCGCTGTCAGCTGTTTAGGTAGGCTTCGTATTTTAAAAACAAAGTACAGTGAAATGCAATCCAAATTTTAAAAAAGGTTCTATTTCCGCGTGCTCCCGGCGTGTGCCTGCGGAGTTCTGGTCAGTTTCAGTGAGTGGCGCTCGATTTGGCGCTTATTTATGCTGCTTGGTGGGGGCGTGGCCTGAAAGTGGGCGTGGCCTAGATTCTCGCCGTGATGGCGTCAGGCTTCGTTGCAGCTGGCGCTGAGGAGCGCTGTCAGCTGTTTAGGTAGGCTTCGTATTTTAAAAACAAAGTACAGTGAAATGCAATCCAAATTTTAAAAAAGGTTCTATTTCCGCGTGCTCCCGGCGTGTGCCTGCGGAGTTCTGGTCAGTTTCAGTGAGTGGCGCTCGATTTGGCGCTTATTTATGCTACTTGGTGGGGGCGTGGCCTGAAAGTGGGCGTGGCCTAGATTCTCGCCGTGATGGCGTCAGGCTTCGTTGCAGCTGGCGCTGAGGAGCGCTGTCAGCTGTTTAGGTAGGCTTCGTATTTTAAAAACAAAGTACAGTGAAATGCAATCCAAATTTTAAAAAAGGTTCTATTCCGCGTGCTCCCGGCGTGTGCCTGCGGAGTTCTGGTCAGTTTCAGTGAGTGGCGCTCGATTTGGCGCTTATTTATGCTGCTTGGTGGGGGCGTGGCCTGAAAGTGGGCGTGGCCTAGATTCTCGCCGTGATGGCGTCAGGCTTCGTTGCAGCTGGCGCTGAGGAGCGCTGTCAGCTGTTTAGGTAGGCTTCGTATTTTAAAAACAAAGTACAGTGAAATGCAATCCAAATTTTAAAAAAGGTTCTATTCCGCGTGCTCCCGGCGTGTGCCTGCGGAGTTCTGGTCAGTTTCAGTGAGTGGCGCTCGATTTGGCGCTTATTTATGCTGCTTGGTGGGGGCGTGGCCTGAAAGTGGGCGTGGCCTAGATTCTCGCCGTGATGGCGTCAGGCTTCGTTGCAGCTGGCGCTGAGGAGCGCTGTCAGCTGTTTAGGTAGGCTTCGTATTTTAAAAACAAAGTACAGTGAAATGCAATCCAAATTTTAAAAAAGGTTCTATTTCCGCGTGCTCCCGGCGTGTGCCTGCGGAGTTCTGGTCAGTTTCAGTGAGTGGCGCTCGATTTGGCGCTTATTTATGCTGCTTGGTGGGGGCGTGGCCTGAAAGTGGGCATGGCCTAGATTCTCGCCGTGATGGCGTCAGGCTTCGTTGCAGCTGGCGCTGAGGAGCGCTGTCAGCTGTTTAGGTAGGCTTCGTATTTTAAAAACAAAGTACAGTGAAATGCAATCCAAATTTTAAAAAAGGTTCTATTCCGCGTGCTCCCGGCGTGTGCCTGCGGAGTTCTGGTCAGTTTCAGTGAGTGGCGCTCGATTTGGCGCTTATTTATGCTGCTTGGTGGGGGCGTGGCCTGAAAGTGGGCGTGGCCTAGATTCTCGCCGTGATGGCGTCAGGCTTCGTTGCAGCTGGCGCTGAGGAGCGCTGTCAGCTGTTTAGGTAGGCTTCGTATTTTAAAAACAAAGTACAGTGAAATGCAATCCAAATTTTAAAAAAGGTTCTATTTCCGCGTGCTCCCGGCGTGTGCCTGCGGAGTTCTGGTCAGTTTCAGTGAGTGGCGCTCGATTTGGCGCTTATTTATGCTGCTTGGTGGGGGCGTGGCCTGAAAGTGGGCATGGCCTAGATTCTCGCCGTGATGGCGTCAGGCTTCGTTGCAGCTGGCGCTGAGGAGCGCTGTCAGCTGTTTAGGTAGGCTTCGTATTTTAAAAACAAAGTACAGTGAAATGCAATCCAAATTTTAAAAAAGGTTCTATTCCGCGTGCTCCCGGCGTGTGCCTGCGGAGTTCTGGTCAGTTTCAGTGAGTGGCGCTCGATTTGGCGCTTATTTATGCTGCTTGGTGGGGGCGTGGCCTGAAAGTGGGCGTGGCCTAGATTCTCGCCGTGATGGCGTCAGGCTTCGTTGCAGCTGGCGCTGAAGAGCGCTGTCAGCTGTTTAGGTAGGCTTCGTATTTTAAAAACAAAGTACAGTGAAATGCAATCCAAATTTTAAAAAAGGTTCTATTCCGCGTGCTCCCGGCGTGTGCCTGCGGAGTTCTGGTCAGTTTCAGTGAGTGGCGCTCGATTTGGCGCTTATTTATGCTGCTTGGTGGGGGCGTGGCCTGAAAGTGGGCGTGGCCTAGATTCTCGCCGTGATGGCGTCAGGCTTCGTTGCAGCTGGCGCTGAGGAGCGCTGTCAGCTGTTTAGGTAGGCTTCGTATTTTAAAAACAAAGTACAGTGAAATGCAATCCAAATTTTAAAAAAGGTTCTATTTCCGCGTGCTCCCGGCGTGTGCCTGCGGAGTTCTGGTCCGTTTCAGTGAGTGGCGCTCGATTTGGCGCTTATTTATGCTGCTTGGTGGGGGCGTGGCCTGAAAGTGGGCGTGGCCTAGATTCTCGCCGTGATGGCGTCAGGCTTCGTTGCAGCTGGCGCTGAGGAGCGCTGTCAGCTGTTTAGGTAGGCTTCGTATTTTAAAAACAAAGTACAGTGAAATGCAATCCAAATTTTAAAAAAGGTTCTATTCCGCGTGCTCCCGGCGTGTGCCTGCGGAGTTCTGGTCAGTTTCAGTGAGTGGCGCTCGATTTGGCGCTTATTTATGCTGCTTGGTGGGGGCGTGGCCTGAAAGTGGGCGTGGCCTAGATTCTCGCCGTGATGGCGTCAGGCTTCGTTGCAGCTGGCGCTGAGGAGCGCTGTCAGCTGTTTAGGTAGGCTTCGTATTTTAAAAACAAAGTACAGTGAAATGCAATCCAAATTTTAAAAAAGGTTCTATTTCCGCGTGCTCCCGGCGTGTGCCTGCGGAGTTCTGGTCAGTTTCAGTGAGTGGCGCTCGATTTGGCGCTTATTTATGCTGCTTGGTGGGGGCGTGGCCTGAAAGTGGGCGTGGCCTAGATTCTCGCCGTGATGGCGTCAGGCTTCGTTGCAGCTGGCGCTGAGGAGCGCTGTCAGCTGTTTAGGTAGGCTTCGTATTTTAAAAACAAAGTACAGTGAAATGCAATCCAAATTTTAAAAAAGGTTCTATTTCCGCGTGCTCCCGGCGTGTGCCTGCGGAGTTCTGGTCAGTTTCAGAGAAGGCGGGACGGAGCAGCCGTGGCGGTGATTTGGCCCCCATAAGTGAACCCTCTCCTGGAAGGCAGGGGTGACCATCACATGCGTGGGGGCAGATAACGTGCGACACCCCCCCCCGGGCAGGACAGGAGGCGGGCTGCGGAGAAGGGACGCCTGCGGCCTGCATACACGAGACGGAGCTGCGGCCAGCGGGACAGGGCTGTGTGCGGCAGCGAAACGGGCCACCTGCTGGGGTGCAGGGAAGAGCATAGCGGAGGGAGCGCTTCACAGCCTTGGGCCTGGACTGGTGGAGTGGAGGCCTGCCTGGTGATTTGAAGGCCTGAGCTGCGGGAACCCTGGGGGTGTGCCGAATATCAACAGTGGCTGCAGATCCATTCTTGGATGGACCGGGGCGTGTTGCGTGCCACAGACTGACCGCGTGGGATTATAGCCAACATGAGGCCCTAATACAATACAGCGACGCAATCAAACAAACTGGACGAATACACGGTCCAGATGGGGACGCCACAAGCGGAGAACACTGCAGGTGACCAATCAGGCACGAAAGAACCATCGCTGGCCTCCATCATAGCAGCCATACAGTCACTTGGCGCCAACTTAGAGGCGAAAATAGACAAGGTCTCCATCGAAGTAAATCTCCTCCGGGTCGACCTCGGGAAAACATCGGAGAAGACGAAAGCCAACGAGGCCGACATCAAGGTGCTACAGAAGTCAACCAAGGCACTGGAACAACGTGTGAACGACCTAGTGCACCAACACTGCCAAGTGGCGTTGCGGCTGGAAGACCAAGAAGGGAGGGCCCGCAGAAGCAATATACGCGTCGTAAGCGTACCGGAGGAATTGGAGGGGCCCAGTGTGGAACTTTTCCTGAAAGACCTGATCCTCAATCACTTGAAGCCTAAACGCCTCTCCAACATATTCACCGTGGAAAGCGCGCACTGTGCACCTATCCCTAAACCCAAACCAGGGGCGCCGACCAGGACCATTATTGCAAAAATCCTGAACTATAGGGATAAAGGCGCCATCTTGCAAGCAGCTAGACAGGCCGGGGACCTCCGCTACGACAACGCCACGATTCGTTTTTTTCCGGACTTTACCCTTCAGGTACAACGAGAGAGGCGCTCCTTTGTAGACGTGAAGGCAGCGCTGAGGTTCTTGCTGGAGGCAAATCTTTATTATTTACCTCGCCTGCGGACGTGCAGGACTGGATTGACCGGAAGATGTCGATGGCTTGGGATCAGGCCAGAGGTGGGAGTTGGAGAGACGCACAGGCTGCGTTGCCAGAGTCTGTGGCCAGCAGGTCGGACGTTGATGGACAGAGTCAGAGCTCGTGGAGGTCGAGGTCTGCAAGTCCTCGTTGGGGGACGCTTCGAGAGGCGACTGAACATTGAGGGCGACAGACCCGCAACTGTGGACCTCTGCTTACTGTAATGTACCAAGGGTTTGTGGTTTGGGTCATGATTTTTTGAAGGACTTCTGGTTGGGGAGAGGGAGAGACGATGTTGTATGATACGGGGAGGACGGCCATGCTATTGTTGGCGGCTGTGCATAGATCCCCCCTCTCTTTTCCAACTCCGTGACCCAAGTGAGCCTGCGAGGGGCTGCCTTCTCGTCCAAAGGAGTGTAATGCAGACTGAAAATGAATGACTCTTTAGATACATGGAGTGTAGGTTTTTCATAGTACACTGTTACAGTTTACGGGGTGGGCATGGGTGGCGGCTGGAGCTGGAGCCGGCGCACACCCCACTTGCACAAGGTTCATCTGTTGGTAAAAGGGGGTTGTTTTTCTGTTTTATTATTCTCCCGATTCCAGGTTGGGTAACACGCGAAAGGCGCTCTGCTAATTGGGGATGTGGGTAGTTCGAAACCTACGGAGCAGGGAAGCAGGGTTGGGGGTTGCATTTGTTGGGGGGGAGGGACGAGAGTGAGGGGGAGAGAAAGGGACGGTTGCATGTTGGATGGGGAGGGCCGAGGTTGTTAGCAGCACACCACGGCAGGGCACATATTCTGACACAGCAACATAGGACACACAGGAGAGCACTGGCTAGCTACAGGGTCCATGGCTATGAAGTGGGATAGGAGTCTTAAACTAATTAGCTGGAACGTCAATAGTATGGGGACAAACTCAAACGGTGTATCGTGCTGCTCTTTGTGAAGAAACACTTGCCAGACGTAGTCTTAATGCAGGAGATGCACCTGAGGGGGAACACGTGCCAGGCACTAAACAGATGAGGATACACACTAACGGCACATGCCGGTTTAACTTTGGGGTCTCGAGGGGTAGGTATTTTGGTGTGACGCACCTTTCCCATGGTGGTGGAGGTGGATCCCATGAGGCGCTTTGTGGCTATTTCTGGAAAATGGGAGGGCCGTAGACTCATCCTAGTGTCGGTCTATATCTCAGGCCTCCAGACACAATCCTATAGTGACCTGGGAGAGCTCATACTGTCCCTCCCGGAAGGACTCCTGCTGCTGGGTGGTGACTTCAACGCGGAGGTCTGGGGCAGATAGACAGGCAACCGGTGAGAGATATCGGGTGGGGCAGCGGTGGCTCCCCAATCTCCTGGAGGCGTTCGGACTGGTCGATCTATGGCGCCTCCTGCACCCGACACAAAAACAGTACACTTTCCTGTCAGGTCCACACCACACTTTTTCGCTCCTAGATTACCTCCTGGCACCAATGCACCAGGACATGACGATACGTGAAGTCACCCACCTGGCAAGGGGCATCTCGGATCACTCCCCTCTCTGGGTGCATCTTACGCTAGGCGACCGGCAGGTTAGCTGTGTCGCTCCCATTGCCGCGTGGCATTTGAAGGGTGAAGCTATACAGAAGAACGTTACCCAGGTGATCGATCGCTACTTTGATGAAAACTCGGGGGTGGTCCTATGGGAGGCCTTCAAGATGGTGGTAAGGGCAGAAGCACTCTAGGCAATAGCGGGATGCCACAAGGAACATGAGACACAACTGCAGGCTCTGGAGTCTGAGTTGCATACCATTGAGGACACTACGCACTGCACTGGGAGCCTAGACACGATACACCGGCTCCAATTGAAGGCCACAGAGTACAGGGACCTTGCTACAGACGCAGCCAGGACATTGGCGAGGGACAGAGAAGGGAGGCTTTATGATCAGGAGATAAGGCGGGCAAACTTATAGCGTGGTTGGATAGGAAGCAACAGGCTCAGAAGGTGGTCGCTGAGTTGCAGATGGCTACGGGAACGGTTCTAACGGACCTGCAAGATATAGTCAGGGAGTTTGCCTCATACTATCAACAAGTTTACGCTCGGAGATCCGCAATGACGGAAAGTGATTCGGCGGCCTTCTTGGAGGACATTGTCCTCCCATCCCTCTCCGAGGACAAAAAAGAGACTCTAGAAGCACCCCTGGTGGTGGAAGAAATAGTGAAGGCCATCAATGAACTTCGCCCTGGGAAGGCCCTAGGGCCCAATGGGCTACCTGTGGAGCTCTATAAGCTTAAACCAAACGGCCTGGGTGAGCACCTCAAGCGGATGTTTGAGGAAAGTAGGGAGCTAGGTAGTCTGCCCCATGACCAGCGGTTAGCCACAATCCTGGCAATCCCCAAGGTGGGGAAGCCTAAAGAGTTCTGTGCCTCCTACAGACCGATATCATTGCTCAACGTGGAACCAAAACTCCTGGCCAAGGTTTTGGGCAACAGGATCAGACTGGTCCTCCATACACTGGTGCATCCAGACCAATCGAGCTTTATGCCTCACCGCAATACAGCGTTGAATCTACGACGCCTCCATGGGGTACTGGGCTGCTGCCACCGGCTACGCAGAGAGGCAGTGGTGGTGTCATTAGATGTGGCCATGGCTTTCGATACCCTAGAGTGGCCGTACATGATGACAGTACTTCGAAAGATGGGGTTCGGCCCTAGCTTCATTAGCTGGGTACAGCTCCTTTATGCAGATCCGTTAGCTCAGGTCGTGGTCAACAACAAACTTTCAGAGGCCTTCAGTTTAGGGAGGGGGGCACGACAGGGATGCCCCCTCTCACCCCTGCTATTTGCTTTGGCCCTTGAATCATTGGCAGCGTGGGTGAGGCAGACCCCCTCACTGCAGGGGATACGATGGGCAGACGGCTAGGAGGATAGGACCTCGCTTTACGCTTACGACATCCTCCTGTACCTCACGAAGCCACAAGAGTCCCTAGCGGCAGCACTAGACATTTTCCGGAGGTTTGGGGAGTACTCTGGTTACACTATTAACTGGGGGAAATCTCTCATTTATGTTTTGCGTGGACCCCCCCCCCGCAGACACCTGCCGATTGCCCGATCCAAATAGCCAGCGACGTGTTCACATACCTAGACATTTATATATCCAAAGACCGTGCTGCACGGTACGAGCAAAACCTTTTGCCTCCCCTCCGGCAGCTCCAAAGAGACGTAGCGGTCTGGAAGAACCTCCCACTATCGCTACTAGGCCGGGCCGCCCTATTTAGAATGATGGCGCTGCCAAGATTCCTTTATGTCCTCCAGAATCACCCGGACCTAGTCCCGAATAAATACTTTGCCGCTTTGAGGCAACCCAAAGGGACCTTCTCTGGGCGGGTACGCCCCGAATCTCCCTCCAGAAGCTAACTCTGGGCTGGTTTGATGGGGGGATAGCATTACCTGACATCAGGAAATATTACTGGGCGGCGCATCTGTCGGCCATCAATCAGGGGACATACTGTACAGGTAAGGACCCTGGGTACGAGATGGACAAATCGCTCCTTCCAGGGGGGAACTTTGAGGCGGCTCTTTACTCCAGACAGCGAAGGTACCGATTGACGGGGCCGACCAAACACTCTGTCCAGCTGTGGCACATAGTTCAGAAGAAACTGGGCTGGGTGGGCAAACTTACCCAGGCAACCCCACTGTGGGCCTCTGAGAGGCTAGGCACACTTAGCAGCACAAAGGGCTTTAGGAACTGGGACTTAATAGGCATTTCTCTGGTCAAGGACTTATGGGGCCCGCGGGAGTGCTCACATTTTTTTTCTCTTTCTTTTTATTGAATAGAGCAAAAGGTGAGCCAAAGGTACAAAACATGGCAAATTTTAGAATTCAAAAATCACAAATTTCCAATAAATTTCTCAAATAACAAACAAGAGATAAAAAAGTTAAAAAGTTGGAAGCAATATGCGGAGATAAAAGGAGGGTTCATCGAGATAGAAAATGTCAGCCTATTACAGAGTTAAAAATTCCCCCCCCCCCCAGGACATTAAGTCCAAAATATGCAATTTATAAAGTGCATCAGCAAAAACGTGCAAAGCTGCAATAAAGTGCAAATGCAAAAGTGCCAAAAGTACAAAAGAGTACTATCTTTAAAAGTGCAAAGTGCAATCTGATATGGAAAAAGGTGCTAGTAAATGTAAATGTCCAGGAAATCAGATAGAAGGCTGTAAATGAGAAAACATCCCCTCACAATTCTCTTCACAAATCAACCTCCCTTTATTGCTTCTAGAGCCTCAAAATATTTCCAGTTCCTCTCAAATCTCCCAACAGCTCCCACTCTACCCGCATAAGCCTTTTCAAAATAACATGTTCTCCTCATTTTGTTGAACCATTTTAAGTGAAACGGAATCTCGCAGGACTTCCAGTTTTGAAGAATTAATGAGCGAGCAACTGCGTAGGAAATAAATATAAATACCTCTTCTGCTTTATTAAACCTACTCCTATCTTTGCATATACCGAACAAGGCTACCTCTGCTGTTGGTAAAAGAGATTTCCCAATAGCCTGTTCGATATCAGCAAATATTCCCTTCCAGAAAGTTTCTAACTGGTGGCAAGAAAAAAAGTATGATGCCATCCTCCCTGGCTACTAGCCATACATCTGAAGCATTTATTCTCAGCTCCGGGAAACATCCTTTCCAAAGCCTCCAGTGTATAATATGCTAACCAGCGAGACAGAAAGCACATTCTTTTATAGTTGGCAGCTCGCAATGATCTATTCCCCAACTCACAAATGACCTCCCAATCCTTTATGGAAAAGTTACATTGTGTAGCTAGATTTATTTTCTCAAGATGACTGTCTACTAAAACATTTTGATTTGAGCAATGAAGCATCTTATACCAGTATCCGATACCTACACTCATTCTATCATACAAGGCTGTTAGTATGCTATTAGCGGGATTAAACAGGCCACTTATCTCTTTTCTAATAAAATTAACAATCTGCATACCGTATATTAAAAAAAAGTCGGATGTAATGAACCATTTATTCTAGCGGTTACCTCCTGCCAACTAATTACCCTGTTTTGGATTACAAAATGTCTTAGCTCTCGGAAGCCACAAAGTTCCCAAGATTTAATACGATTCAGGCTAAGTGGGAGGCCTATTTGAATACATTCTTTCAAGCTAAGATAATGAGAGCTATTAGTGCCATGTTTTCTGAAAAGGAGCGACATTCTTGATGCATATTCTCTTAAAGTTTTGTATCTGGACCTCTTTGGGAGCCTTGCGATTTTTAAAAAAACTGGAATTTGAGAGTCTACCTCTTGTAGCATTCTTGTAAGAAAAAAATTATCTCTTGTTTGATTATTCCTCAATAATCCTGCCAATATATCAAGAAATGCAGCTTCATAGTAGGTCCTTAAATGGGGTAGAGCTAAGCCTCCTTGTTCAGCTGGAAGTTGTAATACTGGAAGTTTAACTCTTGAAGTTTTCTTTCCCCATATAAAGCCTCTCAGCATTGTTTCGAGTTCTTTAAAAAATGTTAAATTAATTTTAATGGGCACGTTACTGAACAAAAAGATAAGTAAAGGCAACACCGACATCTTGATCAAAGAGACCCTACCTATAATTGATAGTGGGAGAAGAAGCTAGTGATCTAAAAGGCTCTGAATTTTGTTCTTCGTCCTGATATAATTCATAGAATAGAGCATATCATATTCGGTGGTGACATATATGCCCAGATATCTAATTGGATCATTTCTTACAGCTTGGGCCTGCAGATCATCAGGGAGAAAAAGAGGATCAGTATTTAATGCAAGAACCTCTGTTTTTTTTGGATTTACTTTATACCCCCCTATCTTTTCATAATTATTGAACTCTCGCATCAAATTTTCAATATTTTCTTTTATGGGTGATAGATATAAAATAATATCGTCAGCAAACAGCTTTAATTTGGACATGCCAACTAATGGGGGCTGAATAGCCACGTTGTCCCTAATCCTAATCACTAAAGGTTTGATAAAGAAAGTAAAAAGCAATGGGGACAACGGGCAGCCCTGCCTTGTGCCCCTATTTACCTTGAGCTTACCAGCCTGTTTCATATTGATTATTACTTGGGCCGATGCTCCCTTGTAGATGTTATAAAGCATCTTAATAATTGAGGCTGGAAAATCCAAATTGACCAAGAGAGTAGAATAATGCAGCCCAATTCACTAAGTCAAACGCTTTTTGCGCGTCCATCATCAATATACAGGCTGGGGTCGAATTAATATTAAAGTAGTCCAATGCCTGTATTAGGAACTCGGTGTTTGCTGCCATATAGTGACCTGCAATAAACCCAGACTGGTCCTGATGAATGACCTCCTGAGCAGCAAAGACAAATCTCTCAGCCCATATCTTCATAAGGATTTTGTAATCCGAATTTAGTAGGCTAATCGGTCTGTATAAATTAACATCATACTCATTTTTATCTTTTTTAAGAAAGCATATAATTGTAGATTCCTTAAACTCGGCAGGGACGTACCCGTCTAGCCTAATATAATTATATAACTTTTTCAAGGGAGTTGCTAATTCTCCAAAAAAAACCTTATAAAATTCTATTGGAAATCCGTCCTGGCCGGAAGCTTTTCCCCCTGAGGTTGCCTTTATACAATTTTGAATTTCAGTAGTATTTATTTCCAGACTAATTTGATTAATCCGACTTTCGGAGATTTTGGGGATTTGTATATCTGCAAAATAGTCCTGAATCATTACATCCTCTAGCTGGTATTCCGTAGAGTAGATTTTTTCAAAATGATCCAGGAAGATTTTTGAGATCTTGTCTCTATCCTCCTCCTCCAGCCCACTCTGGAGATCGCAAATTTTCCCTATCAGTGAAGACTCCTGCTTTTTTCTGGTAGAGTTAGCTAATAGTTTCCCTACCAACTTGCTGTCTTCATAGACCTTTGGTTGAAAGGCTTTCGAGCTGTTAATCTCTTCCGCGACAAAATAATCCCGAAGAAGAGTTTTAGCCTGCTCTAGCTTGCTTGAATGATGTTGAAGCTGCAATGCATATTCCCTCTCTACATCTGCTTGAAGCATAGCTATTTTTAACTTTCTTTTGTTTGCCTTAGCGCTAGTATATGCAATAATCTGGGCGCGTGCTGAAGCTTTGAATCCGCCCCAAACAGAAATGGGTTCAGCTGTATTATCATTTATTACAAAGTATTGTATAATCCAATCTCTGAATTGTCTGAATTGTGAAACCCAGTCCTGGTTCTGTAAGAGGGTGCGGTCCAGCTGCCACCTGGGGCACCTCTCATCCACTCCTCCCAATTCTAATTCTAATTCAATTCTAGCGTGCTCTGAAAATGGATTGCATCCAATCACAGCTCTTAAGATCAAAAAAGATCTAGATATTAAAAAAAAATCTATTCTGGATGCAGTGCGGAACCGGTAGGAATAGCATGTGAAAGATTCAATTTCAGCATTTCTATAACGCCACGGATCCCTAAATTGATATTCACGTAAGAGTGCTTCAAAAAAACATTTTGTTTTGGGTTTTAGCTGTTTCTTTTTCTTGTTAGAAGTATCTCTTGACAGGTCTTGGATAAAATTAAAATCTCCTCCTAGAATTATCTGTCCTGGAACGCCCCTCAAAGATTCATAAATTTCTGACAGACCGGTAATATCGTCGTGGATGGGGCCATAATAGTTGACAACATTTATAATTTTATTTTGCAGTTTGGCAACGCCAACCACCCAGATCCACCTGCCCTTAACGTCTCTATGGACCTGGAGAATTTCCCAGGCAAGATCCCTTGAGAAGTAGATAGCAACCCCTCTCTGGGCCACCCCTGCTAATGAGAAAAATACTTTAGAAAAGTAATTAGGAATAAACAACTTCGGTCTATTAGACTTCAAATGAGTCTCCTGAAAGAAGACCACCTGAGGTCTAATACAAATTATCCATTTCAGCAACGCCCCATACTTCTGTTTGTTTAACATTCCATTTACATTGATTGACAGGATATTACAAGTGTTACTTTTCATCTGAAAGAATATTTTATCACAGCTGCGTACCTATTAGAAAAACTAAGATTAGAGAAGTAACCATTGCTCATATTCTTTTTTACTGCATTTCCCCCCCCTCCTCCCCCACCCTCCCCAGGAATGTGGAAGACCCCCTCCCTTCCACGCTGGCCACATTCCTCCCACTCCTTCTGATCTGGGTGTCCTTTTGTTACACCCTAAGTAACCCAGGGATCCGTTACCGCCCCATGCATTATTCATGCAAGTGAAAAAAAAAATAAGCAAAATTAGGCCCAAGTGAAATTTTCCCCTTTTCCGACCTAGCTCCTGAAGAAATCTCTTCCAGAAAAGAGTGAGCTTCATCTATGTCCGTAAACAAATAGAATTTTCCTTTAACCAGGACCTTCAATTTTGACTGCTGCGCAATTGAGGCTTGAGCGCCATTTGCCTTGAATAAGTGGAGGATTTTCACAAATTCTTTTCTTCTTTTTCCCGCTGCTGCAGTCATGTCAGAGAAGATCCTGCATTTTACAGTTTCTGATACTGCAAATTGACGATGTTGGAAAGCTTTTGATAGGATCTTCTCCTTGATCCTATAATCAGCAAAGTTCAAAAGAATAGTTCTTGGAAATGGAGAATTAGGGAAGCGCTGAGCCGGGACCCAATGGGCTCTTGTTATTGTCAGATCTCCCTCGAATTCAGGTAGGACTGTCTGGTGAATAAAAGAATCAACCCACTGAACGGGATCGGAGCCCTCTGTTCCTTCCGGAACCCCTACGATCCTTAGGTTAGACCTTCTAGAATGATTTTCGAGCTCCTCTAACTTGTTTTCAAGGGCATTCTTCTTCTTCGCTGCCTCCTTTGTCTCTCCGGCAACCAGGTTCATTTGATCTTCGAGAGTAGAGATCCTTGTCTCTGCCTCCTGCAGTCTTTTTGGGATTCCCAGCATGGATTCCTCAAATGTATCCATTCTTAATTGAAGGGCAGCTACCTCCACTTGCTGGTTATGTTTGATTTCTCGAATTTCATCTAGAATCAAGTTCAACATTTCGCGGATGCCCAGCTGATATCTTGCCTCTGAACTCTCTTCCAAACCCACAAAATTATCTTCCCCTACTAAAGGATTTATTGTAGCACCTGAATTATTCTCACCAGAACACAACTGTACTTTATTCCCCTCTGTATTTGGGGCTCCCAGTACCTCGCTTTGTTTAGCTGAAGACGAGGAACAGATTTGCGTGTTGGCCGCTCCATTCAGAGACTCTAGTGTATTTCTAGAAGGTTAAAAAGAAAACAGGCATTGATCATGCACCCTCACAGGATATATAATGATCCAAGTACTAATCACAAATTTATAAAATACAGTTCATTGATAGGAGAAAGGTTTCCCAAATACGGATCCAGAGTCAAGCGTTAGACTTCAAATCTTTTATTTTATATTCATTAAATTTATTTCCAGCTTGTCCTGCCGACACGTGTTTCGTCTCTTTAGAGACTTTTTCAAGGCCAAGAAGACGGAAATAGTGCACTGGTATTAAGCATCACGAGTCTTGTTATAAGGAAATGTGGATGAATCCAAGTTCTACGGTCACATCAGAAATCCTAGAGACAATGTATAATGAGCACACAATCTTCATGATCCGGTTCACCGGTGTATAATCTTAAAGGGTATGTACTGACATCCAGAGCAGTGGTCAAAAGTTAGGAAGAATAAACTTAGTTAATAGCACGTCATACTTCGTGAAGGTGGATTCAATATTCTTAACTTTATATGCTGACCGTGATGTATGTATGTATGTATGGGCATTTATATAGCGCACTACTTACCCGGAGGGTCCCAAGGCGCTTCGACCGCTGCGAAACCCTTCCTGGCTTCCCTGAGAGATGTTTCCTTAATGGGTATCTCCAGGGTGAGACCAGGCATCCCCGGGGGTCTGGTGGGGCCGTTAGTGAAGATGAGGCAAGCTAATGCCCAGAGTTGCCGAGTGTGATCGCTGATCAGAGTGGGCACCGAGGCGAGAGAATTATCGAGTCCGCTGACCCTGGTCCAGAAACCTGCCGCGCCGGGAATCGAACCCTGGTCCCGGGCCGTCCTCTGCTCTCGGGTCTGCCGCCTCTAACCAGTGAGCCACACTACTTCACAAGTCACTCATACGTCGTGGCGTCACCCTGGCACCTTCACCGCTGCCTTTAAGATTATACACCGGTGAACCGGATCATGAAGATTGTGTGCTCATTATACATTGTCTCTAGGATTGATCTTTCTGATGTGACCGTAGAACTTGGATTCATCCACATTTCCTTATAACAAGACTCGTGATGCTTAATACCAGTGCACTATTTCCGTCTTCTTGGCCTTGAAAAAGTCTCCAAAGAGACGAAACACGTGTCGGCAGGACAAGCTGGAAATAATTTTAATGAATATAAAATAAAAGATTTGAAGTCTAACGCTTGACTCTGGATCCGTATTTTGGAAACCTTTCTCCTATCAATGAACTGTATTTTATAAATTTGTGATTAGTACTTGGATCATTATATATCCTGTGAGGGTGCATGATCAATGCCTGTTTTCTTTTTGATATTCAATATTAGTGAAAAATTCATTTTTTTGCTAATTTAACACTCCTGGTGGTGGTTGTTTGACAGGACAACAGTGCACCTCACATTAGAAACTGTTAACAAGTGACAATCCACGTATACGTGTTTAGAGTATTGTATCATTCATATGTGCGGACGTTTTCTCAATCTTGAGAAACACTACCACCACATACCTGTTTTGTATTTCTAGAAGGTTGTAAAGCACTTAAAAGAAGAGGCACAGACATCTTGTCATGACAAATTGCTTTGGACGAGTCATTAGATAGTTCATTAGATCGTGCTATGTTGGCTGATGAAGCTGATATAGGTATTGTGGTTGATGAAGTGGCTGGAGCTACGGCAACGGAGGGCTGCGCAGAAAGAGACTTTGGAGTGTTTTTTTTCCAAAAAAGCGGATAGTCTTTAACCTCCTTTCCTCCTTTACCATTTTTATTTTTTACCTCTCTTACTTGAGGCGACATTTCCGGAGCTGATTCTACAGTGCCGGCCAGTAATTCTACTTCCAGCTCTGGCTCTGGCTCTAGCTCAAGTTCTTGATCTGACTGTACCACTAAGTCATTGCTCTCTTGCGAGTCTATCCTAGCCTTTTTTATCTCTTTGGGGTTAGGAGGAGTAGGCAATTCATCCTCTGAAGATTCCGGTAGCGTATCCCCGGCTGAACTTTCCCCTCCAGCTTTACCTTTGCCTCGATCATTCCCCTTAGCTGCCTTGCGAGAGGACTTTTTAGCTTGGGCTAGGCGTGTTCTCGCTTTCTGACGGGCAGCCAGTTCGGCTTTGCTGGTCTTCACAACCTCCTCGCCTTCCCTTTGAGGTTTGCCCATTTTCACGGATATATATATATATATTTTTTTTTCCCATCAGTTTTCTTGTCCAAAAAAGCAAAAAAAAAAAAAAAAAACCCCTGTGCAGACTTCTTTCCCCACAAGACCCGTTTCTGCTCCTGGCGCTGCAGGTTCGATTCTCTTAACCAGCCACTTAACAAGCCAGTGCTACAGAAAAAGGTTTTCTTTAGAATCCTTTTTTTTTCAACCAGGGGGTGTCTTTTTTTTTTTCTTCCCTTAAAAGGCTCAAAAGGCTCACAGCGATAGATTCAGGGATGCTGCCAGCATTGACCCAGTAGCTGTAGCTGCAGACCCGACTTTAAATCAGCAGGGCAGCGCAGAGCAGTGATTCAGTACATTACTCGGCAGGCATCAGTCATAGAAAAAAAACCCCAATGAAATTTAAAGAAATCTCCCCCTGGATTCTAGAAATACCTGGAGCCGTGTGCCGTGAGCCGTCAGCCTCGAGCAAGCAACCTCGAGAAGGTGAGCAGATGAGCAACGAGTGGAAGGAGGCAGTGTCCGAGACAGGCAGGCAGTTTGGAGCAAGCTGAGGGAGGCAGCAATGCCGGCTGCAGTGCCGGGATCCAGGACCCAGGACACAGGGGAGCATCGAGCATCGAGCGACAACTTGCAAAAAGAAAAAATATACCACGGCTCTCCCTGTGGTTTGCAGCAGACGTCTCACATCGCTAAACGATAAACATTCCTTGCCCGGCTGGACAAGGAATTGAGAACCATATAGTAGCCCATTGTGGTCTATACAGTATTTCTGTCTTTTCTTATTCCTATATGCTAAGGACCACTTGTCTCTTTGATAAATACTAGATGCCCATGGTCCCGAGCCATTTACTGGGTTCCCCTTGTCTTCCTTCAATGAACTGAGCGCAATCGCATGATTGCAGGGGTTTTCTTTAAACCTTAATCCTCGTCTCCACGAGGCCGAGCACCCTAGTGCCACTGTACTCTTATCTTTTTCTTTCTTCCATCTCTATTCTCTACCCTGCGTAAAGTAATGTCAGCCCATGCCCCTTTATACACTGCAGAATACCTTAAACAGCTTTGTTCTGGACCCTCCTTACTATCCGACACTCCTGATGTACCAACATTTACCAACTCCTCTTTACCCGAACAATTAGAGAAACTCAAAAAGAAACAGGTTCGGCTACAGCTTATGGTGTTAATGTTGACAGATTATTTAAAGGCAGACGTCATACCAGTTGGACTACAGGTCCGTAACATTCCTGGCATTTTCACAGATAACATCTCTAACTTCAGCTACATAGGCACCACGTGCTCCAGACACTGGCTGGCACTCGGCATCGATATAGCCAGCAAAACCCTTAAATCACTAGAATTAGAGATTAGTGACCTACTAAAGCAAATTAATGATTCTGACCCTACCGCAGACTGCAAAAAGCTACTTGATCAGGTAGAAAAGACAGTAGCAGAATTCCATCGCATCGAACAGAACAAGAAATCCAACAAAATCAAAAAAGATATCAAAAACTATAACGTTGAGAACAGCTACCCCTATCTTCACAAAGATTTTTACACCAACAGGCCCCAATTCAACCCCAACAGTAGACATTGGGGGAGATACAATAGACGTCAGAATATAGTGGGTTTCTCTGACACCTCAGAGGAATCTTCCGACACCTCTGATCCAGGCGAAGGAGCCAGCAACCAAAGACGGGGAGGTGCTCAGCCCAATTTTATATCCAGGTTCCAACCAGGCACTCCCCAAAGGGGATGTGTAAAGAAACCACAACGATGGTTCAATGCCCCGGGCGAACGCAAGACCAGGAACAACTTTTATCAGTGGTAAGCTACACTGATATGATTGACTCTTCACTGCCCTCCACCGCGGCAAACAGGCCGCCTGAACTAATACCAATTTTCAATTTATCTCAATATTCACTACAGGACCCTGAAATATCTTTATTAAAGAAAGGCCTTTCTTTTGTACCCACCATCCGCCCTAACTTTATGGAGTTACAAACCGAATTACTCAGATTTTTCAGAATAATTCGCCTGAAGGCTTTTTTTCAACTCCATCCGCCTTCTATAACTAACGTTAACACTCCATTTTGACCACCCTCCACATTCCTCCCATCTGCCAGTATGATCCCTTCGGAGGTAAGAACCTTTGAAAAACTGGTACATAAAGACCTCTGTGTCCTTGAAAAGAAAAAACTTTATGTTCCTTACAATATCCCACGGGCTGAAAAAGACGCTATTACCTCGCTCAAAAACAACCCCCAGCTTGTCATAAAAAGTGCCGATAAGGGCGGAGGGATTGTCCTCCAGGATTTTGATTCTTATAAACAAGAGATTCAACGTCAGCTAGGGAATACAAATCATTACCAGAGATTACCAGGGAATCCCACCAAAAATATACAAGAGACTATATTAAAACTTACAACAGATGCAGTCTCCGAAGGTTTTCTGAGCAAGAAAGAACATCTATTCCTTAAAGGAGAAGTGTGGCTCACTGGTTAGAGCAGGCAGACCCTGAAGCAGAGGTCAGACCCGGGACCAGGGTTCAATTCCCGACGCGGCAGGGTCTTGAGCTCAAATGTCCATGGACTCGATAATTCTCGCTTCGGTGCCTGACCTAATCATGGGTTCATACTCTGCAACTCTGGGCATTAAGCTTGCTTAATCTCCACAACGGCCCCCGCGGCGGGATGCCTGGCTTTCACCTTGGGGATGCCCTGTAGGGGCTATCTCACAGGGAAAAGCCAGGACGGGTTACCAAGGCAAGCGTGGAGATACCCCTTCGGTGGTCGATTCAGGCGCTATATAAGAAACATATTAATAATAATGTAAAAAGTACACGCCAGCCAGTTATTTATACCCTCCCAAAGGTTCACAAGAACATCAACTCCCCCCCAGGCAGACCAAAAGTTTCTGCATGTGGTTCCATCCTTGAGCCCTTGGGAGCCTTTGTGGACTTTTTCATCAAAGAATTCGTACCGTCCACAACCTGCTACGTGAGGGACAGTATGGAGATGATCAAACTAGTGGAACATTACCCCTTTGACCCAACAATCCATACCCTATGCACTATGGACGTAGAGTCTCTCTATACGAACATCCCACAGATAGCGGCTCTACTAGTCATCCAAAGAACCCTAGACTCACGACCACGTCCCCATAGGGTCCCTACCATCTTCATCCTACAGCTCCTTGAATTGTGTCTCACCAGGAACTATTTTGTGTTTGATAACACCTATTACCAACAAATCAAGGGCACTTCCATGGGGGCTATTTTTGCCCCCAACCTGGCAATTTTGTTCATGGATGCCCTTGAAACTGGCAACATCTTAACAGAAAGTAATCCCTTCTATGCAGGAATTTCTTTATGGCGTCGTTACATAGACGACATTTTCCTGATTTGGAATCTTGATATTCCCACATTGCACTCTTTCAACCATTGGTTGAATAACAATTGTGCCGACCTGAACTTTACTCTGGCCTATGATAAAAACCAAATAGCTTTCCTAGATCTGACTATTTTTCATCATGAAGATGAATTACTAACACGCCTTTACAGGAAGCCCACGGAACACTCTCTTGAGCTACAACAGTAACCATCCCAGGGCACTAAAAGACTCTTTACCATATTCCCAGTTCCTGAGAATCAGGAGGAACTGCTCAGTCAAAGCAGATTACTTCAGGGAAGCTGACGTACTTGCTAATAAATTGAAAGCACGGGGCTACCCTAGAAGATTAATCAAAACGGCCTCTAAAAGGGCCTGGTATTGCCCCCGTGAAGCCCTTCTGACACCCAAGTCAAGGGATAAAACTGAGAGAATAGCGTGCGTAACCACATTCTCCCCAGTATCCAACAAAATCCGGAAATCCATTCTCAAACATTGGCCCACACTAAATGCAGGCTCAATACATCTAGAAAGGACATTATTTGCCTTTAAGAAAAGCAAGAACCTAAGGGACCATCTAGTAAGAGCTGCACTGCCTGCTCCTGTTTCCTTGACAACAATTGAATCCAACTGGGGCCTCCCACCTACCTTGGGGCACGTTAAGTGTGGATGTTGCACTGTGTGTGAGTTCACGATTGAGGCACGGAATTTCAGCCATAATGGTGTGACAGTGACAATGAGGAGCTTTACCAATTGTAACAGCCATAATGTCATCTACGCTATCCTGTGTCCTTGTCCAAAAATGTACGTTGGCCAGACCACTCAAAAAGTAAAGACCCGCATATGCCAGCACCGAAGTCGCATCAGATGTGGGACTCCCAACGCACCCCTCGTCGAACATTTTGCAGAACTGAGACACACGGCTGATAATATTAAATGGACAATTTTAAAGACAGTGAAACTCTCACAGAGAGGAGGCAACTTGGCCCAACTACTCAATCGAGAGGAACTAAAGACAATCATTCAATTCAATACTATCCACACAGGACTGAACAGAAGTGAGGATTGGACAACCCTGCTGTAATCACCTATACTGAAAAACATCGGTGCCACTTCCTCACGACAGGCTGCCAAGAGATGCTTGAAATCACATATTTAGGTCCTAACAATTTGCATCATTTCAAAGGTTTTGGTAATCCTTTGTAATCTTGCTGTAATTCTGTGTTGAAAGGTTAATAATTTTACAGTAATTGTGAGTTAATGTCACCTTATTCTTTGCACATGTTCACTATCTGATCACAATTCAAGCACTTTCAATGGCACTCACAATTTTGTGTAGTAAAGTTTCTCCCCATAACCATGATTTTTAATAATTCTCACTAGCCAGCACGCTATTTTTGACCAACCTAAAATGGCTGCCCCTAAAAAGCGAAGTCAGTATGGACCTCACCACTCACTGGTCACGTGGACCCCACTCAACCAATAACTAGCTCCCTGTTCAATAACAGGGAAGCGATCCTGCCAGATACAGCGTGTGACCGGCGTATGCAGAGTATCCACGCACTCCCCGGTAAGCTTGCCTAACCGCTGCCCGCCGACTCAACACACTCTAAACCCGCCCACTAAAATTCCCAATTTCTTGTGATTTATTTCCCGCAGCGGACCAGGCATCATTCTGGCCGCCCCGCCAACACGGCGCCATCAACCACTCCGGATGAATGTATCCTACCTAAAAAGAATCTAATCGGGTAAAGCAACGCTCACCGCAAGCTGACTCGCTTTCTCCTAATCCCACGCTAATCTTTTGTCTCTTACCCCCATAGAGATTGCTCTTCCCGTAGTTCGCGACCTTCACGGCGCATGTACCACAGCTGTAACCGGAACCTAAATCTTCACGGTAACACAGCCCTTGCTCTAATGTACCCCCGCTGATTACCCTCCAATATCTATTTGTAATCTTGCTCTCCGCATTATTCCCACAGTGATCCTCTCTGGCATCCCAGAAGCCCACAACTACAAAATACAAGCCATCCTTCCTAAAAAGTGTTTCTCTTTCGTGGACGCTCACTAACCAGTTAATCACCCGGTAATGCTGAATTTTAACTTCACAGAATTAAAATCTCCTTAGAGGGTTCATGACTGATAAAGTCTATCTTTTACCAACAGCAACGCAATTAATGCGTGCAGAAAATCGGGGCACCGGCACATTGTATGCATAACTCCGGCGCACCATTTACAAAATTGTAAAGTAATCAAAAGGTAATACGGTATTCTGACTTAATGTATTACACTTAAAGTCTCCCTTTACCAATGAATGACTCAGTCAATTCTGTATTTAACAGTGACGCCATGACTGAATAAGGAACCCCGGTACCTGCACTGAGCCCGCAAGCATCGTTTCAAATTTTGCCCCGTATTAAAGGGATAACCTAGAATGGTAAATTGATACACCTGGCCCTTTCAGACCGCCAATACTGCCAAAAAGTTCACTAAAGTAATTCATTATTACCAACAGAACAACGCTCGGCGGTCCCAATATTCAGGCCACTCCATTTGAAGAGATCTTTTTCTGACAATAACTTGGTAGGTCCCCTGCCACTGGTTACTAAATTATTATCAGGGATACCCTTATAGCACGGCAACGTCCCCTCACCAAACTTTCACTTTCACTCCGCATCACATCCTGACCACGGCATCACGCCTCACTACCTCGGCGCAAAATATTAGAACTTGTATAACTTACATGCGCCATTCTTATCCTAGAGATTGTCACCATCAGAAAGCTGTTTAAACTTGGACTGTTCACATAATGTTCAACTCCACAGTAGCATGAATCTAAAAAAAAAGGATTGCACAGAATGCTCACGCCTTATGGCCACACCTGCCACTGCGATTCCGAATACTGTAACGGCAAAGCAAGTGCTGACTATTACCTGCCTTATATCGAAATTCACTACATGTATGTCTTTGTTTTTTTCCCCCTTGCTTTTTTTCATAACAGGCGTTTAAAAAGCTCTATTCAGGCAAAATTATTCTCATGTCCTGAAGATGATCCCTCTATAACCGAGCTTGGGATCGAAACGTCGACTCCTTGTAGAGTAATTCCTACATGTGACCCTATTGTATTATTGTTTGTATGAGTAACTCCAGGATACACTGTCAATGTAAATCCATATCAGTGACCTGCAAGCTCACCATGTTTGCCTGATATTTCTTTCACCTACTTTCCTTTTTTTCCCCACGTACGGCACAGGACTGTGCCCTACTATAACCCTACTGTTTTGGGTTATGTGTTGTATTTCTAAATCCAACAATCTATCAAATCAATAAACATTCCTTGCCCGGCTGGACAAGGAATTGAGAACCATATAGTAGCCCATTGTGGTCTATACAGTATTTCTGTCTTTTCTTATTCCTATATGCTAAGGACCACTTGTCTCTTTGATAAATACTAAATACCCATGGTCCGAGCCATTTACTGGGTTCCCCTTGTCTTCCTTCAATGGATTCTCTTGAGGGGGCAAGGCATTTTTCATCCTTGGACTTGACCTCCGCCAATTGTGAAAAACAGAGAATCTCCTGAGACCACTGATGCTGCCTGGCGCAAAACACCTTTTATTCACCTTATAGATATCTATCAAAATAACGAGGCGGGCGCTGGTACTGGAAGGCAAAAAACAGGTTTATTACTCCAGAGGAGAACACATCAACTCAGACACCTGGATAATCCGTAATTTAAATTTTCAACAAAAACAATAGGTCCAAGAATTCCAGGCCTATATCTGTTTTCACAATTTTTATAGAGGCAAGGGAATCATACTCACAGCTCTGGACCCTATGAGCTTCAAAATTGCAAAGTTTTGAGGAAAGTATGAGTATGTCTTCCTGTTCTGTAGATGTATTAATTTGAGGCTAAATCCTTTTTCCTTGGGTGCACAGTGCCGTTCAGACGTAAGAAATTCATTTCATTTTCATTAAAGTTTTTCCAAACAAGTCCTTTATTGATTCAAGATTGAACACAAACAGCCGACACGTGCTTCGCCCTGTGTGGCGAGTGGCGCCAGGGCTTTCTCAAGGCTGTAAATAAAAATAAAGTGTATTTTATCAAAAGATTTCTCTGTAGTTTGAGTGACCCCAAGAGAGCAGAAGTAAAGAAACCAAAGAGTGCAGAGGAATAAGTAGAGCAAGGGGAGTCTTCAAGTTGCAGATTTTTAAAGAACATTTTTACATTTTTTGATTGGATTTAAATACCAACGCAAAGCTTCTAAACTAAGTTCAGATTTTCCTTAGAGAAGAATATAACTAAGTAACATATGTGTATATGTCAGAAAAGGTAGGGGGAAGGGGTTATAAGGAAGAAGAAAAAGAAGAAGAGTGAAAATTCCAATATAAAAAGTGGTATTTACATGTAATAGTTAGTAATCAGATATTATAGATCATGGAGACAATTGCATCATTTTGAACTATTATACCACATTCCAGGTGATGCATTCAATCTGATATAAGGGACCCTATTTTGCCTTACAAGAATAGTTAGAAGTGAGATTTTAGAAAAGGGAATATGAAAACACCCACAATGTCTGTGCAAGGGATACCATTGAGCTTTTACAGAAACAGTAACAATACCTATTTCAATTTCATTTGAAAATTCTGTGTTTCTTCAGTTTTCGTCGTTGTGTATAATTAAAAAAAAGATGGTTTCCCAAACTTAATTAAAATAACTCATTGATTGCTGGGAATGTTTGAAGTGCTTTAGTCAGTTTTTAACTCACGAATACATCAACAAACACACACAGTGGGAAAGCCACTCAAGTGCAAAGTCATCACACCTACAAAATCATCAGTGAACACAGGGGAAAAAACCATTCAACTACAGTGAATGTGTGAAGAGCTTTAGTCGATTATCAAACCTCCAACCAACTCAGCGGACACACAGGGGGGAAAAACCCTATCATTGCGGTGAATGTGACAGCAGTTTTCGCTTCTCTTCAATATTAAGGTTTCATCAACGAACTCACAATGGAGAAAAACCATTCAAGTGCAATGAATGTGGGAAGAGCTTTAGTCAATTATCAGACCGACAAACACATCAGAGAATACACACAGGGAAAAAACTATATGATTGCTGTGAATGTTTGAAGAGCTTTAGTCAGTTATCAATGCTACGAAAACATCAACAAACACACACAGGGGGAAAGCCACTCAAGTGCAATGAATGTGGGAAGAGCTTTAGTCGACGATTAGAGCTACAAAGTCATCAGTGAACACACAGGGGGAAAACATAGAAGGGCACTGAAAGTGAGAAGGGCTTTTGTCAATTTTCGATCCCAAACAGCCCTCAGTGAATACACTCCTTCATTTAACTCACATGGAAATAATCCTAGAGATGCAGAGATTCCGGAAAGAACTTAAGAACATCAAAAATAATATTGACCCTTCTGAAGACATAGAAAAGAGCAAAACAGTGCAGTTATTGTGAGAGGAATGAATTATGGAAAAAGATAAAATTCAAATTATGTAGGACATTGAAATACCAGATGATAAAAGACCTGAATAGCAGTAAAGAAGAAAACCAGATAACAGTATTTGCAGAATTATAAAAGTGTTTGTTTCCCGTGATTGTTCACTTTCAGACACATAGCAAAGTGACATTATGTACCAGGATACACATTGGAAGACAAGCACAATGTGGATTTAAAGAAAAGAAACATTGTTGATTTTTATTTGGCGAAGAAGAGATACAAAGGAAAATATTCAATCGCCCCTGACCACACTACCTGTAAAAGCAACACTGAACAATACTGGGACTAACAGTGGTATTTGCAACTAACTTGTTGGATTAGTGATAAAACCTATAAACCCAACACACCCAGAGTGGACATGTTAGGGCTCTGGAAATGGAAGCTTCATTGGTAAAATGCATGTACTACTATTAACAAATGCAACTGCAGTATATGTAATGAAATAAAGCGAAGCACAGGTGTTCAAGAAAAAAACTATTTTTAGATATAAAAGAGCATATACCTTGTTTTTAAGTAACGTTTGCTGCATCTTTTACACACTGTTATCGGTTGATGGATCAGCTCATGCCTTGCGCCTGCTTACTAAGTGGGACCCGTGGCTCCTCTCCGACTTGGCTCTCCCTATTCATTTTGTGACTTGCCAAACTCTACTTTGTACCAGAATTGAGCCATTGTAAGCAGTAGACTCTGTTTGCAGAATGTGGTGAAATAGCGAAATCCCACATCAAAAGCATATATGTGCCAGGATAATCAGTTGCACTCCCAGCAACTCATCTTCCACACTTGATTGTCCCTTGTCCTCAAATGTTCTGAAGGATTTGTCGTATGAATGCCAGAAGTGGCAGTGACATTCATGAAGCTAAAGCTAACAGGAGTGTGTGGGAGATAGAGAGGGGGAGAGATAAAGAGAGTGAGAGTAACAAAGAAAGGGGGAGAAAAAGAACGAATTGGAAGGAGGGGGACGGTACGTTATTTGTACTCATATAAAAATAGAAGAAGCAGCTGAATACATGCCAATGTGTGACATCACCAGAGAAATAGGCTGAACACCTATGAGTTTAATGTTTATTTTTAATACCTATAGACCCATGTCATGCCAATGAACAGGGCACAAGTAAGGAAAATAGTGAAGGAGCCCATTATCATATGCAAATCACAGTGACGTCACATGTAGTGACATCACAAGAAGTGATGTCAGGCCCTTATAATAATTTTCACGTGAAAGGTTGACAGCCTGTTTTAAAAACAATAAACAAGAAACATAAAATAATGTAAAAATACGTTTTTGGTTTCAGTTTTTTACATCATGTGTTTTGCCCACTATTAGTTTGTAACTAAACTCGGAAATGACTGAAAGTGTAAATAAAATGTGCTTTTAATTTGCGCTTGTTTCCTGACCTTATTCTTTATCCAGCCCTCTCTTGCGCCACTCACACAAACAAACACTCAGAGGCCTGTGTCTGCAGTGCTGGGGCACAAAGTAACAATTACCAGTTGCAGGCTAAGGAGCTAGGTGGAACTGAGTCCCGTTTCTAGATAATAGTAGGGGGACCCCTTCAAACAGTGGCTACCCTCCGACTTGTGCCCTGCTGATAAAGCAATAGTGAATTTGAATAATTTATGATGAATTGAAATGAGAGAAAGAGAAGAACAGAGCAAGGTGCAGGATATATTAAAGAAAATGAAAAAAGAGACACAAGACTTTACCCTGTTCTGTGTACTAGCACTTTACGTAAACAAGTTGTGCTGTGCGTTGTGAGCAGACTGTCACGCCCTTTGTATGTAAATGAGCTTCTGTGACCAGACACCCCAGGATCCCATCTCTTCTAGCGCGGACGATAATGTGAGCACTGTAAGGTAATCACAAACTATGACTAAATTGAGAAACAATTGGCTTCCAGGTCACACAGCTGTTGTTATGTAGTTCTTTATTAATTCTTTTTCATGTACTTTAATTTGCAGCATTCCTCCAGGCTACTTTTTCTCAGTATTACACTTCAGGTCGCTCATTTGTCGGCATGGGTTTTGTCCTCACACTAGTCTAGGACAGGCCTTCTCAAGGTAGAAGGCGCTGTAATAGGAATAATAAATCAGACATATATGAAATTGTATGTAAACAAATGTGTGCCTTTCAGTTATCAGGCACCACCAGACTCACATTTACACTTGTAATTGAGCACCAGACTAAAGTGACTCCTCCCTGTTTAAGTATGTGCCATCTGTAATCGGGCTGATGGTTCCGCTGATGTCACAGCAAATACAGTTTCTGGGATTGTGCGCTTTGGCCTAAATTTTAATTGCTGAAGTTGCACGCAGTTTCGCTGATGCGCACAGTTAATAAGGCTTGTAGATATTGTGCACTGTAAGCAGATCACTGAAGTTCACCCTTAAGTAGTAACTAGGTCAAAACATAGTACGTGGGGCGTGGCCGGGTGCCAACGAAGATGGCCGCCTGACTCGGGAGCTCAGTGGAGCCGAGCCTTCATCCCGCATAAATCCGCTCAATATCCGGAGAATCCTACACTCCATATGCGGCGCTGAGTCGGAGCTAGGAAGGGGCACCGACTGATCCGTCTCCGGCCGCGCTGCCTGCAGAGGAAGCCGAGTTACGTCCCTATGGTCTGGGGCCGGCTGCCGGCGGGAAGCGCTGAAGTGGCGCGAGTGGCTTGAGGTCTCAGGCAAGGGCCCGGCTCGGCGGCCTAGTTGGGCGGTTACGGAGCTCGACTCGGCCTGAGGGGAGCCATCTGGTCTGCATCGTGTGGCCCAAAAGTGTAGCGCTGCCAGTTTGGGACTACCACACTCTGTCCTACATTGAGGCTGGCTGCAGGCACCAGTGGTTGGGAAGGTTTGGAGTCGGACCGGAGGACACCTCAGGAAAGCAACCGAGGCTGCGTGGGTCCCGGTTCAAAGACAGTAAGCTAGACGTGGAATCTGACTGTCGGTGAGGCAGTGGGCGGCTGGACGGGCACAGCACAGCAGGGGCTCACATCAGCGTAGGGGCCCCCGACAGAAGAGGAGACTCGAGAAGGCGGGACGGAGAGGCCGCGGCGGTGATTTGGCCCCCATGAGTGAACCCTCTCCCGGAAGGCAGGGGTGACCATCACATGCGTGGGGGCAGATAACATGAAACACCCCCCCCCGGGCAGGACAGGAGGTGGGCTGCGGAGAAGGGACGCCTGCAGCCTGCATACACGAGACGGAGCAGCGGCCAGCGGGACAGGGCTGTGTGCGGCAGCAAAACCGTGCCACCTGCTGGGGTGCGGCGAAGAGCATAGCGGAGGGAGCGCTTCACAGCCTTGGGCCTGGACCGGTGGAGTGGAGGCCTGCCTGGTGATTTGAAGGCCTGAGCTGCGGGAACCCTAGGGGTGTGCCGAATATCAACAGTGGCTGCAGATGCCATTCTTGAATGGACCGGGCGTGTTGCGTGCCACAGACTGACCGCATGGGATTATAGCCAACATGAGGCCCAAATACAATACAGCGATGCAATCAAACAAACTGGACAAATACACGGTCCAGATGGGGACGCCACAAGCGGAGAACGCTGCAGGTGACCAACCAGGTGCGAAAGAACCATCGCTGGCCTCCATCATGGCAGCCATACAGTCACTTGGCGCCAACTTAGAGGCATAAATTGACAAGGTCTCCATTGAAGTAAATCTCCGGGTCGACCTCGGGAAAACATCAGAGAAGACGAAAGCCAACGAGGCCGACATCAAGGTGCTACAGAAGTCAACCAAGGCATTGGAACAACGTGTCAACGACCTAGTGCACCAACACTGCCAAGTGGCGTTGCGGCTGGAAGACCAAGAAGGGAGGGCCCGCAGAAGCAATATACGCGTCGTAGGCGTACCGGAGGATTTGGAGGGGCCCAGTGTGGAACTTTTCCTGAAAGACCTGATCCTCAATCACTTGAAGCCTAAACGCCTCTCCAACATATTCACTGTGGAAAAGGGCGCACTGTGCACCTATCCCTAAACCTAAACCAGGGGAGCCGCCCAGGACCATTATTGCAAAAATCCTGAACTATAGAGATCGAGACGCCATCTTGCAAGCAGCTAGACAAGCCGGGGACCTCCGCTACGACAACGCCACAATTCGTTTTTTTCCGGACTTTACCCTTTAGGTACAACGAGAGAGGCACTCCTTTGTAGGCGTGAAGGCAGCGCTGAGGGAGAGAGGCATCAAATACATGATGTTTTTTCCTGCCAAGCTCAAGGTTCTTGCTAGAGGCAAATCTTTATTCTTTACCTCCCTGCGGAAGTGCAGGACTGGATTGACCGGAAGATGTCAACGGCTTGGGATCAGGTTAGAGGTGGGAGTTGGAGAGAAGTAAAACACGAACAATTGAAGAAGGGTCTGAGGGAAATTTAAAGACCTGCCCAGTTCGTATCCCCCTAACTGTAATCCTAACAACAAAAAGAACCGGGGGTCTATAACGGAGCTTCAAATACTCCGAGCTGCTGCAAAACTCCTACATAAGTGAGTTAGGCGCTAATAGAGCTATATAAGTCTCTATATCAGAATGTGTGCCAGGACAAACCTATCGAAGGACCTACTGAGATTGTTGGTAAGACCCGTACAGAGATGTGTTGGATTCCCATCAAATAGGTATGTAGATCAAGTGTTCTCATTTGGTCATCCAAAAATGGGGTGGTATGTCTCTTGATCAATGAGACCCATCCATCGCCCTTACTCAATTGGGTTGCACCATCAATCGCTAAGGTACCCATGAACAAATGATAAAGATGGGATCGAGTGCAGTGCAAAAATCAAAAGATGTGTGAGTTAAAAATAAGGGGTAAAAGGATCAATAGGCGAAAAACTCTAATGTAATTTGTCCTTTCCCTCAAACAAACAAGAACAATGCAAAGGAAGCAGTCTAAACATATAACTGCATTTACAAGGCCAACATGTTTCAGCCGGTAGGGACAAGATCCCATGGCTTTCTTCAGGGCCAGAGTTCTAAGCATTAGCTACTGCATACATAAAGTGACCGTAACGACAATCTGTAAAGGATATACATAAATCGTCCAAAATCGTGTTCCTCTGTACCAAACGGTGTCTCTTACATCTGTTAACTAGAAACAAGAAATAAATTGTAGTAAGTCCTATCAAAACAGGAAAGACCTGGCACTGGCTTCTACTAAGTAAGCCAATTTATTTTACTAATGTTACTCAACTGAATAGTACAGGGAGTGTACCTCACCTCTCCTGGAACCCAGCTCAGGAAAAAGGAGGCCCCGCTCTGTAAAGGCAAGGAAGGGGTAATGAACGGAAGGGTGGACAGTACTACTCTATCTCTCCCTCCAATACATAATATAGCCCCTATAACAGTCAAGCTTCACAGAGCCACAAAAAATCCTAAGGGTGGAAAAAGTCCCAGAGCCCATAAAAGTCCCAGGTTCCCAATATCCATCGCTTAATGTAAAAAGCTTTCCTCTAAATATGAGTGTCCTCAATAGGATGGAGCTAAACTGTAGCAGGTTTAGATCTGGGCTAGCAAAAGTTTGACAGACCAAGCCTGGTCTCATATCCCAGAAACATAAGTGAACCAGTCTATGCCACCCCAAAAGAAAAAAAGGCCAAAAATAAATCCTAATGAGGCACTAACCTGTCCGGCGTTGTCTCATTGCAGGACCCGAGCTTCGTGGGAGGCAAAAATGTCTGCCCACAGGAAGCTTATAAAGGAGATAGGGGCGGAGTATCACGTACTCTCGCGGGATTCGATTGAACTACAGAGTGATGTCACTGCGTTGTAGTTCACCCAAGAACTACAAGATGACATCATTACGGCCATCTTTATAGTTTACATTAGGTCAAAAATAAAGGTGCTTTATTTAACCATAGCGCAAGTGTTTGCAAGAGCGAAATAGTCATGGTATTAAAAGTGTGACACAAAACCGCAGGCAGTTCCCATGAACATGACAAAGCGTAACAGATTATAAGCTACCTCAATGGCTGAATCCTCAGTAGTTAGGCTAATCAGATATGACAGGTAGAGAAAAAGGAAGAAAAACGGAAAGGTCATGGTATTAGTAATCCATTATCCAATATTTGGGTACCCCCCTATGGGACTTTAGGACAAACTAAAAAAGGTTCTTACCATAAACTCCGGTGATACTTCCAACCCGGAAGGGTAACCTCATTGTGTGGTGAGAGCGGTATAGTAATCACTGCAAAGTAATTAATGCCACAAATTCAGAGATAAAATAGCTAGTGGTACGTACGTCAAGTAAAACTTCAAATTATATGCAATTAAAATCTAGTTTAAGTACGGAAGACACTGGACCAGTGTTCATTTGAACAGACACGTCGAATATTAAACTATACAACTTAGGCGCGAATGTAACTCGTAGTTATTAGCCCCGTCGTTATTGAGAAACTGCACAGTGCTTCATATGATACCAAACCATATTAAATATAAAGAAACACATCATCACAGGAGGTCGAAAATGCCCCACTGCCTACAAAATACTCTCATATTGTATCTTAACCATCAAGACCTCCGTAATCATACGTATCGTCTTACCCGATATCTGTTTAAAATAATCCAAAAAACGCCAGTTAATCCGCAATTTTACGCATTCCAATATTCGGAAGATCCATTATTTACAGCCAATATAATATCCTTCAAAAGACACACGGGTACGTGTGGTATCTTTCTCTGTAAAATGGAGAAACATAACATTAGTCCGTATTGCCAAACGTAAGGAACGGTAAATAACTATGTTCAACAAAGATGTCGCGAAGGTCAATTAAACTTTCTACGAGGGTACGGGAAATTACCTGCGGCCGAATCGCCCTCGCTTCACTGGCTTCTATTACCCGGAAGTGACTCAGGCCCGTCTCGGAAGCGGATATAAATCCGGTCGCATGTCCAGAGTCTAGACCGCTGAACCGATAAGGTGTAATGCCCAATTAGTCTAACTGTCCGTAAGTAAGTCCATAAGTCTACCCCATAATGTGGCGAACACCATGTGAGAATATCAATGAGTTAATGTCCGTACGCGTGACCAACAACTAACTAGTCCGCGTATGGTCTCGAATTGCCGAATTTGGTTCTACCCGTCCTATTTGGAGGATTACAAACGACCGAGCGGTAAAACCCCTAATAGCCCGCAATAAAATCAAATATTGAGCATAATGAAGACACCAAGCTATCATTAAGGCAGGAAAAGAGGCTAAGGTAAAGGAAGGAAAGTGGTTTATCAATCTATTAATACCATATGAGAAGACAACAAGACTAAAAGGGTCGAAAAACATGGAATAAGTTTATATTATACGGTCGGGTTTGCCTAATAATGTAATAAAAGCACGTCCATACATGTAATGTGACAGAATTAATAAAGTTATGAATCCACGTAATAGTTTACAACATATACTTTAGGTGATCCATACATGTTATGTTTCATTTACTGTCATATGGTTACTGCGTTTCTATATATTGTGTTAAGTTAGCATGAGTTTATTAAATGTTTAAACAACATATTTTCCTTCAGCTTCAGTTTGCACACAACACCTAATAGTTATTGCAGCTTTCAACCTAGACGAAAGATGTGATTTATTTGAGAATAATATGTTATTGCTCTGATATCAGTTGTGCTTGGTACACTTGGTACAACTGTCTGCACACTGAGAACTGCATCCTCTAAGAATAACCTAACACAAGGTTGCTGGAGACCTGACCCTCGCACCACATTAGACATAACACAAATAATGTTGCTGCCAACATTGGGCTCTACGCGGGTTTAAGATAGAGATACAGGGAATGAATCAACACACTTGATGCTTCGCATGCAGAGAGCTGGTAGCTGTTGATGTGATCTTCTCCTACTGACCATTAGAGGTATGGGCCCGCCCTGTTAAAAACCCAAATGAGACCTTCTTAGATATAATCTAGTATGCTAAATAGGGTGCGCGAAATATAGGTGATACAGATTTCTATAGAATTTGTATTATAATATGCTATCACCTTTTGCTTACTATGGATTAGTGACTATGCTGATAACTCTGATTTTTATAATATGTATGCTGGTATTATATAAGATACTGCGTTTGAGAACCTTGCATTGAAAAATAAATATTTCAAACTTGCACGTGTGTTCTTTGACTCCCAGTTTTTGTTTGAAATGATTATAGAGCGAAAGAGTGTTCATGTGTTCCACGATACCTGAGCGACCCTAAGTTCATGTTCTGGATTGTCTAAGTCATTGGGAAGTTGTTAGGACCAATGAGACACTGTAGCTAGCTTGGTAAGTGATTTCTAATACTAAGGTGAGTTTTGGGTCACCCTAACTCAGCCAGGTTCTAGATCTCTGTGCACAGTTCTGTGGGAGAACGGAAACCCTGCTACATGGCGCCCATACGTTGTTGGCCTTCTATCATGACACTCGAGTAGTATATCATTCAAACCTTAACCCCTTCATTCCCGTTTCCGGAAAACGGTGGTGTCCGACAACCTACCCATTTTTGACATAGGTCTTTTTCAAGCTTGAATTCATCTAAAACGGTTTCCTTGAATTACTACCCAGTTGTGCTACAAAGTATTCTTTGTTTTTTCGTGTTCCTGTGCTGACATGGCACAAGCCGTGGACATCCCGCAGCATAGTCGCATTGCGGTGCGTGACCACTTGTGGGCTTTTAATGTCCCTGTGGAAGGCTTGGCTGTGGTTCTGGTGGTGAGTGCGAAACATGCTTACCCGTACGAACTATTTTATTCGTGGGTGACATTTCCGGCGGTGGACGCTAATTCTGGTGTGTTCCACTCATACACTGCTTCGGATGTACCGGCTGCGTATGCTCCGTACAGGGCACTGGAGGTTCCTATTGATGTTTGGCAGCATGGAGTTTGGTTTGGTGGCGCCCTACCACACGCTTTAACCGCTCCGAGGTTGGGTCCTTTGTCCATTCCGGGCACTAATTGGCCCCCTTTGGCTGGATTCACTCCTCACCCTAATCCCGCCACTTGTAACGTGGCTGATCTGCGGCGACTTCATGAAGTCGCAGTGTCAGTGATTAGAGCGCTTGTTCATTACACAAGCCGTAATGTTCAGGACGCAGCCCCTAGGGGTGCGCAGCTTCGAGCAGAACAGGCTGGTTTGAAAATCAGTCCTGTCATGGTGAATTCCGTAATGGGCAAAAAGCCCCAGGATAAGGATGATTTTCCTTTCTGGCTTGCCGAGAAATTCGACCAGCTGGAGGCTGTGTTTCCTAATACGAATCCTGGTGAAAAACACCGGATTCTTACACTTAGTTTACCGAAAGATTTGGCCCCTGAACTTGTTGACTGTGAGACCTGGGGTAAGACTTTTGCAGCGGTCTATTCGAGGTGCTATGGCACCCCGTCTGTGACCAACCTGTCTGCGGTCCTTAAACGTGTTCAAGATGATCACGGACCGGAGTCGGCAGTTGAGTTGGGTATGCGCCTGTGTGGCACCTTTGATATAGTTTGCGATCTGATCCTTACGAATGTCAAGGGGGATGCAGTGAACTTTCAGGTGGCTAACGCTTTGGCGTTAATTACCGAGGGCGAGAAACCCCGTCAGTTAGCAAGGATAATTGTGGCGGCTTGTAAAACGGTTGGCCGCAATGCAAAGGGTCTTAAGACTTTTTCTGATAAAGAGAAAAAGCAGCCCCAGGGTCAGTCTTCGGAAACTAGTGGTCAACCTAAGTCCAAGAAACAGAATTGGCCTAAAAAGCAGAATCAGGGTAAGCAACAACAACAACAAACACAGGTTTCTACTCCTGCGTCTCCGTTGCCTGCGCAGTCGGATCGAGTTTATGATTTGCGCGATCGCGCAATGATTAAATCACCTGAAAGGTTTCAGGCTTCTGACCAACGCTCTCCTCGTTCCTTTCAGGACTCATCGGCTCCGTCAACCGGTGGTGGAGGGGGCGGCAGGGACGTGGTCAGCCCCGCCCGCGTAACGGTGGAGATCAGCAGGAAGGCGCTACGCCCAAGAGACCACAGTTTGCCACGAAGAAAGTCGCCGCCCTGACAGTGCATTGATATGCCCCAGATAGTGAGAACGCGGCTTCGGAATCTGACATGGGCTCTGACCTTGCTGGACAGCGCGGCGGAGATTACCATAGTGAGAGAGGCCCTCCGTCCACTGTTGAAGGTGACAGCGACTGACACTTATGTTGTAATTGAAACTGCTGATATGCATGTTGCTCCCCCTGAACGTCTTTTTGAAATTGTCCTGTTAATCGAAGGTGACATGCAGCGAACTGTAAAAGGGGTATTTTGGGAAAATCTTTCGTCTACGTATGACATTTTGCTTTCGGAGGCTGACTGGCCCCCGCCTTTTGTTCTCGCAGCTCCGCGAGGGGAGGAGGTGATCCTCCCCAGTTTCGCGCACACTGTATCGAGAGTGGAGGCGCTGCATTTTGCAAAAGAGTGGGCTCTGGCGCTTGCGTCAGCTGTGTACCGCAATCAGTGTGGCTGGGATAAATTGTCAGAAAAAGAAAAGAACAATTGAAGGAGTATTACCCGATGAAGGGGATGAAGGTTTATTCCAGATGAGGAAGCACTGTTCCTTTGTTAGTAAACCCCTCACTCACCACCTAGTGGTGACTTGCTTCATCATCGGGGCCCACCCAAGTGGCCTAGCGTCACTTGGGTGTGCTTCAACACCTGAGTTGCAGTGGAGCAGATAGTGAAGTGTGGGTTGTAAACAAAAAATAGTGTGAGTGTTAAAATTGTCCTGGTTAATGCTTTTGTATAGATTTTAATAAAAAAGTAACTGGACAATGTTAAAAAAGAACGGTGAGATAATAGTAGGGGAGTTACGGCCTACATATCTTGGCTATGTGTTGGTCGACATGTTTCTACCATTAGGGGCAATCCCCGGTATTCTTCAGGACCAAAACAAGGAAGTGGGAGGTGTGGGTCCCCTAAAAGACGCACCCTGTCCTAAATCCTTGGTCATCCAGAAGGAAAGTATGCTTCTGGGCAGACACTCCTAGAATGTAGGGTGCCAATAAAAAACCTGGGGAAAGAAGAAGAGCAAAGGAAGTAGTTACTATCCTGTAACGTAGTGCAGAATTATAAGTGCAGAATACGTGCAGTTATCCTTGCTTTCCACAGTGGTGAATGAAATAGTGCCTTCATCAGTATAGAGCGTGTCTACCAGTGTTGTGAAAACGTGCTCATTATTGTGGGAGTAAACGTAGCAGCATGGTATATCTAAGGTCAGGAATTTAAGTTGGCGTCCTCTGTGCGTGCCTGGATTAGCATGCTTATGCCGTACATTAGAGTGCACTGAACTTGAGTGCTCATATTATTACCGTCGTGGAGCATACTGTGCCAACTGGTTGTTTGCCATATAATACTTATTGTTTGCCATATATTCATTATGGGCTCGAAAGAATCCTAATGAGGATCAGTGTTGTACATACAAAGACAGACTAGACTCATACAAACAAATAACATGGAGCTTATCACGAAGTGTGGCATGTCAGGAAAAACGGGCTTACTGGAGAAGTACTTCAGTTGGATTTCATCAAGCAGGGGGTAGGTGCTTCGCTAGTAGCAACATATTCTAATTGGAAAGGCATATATTGCAGAAATGAGTAAAGGAAAGTTAACCTGCATTTCGGTTCACGGGCTCAGACCGTTATAGAGTCCTGAGTGGGGGGAGGGGAAAGTTTTACTTACAGTTGCAGATCGCGGAGTAAAGCGGTTCGCCTACATCTACCTGCTGCTGCTCGGATGCAATGAGCGAGCGAGCGCGGTAGGAGTTTATGGGCTAGCCTTCTTCCGGGGTGGGTCACGTGGCCGCTACGGCGGCCCGTCCGGGAAGGATGGTTGTTATGGGAACTGCTAAATGCTGCGCATGCGTCTTAGCTGCATCTCGGGGCCGCTGCTAGGGTTCTTAGCCAGGCGGCGGTTGGCATGGAGACTAGTAAACGCTGG
Organism: Lissotriton vulgaris; assembly: GCF_964263255.1. NCBI lineage: Eukaryota > Metazoa > Chordata > Amphibia > Caudata > Salamandridae > Lissotriton > Lissotriton vulgaris. The sequence goes on along the minus strand of NW_028246081.1, from coordinate 62,329 downwards.
GCTTGCTGCTAAACGCTGCGCATGCGTCTTAGCTGCATCACGCGACCGCTGCTAAGGTTCTTAGCCCGGCGGCGGGTGGCATGGAGGCTACTAGACGCTGTGCTTGCGCATTTGTAAAAGAAAGTGGCAATAGGGCGATGTGCCCGTTGTTGCGTGGAAATGGGTTATACTAAGACTATCAATGAATGGGATATCAACTGCCGGCCGCATATGAAGTGCATACATGTGCCAGGGAACTGAGGGTATTGGCTGAGACTGATGCCACTTGAGTAGTGATTCAGTGAAAGGGAGAGAAGATTACAGTAGCAGCATGTAGGGTCTACAGGAGAAGTTCAATAAGACCGGGCTGCGTTTGGATTATAGAGTATTCCTGAGTCAAGGGACATAAGATAGAGCTGGAGTTATTTAAGTACAGAGTTCCACGGGATATTATCGTTAAGACCTTGTGTATGTGTGGAAAGTCTGTAAATCCATCTCTGTTCTTTTTCAAATAGACGAGCCTGGATATTAGGGCCCGCTTGCAATTGTTCAATAACTGTCCACTTCATATCGTTGGTGGTGTGATGGACAGTTAGGAAGTGGTCCGTGAGTTTTGTTATGTTCTTCTTACATCTTATTGTGCTCCTGTGTTCGCAGATACGTTGTTTTATTTTGCGTGTCGTCATACCTATGTAGGGTTTTCCACAGGTGCAGGTGATTAGGTAAATGACGTTATTGCTATTGCAATTCGTGTGGGATCTCTGTTCCCATATTTTCCCAGGTTCCAAGACAATTGTTTTGGTGTTTTCTGTCAGGTGGCAGACACTACAGTCCCCGCATCGGGAATGCCCAGTAATTGGTGGGAGACCCCATATCTGTGTTAATGTTGGGTCTCTGGTGGTAATGTTATTTTTAGGTCTAGTGTTGACCAAAGTGTTTTTCAAACTGCTCGCTTTCTTGTATGAGAAGAGAGGATTTTCCCAATTGAACGAACCAGAGTTGATTATTGACCAGTGCTTTCTAATGCTTTTGCTCACTTCATTGTAAATCACATTGAAATTCAAAGAGACGGAAGAAACTTTGACCACCAAAACACATTTTAAACCTACGGCAAAAAATAACCTCCTAAGGTTTGAAAGCTTTCACCCGCGACCACTGAGGGAGAACCTTCCCTATGGTCAATATTTAAGACTACGTAGGAACTGTAGCAACCTCGGGGACTACAAAGAACAGGCGAAAGACCTCACAGAAAAACTATCACAACGGGGGTACCCAACGAATATCACAAAGAACTGCCAACGACGAGCAAGAAATCAACCACGCCAAGCACTCTTGGAAGAAACCACAAATAACAGTGACAATATACCCCTGACCTGTGTGACCACATACAATGTGATTTCCAATGAAGTGAGCAAAAGCATTAGAAAGCACTGGTCAATAATCAACTCTGGTTCGTTCAATTGGGAAAATCCTCTCTTCTCATACAAGAAAGCGAGCAGTTTGAAAAACACTTTGGTCAACACTAGACCTAAAAATAACATTACCACCAGAGACCCAACATTAACACAGATATGGGGTCTCCCACCAATTACTGGGCATTCCCGATGCGGGGACTGTAGTGTCTGCCACCTGACATAAAACACCAAAACAATTGTCTTGGAACCTGGGAAAATATGGGAACAGAGATCCCACACGAATTGCAATAGCAATAACGTCATTTACCTAATCACCTGCACCTGTGGAAAACCCTACATAGGTATGACGACACGCAAAATAAAACAACGTATCTGCGAACACAGGAGCACAATAAGATGTAAGAAGAACATAACAAAACTCACGGACCACTTCCTAACTGTCCATCACACCACCAACGATATGAAGTGGACAGTTATTGAACAATTGCAAGCGGGCCCTAATATCCAGGCTCGTCTATTTGAAAAAGAACAGAGATGGATTTACAGACTTTCCACACATACACAAGGTCTTAACGATAATATCCCGTGGAACTCTGTACTTAAATAACTCCAGCTCTATCTTATGTCCCTTGACTCAGGAATACTCTATAATCCAAACGCAGCCCGGTCTTATTGAACTTCTCCTGTAGACCCTACATGCTGCTACTGTAATCTTCTCTCCCTTTCACTGAATCACTACTCAAGTGGCATCAGTCTCAGCCAATACCCTCAGTTCCCTGGCACATGTATGCACTTCATATGCGGCCGGCAGTTGATATCCCATTCATTGATAGTCTTAGTATAACCCATTTCCACGCAACAACGGGCACATCGCCCTATTGCCACTTTCTTTTACAAATGCGCAAGCACAGCGTCTAGTAGCCTCCATGCCACCCGCCGCCGGGCTAAGAACCTTAGCAGCGGTCGCGTGATGCAGCTAAGACGCATGCGCAGCGTTTAGCAGCAAGCGCAGCGTTTACTAGTCTCCATGCCAACCGCCGCCTGGCTAAGAACCCTAGCAGCGGCCCCGAGATGCAGCTAAGACGCATGCGCAGCATTTAGCAGTTCCCATAACAACCATCCTTCCCGGACGGGCTGCCGTAGCGGCCACGTGACCTACCCCGGAAGAAGACTAGCCCATAAACTCCTACCGCGCTCGCTCGCTCATTGCATCCGAGCAGCAGCAGGTAGATGTAGGCGAACCGCTTTACTCCGCGATCTGCAACTGTAAGTAAAACTTTCCCCTCCCCCCACTCAGGACTCTATAACGGTCTGAGCCCGTGAACCGAAATGCAGGTTAACTTTCCTTTACTCATTTCTGCAATATATGCCTTTCCAATTAGAATATGTTGCTACTAGCGAAGCACCTACCCCCTGCTTGATGAAATCCAACTGAAGTACTTCTCCAGTAAGCCCGTTTTTCCTGACATGCCACACTTCGTGATAAGCTCCATGTTATTTGTTTGTATGAGTCTAGTCTGTCTTTGTATGTACAACACTGATCCTCATTAGGCTTCTTTCGAGCCCATAATGAATATATGGCAAACAATAAGTATTATATGGCAAACAACCAGTTGACACAGTATGCTCCACGACGGTAATAATATGAGCACTCAAGTTCAGTGCACTCTAATGTACGGCATAAGCATGCTAATCCAGGCACGCACAGAGGACGCCAACTTAAATTCCTGACCTTAGATATACCATGCTGCTACGTTTACTCCCACAATAATGAGCACGTTTCCACAACACTGGTAGACACGCTCTATACTGATGAAGGCACTATTTCATTCACCACTGTGGAAAGCAAGGATAACTGCACGTATTCTGCACTTATAATTCTGCACTACGTTACAGGATAGTAACTACTTCCTTTGCTCTTCTTCTTTCCCCAGGTTTTTTATTGGCACCCTACATTCTAGGAGTGTCTGCCCAGAAGCATACTTTCCTTCTGGATGACCAAGGATTTAGGACAGGGTGCGTCTTTTAGGGGACCCACACCTCCCACTTCCTTGTTTTGGTCCTGAAGAATACCGGGGATTGCCCCTAATGGTAGAAACATGTCGACCAACACATAGCCGAGATATGTAGGCCGTAACTCCCCTACTATTATCTCACCGTTCTTTTTTAACATTGTCCAGTTACTTTTTTATTAAAATCTATACAAAAGCATTAACCAGGACAATTTTAACACTCACACTATTTTTTGTTTACAACCCACACTTCACTACCTGCTCCACTGCAACTCAGGTGTTGAAGCACACCCAAGTGACGCTAGGCCACTTGGGTGGGCCCCGATGATGAAGCAAGTCACCACTAGGTGGTGAGTGAGGGGTTTACTAACAAAGGAACAGTGCTTCCTCATCTGGAATAAACCTTCATCCCCTTCATCGGGTAATACTCCTTCAATTGTTCTTTTCTAATCCTTGACCAGGGAATCAGGAGTATTCCCCGTCCAGTAACTGCGGACGCAACTCCTTACTCTCCACGTGTTCTTAAGATTGAGGCAGCGCACAGCTGCGAGAGTACAAGACATCTTTCTCTTTCAACATATACATAGGAGACCGATCACGACACGAACATGGCAGAAAACCAGGGCTTATCTTTTTCTACTGAAGAAATAGACTCTATCATGAGTGACCTTAATGCCTTTGCTGACCCCAGCATTAGCAACACCATCTCACAGACATCAGAATGGGACAAACTCTCAGAACTTAAACGCAACCGCATAAGAACAATACTACATGGCACAATTCTCAAAGAGTATGTCACAAACGCCATGGCCCCAAAAGGTTTACTAGTGACCAATGCCCCCAGAATCTTCTCAGAGGATGAGGAATTCAGAAGAGACTGGGCCCAAATAGCGTGGCATTGCACGCACGACTGGATTATGCTTATCCTTAAAACAGCAATAAGACTTTCCGAAAAAATCCAGATAGAAATTCAAACCATAGAGGGCCAAATAAAGGCCACGATAACAGGTTATAAAAAGAAATTGGACGAAATAAATAAAGAGATCAATGAATATAGGGAAAACCTTACACAACAAAAAGTCTCCCAGTTCCAAAAAGATCTCAAAAAGTTTTCTTTTGTCAAAGCCTATCCATACTCGGACCGGGACTACAAAGCGACCACCACACAGGAACAAGACTCTGATGCATCAAGTAATACTTCTCATAGTTCCAACAGTAGTGGAGGCTCTAACACTAGCACACCACGACAGAAGAAGAGAGGTGGATACCAAGGAAACTATCAGTGGCCACAATACAACCATCCCCCCTTCAATCCATATCATCAACCACAACAATTCCCCATGTATGGATGGCAACCCCCCTTCCAACAATATCCTTTTCAGCCAAATCAGTTCCGCCCTCCTTTTCAGAACAGAGGCAGGCGCGGGAGAGGCCGCAACAAACGGGGAAACACGGTCCATTGGGAAGAAGACGAGATGGTGAGCAGCAACACCAGGAACAAAACCGCATCCAACAGAGCAGGACCCAGCAACATGAGGACCTAGTCACCAACCTATCGTCACACGTCCTAACAGATACTGAGAAGAAGGTCCTCAAAAAAGGACTGGGATTTGTCCCGACAGCCAATCTAGACAAGTTCAAACTATACTGCGAACTAGCAGCTTTCTTTAGAAAACTGAAACTGAAAGCGTTTTTTGAAAAAACAAACAAGGAAAACGTTGAGGAAGTGCCTAACGAAACTGGACTAAGAACTAAATCCACCTTTGTTCCCCCACCACATACCATTCCAGTGGAAATAAATACTTTTGAGCAGGCGGTATTCAATGACATTGAATCCACCAGAACCCCTACACGATATCAAAACATCAGTAGAGCTGAGAGGAAAGCCCTATCGGATCTCAAAGGAGATGACACGATTATCATCAAACCGGCTGACAAGGGTGGAGGTCTAGTAATCATGAACCGCACTGACTACCAACAGGAATGCAGACGATTACTTGATGATCCGAAGAATTATCTTCCCCTCACCAATGACCCTACAGATGATCTCAAAAGAGAGATCATGGACCTTGTGGAAGAAGCGGAACACAAAGGTGAAATCTCCAAACAAGAAGCTGATTACTTAACCAAAACAGAAGCAAAAATACCATATTTCTACGTGGCCCCAAAGATGCACAAGAACAGAACACCACCACCAGGTAGACCGATAGTATCCGGGATAGGCTCACTCCTTGAACCACTGTCCAGATTCTGTGACTATTTCTTAAAACCAATTGTACAAGGTACCACCACCTACCTAAAAGATACTAAAAGCCTCCTAACGCTCCTGGAAACCATCAAAATGGGTGATGATATGATCTTGGTCAGCTTCGACATAGAAAGCCTTTATACCAACATCCCTCAGGACGCCACCGTTAATGTTCTAAAAGAAACCTTGGAGCAAACCACATGGGAACACAGAACACCAAAGGAATTCATCATTGAATGTGCAACCTTGGCCCTCAAAAGAAATTTCTTTGAGTTTGAAGGATCCCTATATTTACAAATAGGGGGCACGTCTATGGGCAGTGTTTTTGCGCCTAGCATAGCAGGACTCTATGTCTTTGATTTCGAGAAGAAACACATTCTCTCACCCACCAACCCATATCTGGGGAATATTGTATTCTGGCGCAGATATATTGATGACGTGCTAGCAATCTGGAAGGGCCCTCAGGAAATCCTAACAACTTTCATCGCCTGGCTTAACACCTGTGATCAACATCTTCACTTTACCCACAGTGTGGACAAGGATAAAATGGTTTTCCTAGACATTGAGATTCAAAGAGAGGGAGAAACTTTGACCACCAAAACACATTTTAAACCTACGGCAAAAAATAACCTCCTAAGGTTTGAAAGCTTTCACCCGCGACCACTGAGGGAGAACCTTCCCTATGGTCAATATTTAAGACTACGTAGGAACTGTAGCAACCTCGGGGACTACAAAGAACAGGCGAAAGACCTCACAGAAAAACTATCACAACGGGGGTACCCAACGAATATCACAAAGAACTGCCAACGACGAGCAAGAAATCAACCAAGCCAAGCACTCTTGGAAGAAACCACAAATAACAGTGACAATATACCCCTGACCTGTGTGACCACATACAATGTGATTTCCAATGAAGTGAGCAAAAGCATTAGAAAGCACTGGTCAATAATCAACTCTGGTTCGTTCAATTGGGAAAATCCTCTCTTCTCATACAAGAAAGCGAGCAGTTTGAAAAACACTTTGGTCAACACTAGACCTAAAAATAACATTACCACCAGAGACCCAACATTAACACAGATATGGGGTCTCCCACCAATTACTGGGCATTCCCGATGCGGGGACTGTAGTGTCTGCCACCTGACATAAAACACCAAAACAATTGTCTTGGAACCTGGGAAAATATGGGAACAGAGATCCCACACGAATTGCAATAGCAATAACGTCATTTACCTAATCACCTGCACCTGTGGAAAACCCTACATAGGTATGACGACACGCAAAATAAAACAACGTATCTGCGAACACAGGAGCACAATAAGATGTAAGAAGAACATAACAAAACTCACGGACCACTTCCTAACTGTCCATCACACCACCAACGATATGAAGTGGACAGTTATTGAACAATTGCAAGCGGGCCCTAATATCCAGGCTCGTCTATTTGAAAAAGAACAGAGATGGATTTACAGACTTTCCACACATACACAAGGTCTTAACGATAATATCCCGTGGAACTCTGTACTTAAATAACTCCAGCTCTATCTTATGTCCCTTGACTCAGGAATACTCTATAATCCAAACGCAGCCCGGTCTTATTGAACTTCTCCTGTAGACCCTACATGCTGCTACTGTAATCTTCTCTCCCTTTCACTGAATCACTACTCAAGTGGCATCAGTCTCAGCCAATACCCTCAGTTCCCTGGCACATGTATGCACTTCATATGCGGCCGGCAGTTGATATTCCATTCATTGATAGTCTTAGTATAACCCATTTCCACGCAACAACGGGCACATCGCCCTATTGCCACTTTCTTTTACAAATGCGCAAGCACAGCGTCTAGTAGCCTCCATGCCACCCGCCGCCGGGCTAAGAACCTTAGCAGCGGTCGCGTGATGCAGCTAAGACGCATGCGCAGCGTTTAGCAGCAAGCCCAGCGTTTACTAGTCTCCATGCCAACCGCCGCCTGGCTAAGAACCCTAGCAGCGGCCCCGAGATGCAGCTAAGAAGCATGCGTAGCATTTAGCAGTTCCCATAACAACCATCCTTCCCGGACGGGCCACCGTAGCGGCCACGTGACCCACCCCGGAAGAAGGCTAGCCCATAAACTCGTACCGCGCTCGCTCGCTCATTGCATCCGAGCAGCAGCAGGTAGATGTAGGCGAACCGCTTTACTCCGCGATCTGCAACTGTAAGTAAAACTTTCCCCTCCCCCCACTCAGGACTCTATAACGGTCTGAGCCCGTGAACCGAAATGCAGGTTAACTTTCCTTTACTCATTTCTACAATATATGCCTTTCCAATTAGAATATGTTGCTACTAGCGAAGCACCTACCCCCTGCTTGATGAAATCCAACTGAAGTACTTCTCCAGTAAGCCCGTTTTTCCTGACATGCCACACTTCGTGATAAGCTCCATGTTATTTGTTTGTATGAGTCTAGTCTGTCTTTGTATGTACAACACTGATCCTCATTAGGATTCTTTCGAGCCCATAATGAATATATGGCAAACAATAAGTATTATATGGCAAACAACCAGTTGGCACAGTATGCTCCACGACGGTAATAATATGAGCACTCAAGTTCAGTGCACTCTAATGTACGGCATAAGCATGCTAATCCAGGCACGCACAGAGGACGCCAACTTAAATTCCTGACCTTAGATATACCATGCTGCTACGTTTACTCCCACAATAATGAGCACGTTTCCACAACACTGGTAGACACGCTCTATACTGATGAAGGCACTATTTCATTCACCACTGTGGAAAGCAAGGATAACTGCACGTATTCTGCACTTATAATTCTGCACTACGTTACAGGATAGTAACTACTTCCTTTGCTCTTCTTCTTTCCCCAGGTTTTTTATTGGCACCTTACATTCTAGGAGTGTCTGCCCAGAAGCATACTTTCCTTCTGGATGACCAAGGATTTAGGACAGGGTGCGTCTTTTAGGGGACCCACACCTCCCACTTCCTTGTTTTGGTCCTGAAGAATACCGGGGATTACCCCTAATGGTAGAAATATGTCGACCAACACATAGCCGAGATATGTAGGCCGTAACTCCCCTACTATTATCTCACCGTTCTTTTTTAACATTGTCCAGTTACCTTTTTAATAAAATCTATACAAAAGCATTAACCAGGACAATTTTAACACTCACACTATTTTTTGTTTACAACCCACACTTCACTACCTGCTCCACTGCAACTCAGGTGTTGAAGCACACCCAAGTGACGCCAGGCCACTTGGGTGGGCCCCGATGATGAAGCAAGTCACCACTAGGTGGTGAGTGAGGGGTTTACTAACAAAGGAACAGTGCTTCCTCATCTGGAATAAACCTTCATCCCCTTCATCGGGTAATACTCCTTCAATTGTTCTTTTCTAATCCTTGACCAGGGAATCAGGAGTATTCCCCGTCCAGTAACTGCGGACGCAACTCCTTACTCTCCACGTGTTCTTGGGATAAATTGTCTCCAAGCCACGAGATTCCTTTACGGTCTCAGCCGCAGCCTCAACCTCAATATCCCATACGGCGTGAAGCCAAAGCTTCAGTCGCGGCTATCCTTGAACAATTGGAATATCAAGGTGTCATTGAAACGTGTGTGTCACCGATAAATAACCCCCTTTTGACTGTAAACAAGCCGGACGGCTCATATCGTTTTGTTTTGGATTATAGGCATTTAAACTTGCATTGCCGTAACTGCGCAGTACAGAATACTCATGGCTCTGCTTTAGTGAATAGTCTTGAGCGTAAACGGTTCAAAACCATGCTTGACATTTCCAATAGTTTTTATGCCCATAGATTAGATGGTCTAAGTTCCAAATGGACCAGCTTTACATGCGGAGGTGTGCAAAAAATGTTTTGGCGTCTCCCGATGGGCTATAAGAATAGTCCTGGAGTATTCTCCGCCCGCATAGTCTCTCTTTTGGAGGGATTCGACCCAGTTGCTTGTTCGTATGTGGATGACATTTATCTCACAGACGACGATCTTTGGGAGCATCTGTGTTGAGTTAATAGCATAATTTGTAACTTTGCAGACATAGGTTACAAGTTTAACTTTGCAAAGTCGCACATTGCAGAGTACACAGTGTTGTTTCTCGGCTACGAGCTTAACAACGAGGGAAAGGGGTTGGCACCTCACTTTCTGGAGAAATGCGCACAGTTGCGCTCTACGACAACACTGAAAAAATTACAATCTTTACTGGGCTTTTTGAATTTCGGGAGGACTTACATTCCGGAATATGCCCAGCGTATCAAGCCTTTGTATGCTTTGATACAACCATCTTTTTCCAAATCATACTGGCTGCCTGTCCATTCAGCCATTCTGCAGTCTTTGCAGGCTGATTTGCTCGCTTCTGAATACTTACAGACTCGTGATAACCAGACCAACCTGGTGATAAGAATTATCCCTGGGGCGGTGGGTTTCGCATACCTGACTTTTAATGAAGGGGATACTGTACCTATTGCTTACAAGTCACACTTGTACACTTTGGCTGAACTGCGTTTTTCCACTGTGGAGAAAGTTTTAACGGCTGTGCAGATGGCAATTCTTAAAGAACGTGCCCTGTCTCAAGGAAAACGCATGTTGGTTGTTACCCCGTGTCCTGCCTTGGAGGCAGTTACGAAAGCCAGTGTACCAAATTGTGGTATCGGGTTCCCAAGGCCTACATGCTCCGTAGATAACCCACTTACACTGAAAGAACTGTTGGCACGGAAACTGAAAAGTACAAAGAACAAGTTTATTAAGACCCCATGGGGTGGTGGTACATTCCTACAGCACCCTTCGGTAATGCAAGAAGTATCACACCGAACATTGGTGTGACTTGATCTTTTATACAGTTTACAGGTAATAAAAAGATAGGCGGTACAAAGTTACAGAGCTTTATGTACATATATGGTCATTTTTGGAACACAGCCAACTCATGGGAGGGGTTACAATCTCACTGGTCAGTTGGGCGGCACATTCCTGAGGGGTGACTGGTCAGTTGGGACTGCGCATGTACAGGCTTGACCATTACTAAAAATAGCCTGTTGCTGGGCAAACTCGAGTGGTCAGTGGTACGGACAACGGACTAAAGGGCACGCTGGCCACGAGGCCGCTCATGATCTAAGATGGCCGCCGTAACATACAAGATGGCGTTTTCTAACATGGCCTAGTTAAGGTGAATAACGTGTAGCAAAGCCAAGCGCTTTGCTACACGTTATTCACCTTCTTTGATATCAATCAGCATTATTTGAGCAAATTCTTTATGTAGTACCATTTCATTTTGAGCAAGAGTACGTCTGGATGGAATGCAGGCTGATAAACACATGGAACATAGGGCAGGACCACATTGCATACATAAACATGTGAAGAACAGTATCCCAATAATGACACATAGAATTGTTAATAATTTCCAACCCCAAGCTGTAAGCATTGACCAGAACCACCCTGAAAGAGTCCAAGTTCCATTGTCTGGGTGTATTTCAGCAGCTATTTTGTGCAACTTCGAAATGGCATCATAAACAGATGGCGAATTATCAGGTACGTATACACAGCAGCTGCTTCCGATGATTCTACATGCCCCCCCACGGTCAGCTAGAACCACATCTAGAACCATTCTGTTCTGGAGCGTAACAATCCTAGAAATCTGTAGTTCTTCAGTAATATTCCCTAGTGCAATAGCAGTATCATTGGCTACAGCTTCAACAACACGGGTCAATCGTCGTATTTTCCGACTATTCAAAGCAGCCCCCACAAAAGAGAACAGTCCCAAATTAAAGTCCACATATTGTTGCAAAGCAGTATCAGTCTGGTCGATGTCGTCCAGAACAACAGTACGTTTAACACGATTCAACACAAAGTCGTGATAAAGTACATAGTCATTATGATACATTGGTGGGGCAATGAATACAGGGGGCAATACAAAGGATACATAACAAGTGCCTAACCATCCCAACGGGAGCTGATGATAACCCTTAGTTCCACAGATAAAATAAGTATTACGAGATGCCACAAACGATATGCCATTCGGACTGTCAAATGTAAGTGTAGTGTTGCATTCGCTTTTTCCAACCGGGATTGTACCTTTATTACGTATGCACAAATCAGCTTTAGTTGCAATAACATTAATAACATGTGAACTGGATACGTTAATGTTCCTTTGGTTGCTGTAAATACGGGGTGCAGATGCATTGTCGGGGCGGAATTCCTCCCATTCGAATCGAGTACCCTCAGCTCGTGGATACCCATCCCGATCATGGTAGCAAATTTTATTCAAACGGAAAAGCACCCCCCCTTTCGTTGGCCATCGCAAAGTGAATAGAAGAGTGTACCAGGCATTGCAGGATCCATTATGTGAAAACGGGAGTGGAATGAGTGGAATGCCCCCTTTCTTCTGATGACCAGGCAACATCCCACACACCCAACAATTGGACGTATTTGTCATGTTATGAGTATGATGCAAAATCTGAATAAAACTATTGTTCAAATAAGTCTGTCGGTGTCGTTCTTCATGGTAGGGTAAGGTGAAGTGAAAATGTTCAGATGGAGCCGGGTTAGTCGGCAGCAAATGTTCACGTGCAGGCACCACGAGTTCAACTACCCAAGCTATCACTGCTATTACCACAATTGTCAAGACGAATAAGATGGCACCAAGTATTCTTTTGTCTCGCGATGCAGTAGACGCCATAGTTCAAAGAGTTCACAAAGTCTCAAATAGTTCGAAAAGTTCACAAAGTCTCAAATGTACATATATATATATACCTAAAAAAGAAAAATACGGTGCTGAGCTCCGAGGTAGCCGCTGTTTTCTTCTCCGGGGTCAAGACGGGTGTCGCTACTCTTGGCAGAACTGATCCCCCCCCCTTGAGATTCCCGGCTTCCGTTTCACAAACCCCAGAGCGGTAACCAACCAGTCTCGAAAACCCCAAAAAATCTTCTTATCGTGGCCGCAGATTGTAACGCTGTCGTCCAGAAACAGTGTGGTCCGGGAAGGCTCCCTCAACTTCGGCCGATGTTACAGCTGGGCTCTTTTCTTTATCCAGAATCTCCTTGTAGTCGGTCAGCACGGCAGGATTCACCAGATCAGGAGAAACACGACGGCAGTGAGTTGAGTGCACCCACCGCTTTCTGTTGGTCACTCGTACAGCTGTTCGAGTAGCCAGGAGGACCTGCTCGGGGCCACGCCACCTCGGTTCCAAGCTGTTCGCCCTCTCAAACGACTTCAACATCACAAAGTCACCAGGACGAAGATTGTGAGCCTCTCCAGTAGAATTGTCAGGGAGCGCTTCTCGAACCTGTTGATGAATAGAAAGCAAATCATTTGTTAATCGTGCCAAATAATCGTTCATCATTATACAAGGCACATCATGTATCAATCGCGGCTTGGGCACTCCCCAAATATTTATAGGCCTTCCAAACACCACTTCATACGGTGTGAGGCCTGTTCAAGAGTGGGGCACTGATCTGAGAGAGAGCAATGCTAGCGGTAAAGCATCCGGCCACTTCAATGACGTAGATGCTACAATCTTAGCCAGTTTCAATTTCAACGTGGCATTGTACCGTTCAACAAGACCTGCCGACTGAGGGTGGAACACAGCATGGAACTTCTGCTGGATCCCCAACCCCTTCAGCACATACTCCACAATTTTCCCGACAAAATGAGGCCCATTATCGCTCCATAAAAATTTGCAAACTCCAAATCGAGGGAAGTACTCCTTGAGCAACACCTTAGCTGTTGTCAAAGCTGTATTGTCTTTCGTGGGGAAAGCCTCAACCCATTTGCTAAAAGCACATACCACCACTAAGACATACTTAAGGTTGTTGCAACGCTCAAGCTGGATATAATCCATTTGGAGTACCTCGAATGGTGCAGAAGGTGGAACGAACGCTCCTTTCGGAGTATGGGTCCCCTTTTCAGGATTGTGCTGCAAACATATCAGGAAGGTCTGCACTACTCTCTTGGCAGTATTGGCAATCTCGGGATGCTCCCAAACTCGTGTTAACAGTCGAGTGATTTCAAGAGCTCCCACGTGCGCCAATCCATGTGTCATCTGGGCCATCGCTTGCAAGTAAGCTGCAGGCAATTTCCATCTCTCCATGTCCTTGCTTCTCCAACAACCCTCATCATCTAGCACCCCTTCTGCTGCCCATGCTGCAAGTTCTGATTCAGTAGCTGATTTCTGAATATCTAGTATCTCTGCTCTAGCATCATACCATCGCTCAGCCTGTGATTGTGTCACGCACATGGGGGAGTCAGTTCGAGACATAGCCGTTTGTCTCTCTATGCTGTCCGCAAAAGCATTTCCCTGACCCACTTTATCGGTGATCTTTTTATGGGCACTGCATTTAATTATCGCTACTTTCTTTGGACAAAGCAACGCGTTTAGGAGATCACGCACTAGTTCTCCGTGCATAATGTGTACTCCATGAGAAGTCAAAAACCCACGTTCTCTCCAGAGTAGCCCGAAGTCATGCGCTACTCCAAAGGCGTACCGGCTGTCTGTGTATATGTTCACACATAGGCCAGCACTCAATTCGCAGGCTCTTGTCAAGGCTATCAGCTCTGCTGCTTGAGCCAATTTCTGTGGTATTCTAGCTGTTTCTACCACGGTCTTAAGTGTCGTGATCGCGTATGCTGTGGAAGTCGTACCATCTGGCAGCCTCAAACACGATCCATCAACCCACAGTTCCCCATCCACATCTGGAAGTGGCATATCCTGTAAGTCGACACGACCCTTTGTCTGTTCCACAGTCAGGAAAACACAGTCATGATGTTTTTCTTCCTGACCCTCCTCAACCGGATAGGGCAATAAAGTGGCAGGGTTCAGGGTAGCGCATCTTTTCAGTGTGATATGTGGCGCCAGAAGTGTGAGCTCATATCCTGTCAAACGTGCACTCGTGAGATACTGGGTTTTCGTCTGATTCAACAGGGCATCAACTGCATGGGGGACTAACACCAACAATTTGTGCGATAAAACTATTCCCTCACTCTGTCGTATAGCTACCGCTGTTGCTGCAACTGCTCGAAAGCACCCAGGTAACCCTCGTGCTACAGGGTCAAGAACTGCCGAGAAGTATGCGCATGGCCTTTGTTTGTCCCGTGTGCTTGCACTAACACTGATAATGCGCACCCATCTTTCTCGTGCACGTACAACGTGAAAATCTTTGTATAATCTGGTGTACCTAACACGGGTGCAGAACAAAGGCCTTGTCTCAATTGTTCAAAGGCATTTTGACATTCATCTGTCCCGTCAAGGGGCATTGGTGTTGTTTTGGACAGTAACGCTAACAAAGGTTTTATAATGTGCGAAAACCCCATGATCCACTGTCTGCAAAAGGACGTCAACCCTATGAAAGCACGTACATCTCTCTGCGTGCGGGGAATTGGTGTGTCTGAATTCGATCTGATGTTAATGCACGCCCCTCCTTAGACAAAAGATGACCGAGGTAGGTCACCTTGGGTCTACAGTATTGAAGCTTTTTCTTGGAAACCTTATGATTGTTCTGTGCCAAAAAGGAAAGCAAAGCAACTGTACTCTCCTCACATTGTGCATAAGAGTCTGCCGCTAGCAAAAGGTCATCGACGTACTGGATAAGGACAACCCCAGACTGTAACTCAAAAGAATCAAGCTGTCTTTTCAAAGCCTGGCTGTAGATACTTGGGCTCTCAGTGTAACCTTGAGGAACACGACAAAATCTATACGATTTATTATTTAACGTGAAGCCAAACAAATATCTGCTATCAGGGTGGACAGGAATAGAAAAGAACACATTTTTCAAGTCAATAACACTAAATGTTGTTGCCGTTGGTGGCACCAGTGTAAGCAATGTTGTGATGTCAGACACCACCGGGTATTGGGGAATGACAATTTTGTTAATTTCTCTCAAATCAGTAATAAAACGATAGACTTTGTCGCCAGTATCTTTCTTAAGAATCGGGAGAATAGGGCTGTTGCAAACATTGTAAGGAACCTCCTCCACCACTCCTGCAGTTATCAAATCTTGGACAATCTGTGTCAGGGCAATTTCACCTTCCCTGGAAATCTTATACTGTGGCACACGTGGCAAAGAGACTCCCTCCTTTACAGTAATTCGAATAGGTGGAATACACATCTCTCCCACATCCGTGTCTGAGGTCGCCCATAACGTGTGCGGGAGAGAGGCCAAAGCTGCAGTGTCTTGTATGGTACAAAACCTGTCCGATTCAGGGTAATTGTCATTCAAAATAACCCGCACTCCTTCGGGAGCGCAGCGTATCGTTGCTCGAAAGTATTTAAGCAAGTCAATGCCCAAGATGTTATCTGGTGTATGGGGAGATAGCAAAAATTGACCAAAACTGAAAAATCTATTGAGACAAAGTGCAAGGGGTTTTGACAATGGGCTAGGGGATGGTGTGCCATCAAACCCTACACATGTTATCATTTCGCCAGACAGGGGAGCCCTCGGAACCAAGTTTTTTTATAAAGCGCTACGAGTAGCTCCTGTGTCGACTAAAAACTGATCAGTAGAACCCAAAATGCCCGCTGATACATATGGACCTTTCTGATCTACCAGCACTTCAACTGATTCCGTACCCCATCCTACGCAGTCCTATGCATGCACATAATCCTGATGTTCCACATTCTCACCCTCCGATATCTGATATTGATTTTGTCTATCAAAAGTATTTCGTTCATCCTGACCACGGCCCCTCTCTTCAGCCCTTCCACGATCACCTCCGCCACCTCTCGCCCCCGAATAACTGCTCCTCGACCTTCCACCTCCTCGACCACGCTGACTACGTTGCTCACGAAGTACCGGACAATCTTCAGCCCAATGCCCAAACTCTTTACAATAGGCACATTGATCCTCCGCTATATCCGTACGACCATACGACGTATTGCCTCCACCTCGTCTACCCCTATCATTCCCTCTATTTTGTGTTCCACGAACCTGTGCCAACATCACCTTCGTTTTCAATTCTTTCGCTTTCTTATCAACACTTTCTTTAGCCTCCAATTCCTGCCGCTCATAATACTGAGCCATAGTTAACAAAGACGCAGGGGTCGCCGTGGCCCAGGAACTTTCACTCGATTTTAATCGTTTTGCAATCTCCGGTAGGAGATTAGCCACATACTTATCTACAAACAAATGCCTACCCGTATCATCTGTTAGCGATTGACCACTGTAATCGTGAAACGCCTCTTCGAAGCGTGTAAAGAAATCTGAAACCGTTTCATCTGACTTTTGCTTGCACAAAGCTAACATGGTCCAATCGATCTTTTTGGAAGGAACGAGCATTTTTAATTTAATCAAAATAGCCGCCGGGAGGTCTAGAATCAACTGACATGGCTTACATGCTGGTTCCCTTTCTAAATCTGCTTCGTTTATTTCTTTCCATGTTCCCCCAAGTATTGTTGCATCATTAGTTTTACGAGTTAATCTCCACATATCAGGCGGAAGAATTAACCCAAAAAACAAATCTATATCGACAAGAGTCATCACACAGGACAAAATAGCCCCTTCCACCCCTTCATAGAATGCTGCCGGATTTTTACGAAGGTCGGGCAAAGAATTTTTCAACACCATAACATCTGCTCTATTCCAAGGCGTATATACCCAATTATATATAAAATATCCCTTCGCATCCTTCGATGTTTTATCATCGTCTGTACCATCCCCTTTAGGTGGAACATACAAAGGTGCAGCTTCACGCATAGGTATAACATGCATTTTAGAACTCTTATCTGAACCCCGGAGAGAACACTCCTTAGACTGCCCAGTGGACTCCGGCCCGGACTCCTTATTCTTTTTCCGCTTGTCCCGCAATCTGGAAGTCTCATCCCGCAGCTGGATCAGTTGCTTGAAACATGTATCAACATCTGCAAGAACAAATATACCTTTATCTAGATTCTCATGGTGAACCGATACAGCCTTAGGTTCTAATATGGAATACGGACTAATGTTATGTTTATCCATTTTACAGAGAAAGATACCACACGTACCCATGTGTCTTTTGAAGGAATTTATATTGGCTGTAAATAATGGTTTTTCCGAATATTGGAATGCGTAAAATTGCAGATTAACTGGCGTTTTTTAGATTATTTTAAACAGATATTGGGTAAGACGATACGTATGATTACGGAGGTCTTGATGGTTAAGATACAATATGGGAGTATTTTGTAGGCTGTGGGGCATTTTTCGACCTCCTGTGATGATGTGTTTCCTTATATTTAATATGGTTTGGTATCATATGAAGCACTGTGCAGTTTCTCAATAACGATGGGGCTAATAACTACGAGTTACATTCGCGCCTAAGTTGTATAGTTTAATATTCGACGTGTCTGTTCAAATGAACACTGGTCCAGTGTCTTCCGTACTTCAACTAGATTTTAATTGCATATAATTTGAAGTTTTACTTGACGTACGTACCCCTAGCTATTTTATCTCTGAATTTGTGGCATTAATTACTTTGCAGTGATTACTATACCGCTCTCACCACACAACGAGGTTACCCTTCCGGGTTGGAAGTATCACCGGAGTTGGGGTAAGAACATCTTTTAGTTTGTCCTAAAGTCCCATAGGGGGTACCGAAATATTGGATAATGGATTACTAATACCATGACCTTTCAGTTTTTCTTCCTTTTTCTCTACCTGTCATATATGATTAGCCTAACTACTGAGGATTCAGCCATTGAGGTAGCTTATAATCTGTTACGCTTTGTCGCGTTCATGGGAAATACCTTGAGTTATAATGTGTATTGAAACAATTATCAAGAGAAAAAAATAATGTTTTTTATGTACAATCATCTAATGTGTTTAGATTTGACACGGGTGTCAATTTTCACTCTCTACCATGACGCATATATGTAATCAACCTTTTTTGGAAATATAAGTAAGATTTGGTCACTCACAAACTCTCAGTAGACCATTGAACTTAAGTAATTTATGGGTTCCTCACGATGAGGTGTTTCTGAATAAGAAATGTCACTTCTGGGTATACATTTTGTAAATCTATCGCTTGAACTTTTTAGGCAGGCTTGTCACTTAGGTCATCCATTTTATATTTTTTCCAGCCCTGAAGAGTTGTAGTAACTGTGTGTGTACAGTCCTACAACGAAACACCTGTCGGCTGGCTGTGAATTATCAATGATCTGTTGACCAAATAAAAGGTGATACTCATGAAACTCCAAGAACCGACTTTGGACAGATTTCTTTCCGATTTTGTGTATTATCACATTGTTGTATATATGTTGTTTGAGTGCGCAGGACTTTGTGTTAGTGTTGTTGGTAAGGATGCCAGCTGTGACATTTAAGGCTGTTTCAATTGCTTGAGATAGGTGCCTGATGGCTCGGCTGTTTGCCATCGGACCCCATAGTGGGACGAGTCCTTTTGCTGCCTCGAGGAATTGTGATGCGGCAGAGTCCGCTTGGTCTGTGTCTTTGGAACGAAGACCACCTCATACGGGGTCAGGCGGTGTTTGGTTGGGGTGGAACGCATTGATAGCAATGCCAATGGGAGTGCGTCGGGCCATTTCAACCCGATCGTGGTGACTATCTTTGCAAGTTTCAGTTTTAGTGTGGCGTTGTGTCTTTCTACCAGGCCCGCTGACTGGGGGTGGAAGACGGCATGGAACTTTTGCTTTACCCCCAACCCCTTCAGTATGTTCTGTATGACTCCTGCTATGAAGTGGGGGCCATTGACGCTCTATAAAATTCTACCAAGGCCATATCGGGGGAAGAACTCCTTCAGTAACACCTTTGCAGTAGCTAAGGCGGTGTAGTTGCGGGTGGGGTATGCCTCCACCCATTTGCTGAAGGCGCACACAATCACTAGAACATATTTTAGGCCATGGCACCTCTCTAGTTGGATGTAATCCATTTGGAGGACTTCAAAGGGATGGTCAGTGACTCCAAACCCTCCCCGTGGTACTACTGTCCCTTTCCCTGGGTTGTGTTGCAGGCAGACTATGCATTGTTGCACTAGGTGTTTTGCCGATTCTGCTATCTTTCGTTATGCCATACTCTGGTTATTAGTTTGGTCATGGGGGCAGATCCTATGTGCGCAGGTAAATGTGCCATGGTCAATATGGGGATCAGATAGGCATTGGGTAGCAGCCATTTGTTTCCGTCTTTTGTCCTCCAGCAGCCTTCCTCGTCTTTTAGTCCAAACCGTGCCCACTCGGTCAGTTCTTCTTGTGTGCCTGTCGTTTGTATGTCCCTTACAGTTGTTCTAGCGTCAGTCCGTTGTTCAGCTTGTGACTTGGTCACGTACATTCGTGTTGTGGTTCTGTCCTTGGCTGTGGATCGGGCAGTAACGTCGGCTAGTGCATTTCCCTGTCCAATGAGATCAGTCACTTTCTTATGTGCTTGGCATTTAGTCACTGCTAGCTGCTTGGGGAGGAGGATTGCTTCTGTCAAGGCGGAGACTAGATTTCCATGCAGGATGGGTGTGCCGTGTGAAGTCAGGAACCTTCTTTCTCTCCACAGGAGCCCAAAATGGTGAACCACCCCAAAGGCGTATTGACTGTCCGTGTAGATGTTTACTGCCGTCCCAGCTGCTAAAATGCATGCTCGTGTGAGGGCAATGAGTTCTGCTTCTTGGGCGGATCGTTGGGCAATGCTGGCTGTTTCTAGAATGGTTTGGGCAGTGTCTCTGAGATCCACTCTACTCTTTGTTTGTTCATCAGTGAGTGTCACGCAATCGTGCAGTGGTGTCACACTAGGGTCATTTTCGGGTAGGGGTAGCAATGTGTCTGGATTGAGAGTGGTGCATCGCTTCAGAGTGATGTGT
Source organism: Lissotriton vulgaris (assembly GCF_964263255.1). Taxonomy (NCBI): domain Eukaryota; kingdom Metazoa; phylum Chordata; class Amphibia; order Caudata; family Salamandridae; genus Lissotriton; species Lissotriton vulgaris. Next base: position 41,918 of record NW_028246081.1, on the reverse strand, counting down.
GGTGCCAGCAGGGTCAACTCGTAGCCTTTTTGTCGGGTGCTAGTCAAGTGTTGGGTTTTGGTCTGGTTGAGTAGTGTGTCGACTACATGAGGCACTAACACAGTGATTGAGTTGGAGAGCACTATTCCTTCGCTCTGGCGTATGGACACTGCTGCAGCTGCCATAGCGCGCAAGCACGCTGGCAGCGCTCTAGCTACTGGGTCGAGGGTGGCAGAGAAATATGCACAAGGGCGATGTTTGTGACCAATTGACTGTGTTAAGACGGATAATGCACATCCCTCCCTTTCATGTGTGTAGAGAAAGAATAGTTTGGAGTAGTCTGGGGTTCCTAGAACAAGTGCCGAACAAAGGGCATCCCGTAATTCTTTGAATGCTGGCTGGCATTCGGGTGTCCAGGGGAGAGGTGAGGGGATGTCTTTGGCTAGGAGGGAGAGAAGGGGTTTAACAATGAGGCTAAAGTTCGGCAACCATTGTCGACAGAATGAGGTGAGACCTATCAAAGAGTGGACTTGTTTCTGATTTTTGGGAACGGGAGTGTCTAGTATTGTCTGGATCCTGTCGGGTGTGAGTTTCCTCACTTCTTTCGATAAGAGGTGACCTAAATAGGTTACCTGTGGTTTGCAGAACTGCAATTTCTTTCGGGAAACCTTGAGACCATTTTCTGCAAGGAAATGTAGTAGTTGGATGGTGGCCGTGAAGACTATTAGAGTGGTGTCTGCTGCTAGAAGGATATTGTCTACATATTGTGTCAACGCCACCCCGTCTGGCAATTGTACGGCGTCCAACTGTCTTTTGAGCACCTGGCTAGAGATGCTTGCGCTCTCTGTGTTCCACTGGGGTGCTCTACAAAATCTATATGAGCGGGATCTTAGGGTAAATATGAAAAGGTAGCAGCTGTCTTGGTGAATAGGTATGGAGAAGAAGGCATTTTTGAGATCGATGATGGTGAAAGTGGTAGCAGTGGACGGAATTAGGGTCAGGATGGTGGTGATGTCAGAAACTACTGGGTACTGTGGCACTACAATTTTGTTTATCTCCCGCAGGTCGATAATAAAGCGGTAGGCTTTCCCATCTCCCTCTCCCTGTCTCTTTATGATCGGTAAAATAGGACTGTTACAAACATTGCTCACTACCTCTTCTACTACACCTGCCTCTACCAGTGAGTATATGATTTCGGTCAGTGCTTTCTCACCCTCTGGCGATATCTTGTACTGCGGTACTTTCGGTAAAGTTGCATCTTGTCGTATTGTCACGTGTACTTGGTCAATCATCATTCGTCCTACGTCTGAATCAGCCCTAGCCCACAGATGTGATGGCAAAATGTCCAGTAGGGATGTGTCTGTCTTGGAAATGGGATACATGTGTTGGGAAGGATCATCTCTCGGGTGTTGGTGGTTGTCAGATAAGATGACCCGTACCCCATCCGGTGAACATCTGATAGTTGCACGGAAATGTTTCAACAGATCGAGACCCATAATGGCGTCTGGGGTGTTGGAAGAGAGAAGGAATGTTGTCTCGATGATATTGGTCAAAGGGATGGTGGAGGGAATACCGTCAAATCCTATTGAAGTCACATGTGAGCCAGACAAGGGTGCCCTTGGAATCAGTCGTTTGTATAGTGCACTACGTGTTGCTCCTGTGTCTACCAAAAATGGCGACTCTGTGCCCAGAACCTTTGCGGTAACATAAGGGCATTGCGGATCAACATAGAGCTCGACTGGATCCCTCCCTTGCCCTTGGCTGTCCTACGCAAAGTCGTACGTGTTGTCATAATCTGACTGTTGGTATTGATTCTGTCTGGGATGATCAAATGCGTTCGCTCTTCCTGGCCTTTCCACGCTAGCTTCATTTGTGTAACCTCTCCCACGTCCGCTTCATTTCTGTCCGCTTATTATTTCCCTCACCCCTCTGACCCTACTGATTCCTAGCAGAATCGGGCATTGGGATTTCCAGTGTCCGTACTCCTTACAAAACGCGCATTGATCCTGTCGTAAATCTTGACGTCCTGTATATGGCGTCGATGAACTACATCTGGGCGGCTGCGTCCTAGGGGTATTCTGCTGGTATCCTCCCTTATATTGCTCCATTCCTGTATTCACCCCTTGAAGCTGCGCTATCATTACCCTTTCCTTCAAGCCCTTCTTTTTCTTTTCTGTAGCACTATCAATTTCATTTTTTTGGTGTTCATAGTACTGGGCCATCTGGAGGATGGCCGCTGGTTTCGCAGGTCTGCAGCTTCTGCGATACTTCCGGTAGCAGTCCCTTAACATAATTCTGTACAAACAAGTGGTGTCCGGTTGCGGTGGACATGTCTTGTCCGCTGTAATTGGAGAACACTGTTTCGAATCTGGAGAAATACTCCGAGACATCCTCTTGTGGTTTCTGGCGGCACGCGATTACAATGGACCAGTCGATCTTTTTCTCCGGGATCATAGTTTTTACTTTCTGTACTATCTTGTCGGGAGATCTAATATAGTTTTTACCGGTTTCTGACCAGGGTTTCGCTGCTTGTCTAGAACACCGAGTTGTTCCCTGGTGTGGCCGAGCAGCTCTGTGTGGTCTATTTTCCTAATTTGTTTCCACCATCCGCTGGCAGACATAGCCCAAAGAATAAGTCGATGTCGGCGAGTGTCATGATGGTTGATCCCAGAGCGGTACCTAATTCTGTGTAAAATGCGGTGGGATTCTTACGTAAATCCGGCGAAGATTTACGGAACGTTAGAATGTCCTGTCTGTTCCATGGCTGATATACCCAACTGTAGACCGCCCTTCCTTTAGCGTCCTTATGGTTTATATCATCATTGTTCCCTTGTCCTCTAGGGGGGACCCAATAAGGGGCAGCCTCCTTTATTGGCATAATGTTATCTGGTTTTTCTATCGGGGGCCCTGTCATTATAGATGTCTTGTCCTTAACTGCCCATCCTTGTTCTATGAGATGGAGGAATACCTCTAGTGTGTACGAGAAGAGTTCCGCCACGTCACAGTCATTTTCATCTCCCGTATCTACTTTCCTATAAAGAGCAATTAGTCGTTCGGGCCCTACATCCTTGTACTTTTCTTCGTAAGCAGTGAGAGTGTGATAACAGAGACGCACAATGAAGTGTCACTTGTGGTTTTCGACATAGGAGTTGCATATGTCGGTTATATACTCTTCGGTCTCTTTCCTATCTACAAGTGTTTTAACTATTTTATCGATGCCTGCTTGTTCGTTTTTACTTAATCGTGGGATCCTCGGCAACCCTTTCTCTTTTGATTCAACTCCTACTGACGCGTTTTTTGATGAGGCATTAGGCACAAGAGACTCGGTCGGTGCAGAGGCTATGGGGACCAAGCAATGGTGCTGCCTTCGACTATGTTTTGGGATTCATGACGTTGTACTACAGGATGAATGGGGGCATAAGGAGGTGGCATGTAGATGATCGGAGGACCTAATAACAAATCGTCATCTACTTTTTGTTTCGTTGGTATCTCGGGGTAAAGAGTCGAGGGCGTTCTAACAGGGTATTGACCTGAAATCATTGACTCTTGTTCCTTTCTATCAGTTTCTCTTTCTTTTATGTCTTCTTCTAACTTTTTACAAGCTTCATGAGCTGATTTTCGCATCTCTCTATCAAATCTGGCGTTGTTTCTTTTCTTTCGTTGGGCTGCTTCTTTCTGCCACAAACCAAAACTGTCAAGCATGGCTGGCGTAGTTTTCTTTTTGTGAAGAGCTATTTCTAGCGTTTCTGTATTATCGGGGTTGAAAGATTCCGTCAGTGGCCACTGATTTTCCCGGTCCTTCCTAGTGCATTTATGCCATAGTTTACTATAAGCTACAGTGGCTAATCCATATTTTACGTACATGTCCTTATTAGGGGTGCCTTCCGGCGGTGCCGGATGACTAACCTCTAATAAACGGTCCGGTCCAAAACAATTACCAAACAATCTAGAGAAAACAGGCATGACGTATTAAAGGTCAAAGCGAATATCTCAAACAATCAATGTTAGGCAAAAAGCCTGCACTACCTGTCCTTCGCTGTCTGCAAAGAGAGAGAATATTCCTTCTTCTCTGTTGTTTGCAAGCAGGGAATGTCTCAAATAACTTTAAAGGGGAATACTAGTATTCGATCAAACTATTCAAACAATCAATCAATCAAATAAATTGAAACCGATTTTTCACGACCTTACCCGGACCGTATGGACAGGTCTTCGTCTTCCCCTTCCAGCGCCCGTTTGTCCTCTTACTCCAACAATCAGTGCGGCATTCCTGTAAGGTCCCAGTCAGGACCGCAGGTCACTCGAGAGAGGTCCGTTCGGAATCGATGAAGTTCAGTTGATCGGCAGCCAGACGAGGGTCTCTTTTAGGCAGATATGTCGTTAGGACCTCTCTACCGGACCCACGTGTCGCTGATGGGCCCCGACGTTGGTGCGCCAATTGTGAAAAGCAGCAAATCTCCTGAGACCACCTATGCTGCCCGGCGCAAAACACCTTTTATTCACCTTATAGATATCTATCAAAATAACGAGGCGGGCGCTGGCAACTGAAAGGCAAGAAACAGGTTTATTACTCCAGAGGAGAACACATCAACTCAGACACCGGGATGTCGTCGGGAGGTGCTCTAATTGCATCCACGTGGTTTGGTCTTTTATACAAATTGCACCAGTTTATTAGCATGGTAAAACATTCTTGGAATCCCCACCTCAGGCAGGTTCTCACACAAACCCAGCAGCAATTGTCCCCCACCCAGATCTAACAGATGATCGTTATCTCGCAGCTGGACATTCTGACAGGATCTAAAAACACGTGTAATCGGTCAGATCTAAGGGTTCATGTCATTGATGAAATCAGGCCCCTTTGTCAGTGAAACAAGCCCTGCCGTGTGTGGGTAATGAACCATGTCCACAGGGGTCGGTTAGTGCCTGGGATCGGCTTGAGTAGCCAGGTGCGGTGAAGGAGGTTATCAAAAGGGCTTGCCCGTGCATGGAGGATGAAAGGACAAACGGGTTTGGTACGGGAAGTGACTCTGGGGCTTTGTCATGATGACAAGGTTTTACAACCCCAGTACATTTGTTCAAGCTTGGTCAGAGCGCTGGGGGATGATAGCGAGCTCGGGTTGACACATAGGTGACCAGGAAGGTACAAAATGGCCGCGATGTCTAAAATGGTTGCAGCTTTCACGCACGCATAGGCCCTCGCTAAAAAAGATGGCACAGGCAATGTTCATGTTTGTCGATTGAAGCCCAGGCCGGGCTTCAATCAATCAATCAATCATAGCCTTTGTAATGCGCACTACATACCTGTGAGGGTCTAAAGGCAATAAGGGGTGTGCTGCTACTGTTCGAAGAGCCAGGTTTTGAGGAGTCTCCTGAAGTTTAGAATGTCTTCCGACTGCCATAGGTGGATGGGGAGGGTGTTCCACATCTTGGCGGCGAGGTGGGAGAATGATCTGCCACCTGCGGTCATTCTTCAAATGCAGGCGACGGTGGCGAGGGCGTGGTCTGCGGAGTGGGGCTGGTGGGCGGGATTGTAGAGGCTGAGCCGTCTGTAGAGGTACGCTGGTCCAGTGTCATGGAGTGCCTTGTGTGCGTGGGTGAGGAGCTTAAAGGTTATTCTCTTGTTGATGGGGAGCCAGTGCATGTCATTCAGCTGGGGTGTGATGTGGCCGCGATGGGAGATGTCGAGGATCAGGCATGCTGAGGCGTTCTGGATGCATTGGAGTCATTTCAGGAGTTTGGCTGGGGCTCCTGGGTAGAGTGCGTTGCCGTAGTCCAGTCTGCTGCTGACGAGGGCATGGGAGACCGCCCTTCTAGTTTTGGTGGGGGGCCACTTGAAGATCCTGCGAAGCATGCGGAGAGTGTTGAAGCAGGAGGAGACAGCGTTGACCTGCTTTGTCATGGAGAGTGTGGAGTCAAGGATGACCCCTAGGTTTCGTGCGTGGTTGGTGGGTGTAGGGGGGCTCCTAGTGCCGTTGTCCACCAGGAGTCATTCCAGGCCAAGGGGGTGGAGCCGAGGATGAGGACCTCCGTCTTGTCCGAATTTAGCTTCAGTCGGCTGTTCCTCATCCAGTCGGCGATGGCCTTCATTCCTTCGTGGAGGTTGGTTTTGGCGGTGTGGGGGTCTTTGGTGAGCGAGAAGATCAGCTGGTTGTCGTCGGCATTGGAGATGATGTTTAGGTCATGCTGTTAGGCGACGTGGGCGAGTGGTGCCATATAGACGTTGAACAAGAGAGATGAGCCTTGGGGTACGCTGCAGATGATCTCGGTGGCTTCGGAGCGGAAGGGGGAGGCTGACGCTCTAGGTTGTCCCGGAGAGGAAGGAGGTGATCAGTCCAGGGCCTTCTCTTGGATTACAGCATTGTGGAGGTGTGCTCTTAGTGTGCGGTGGCAGACTGTGTCAAAAGAGGCTGACACGTCCAGGAGGATGATGGCCGCGTTTTCTCAGTTGTCGAGCATGATATCGTCGGTGGCGGTGATGAGGGCAGTTTCGGTGCTGTGGTTGCTCGGAACCCTGACTGGGATGGGTCCAGGATGTTGTTCTCTTCAAGGAAGCTGGTCAGTTGTATGTTGACAGCCTTTTCGATTACCTTCTCTGGGAACGGGAGCAGGGAGATGGGCCGGAAGTTCTTGAGGTCCTTGGGGTCCGCCTTGGGTTTCTTTAGTAGGGCGTTGATCTCTGCATGCTTCCAGCTCTCCGGGAAGGTCGCTGTCTCGAAGGAGATGTTGATGGTTTTCCGGAGGTGGGGTGCGATGGTGCTGTTGGCTTTGTTGTAGATGTGCTGTGGGCAGGGGTCTTCCGGGGATCTGGAGTGGACGGTGTTCATAATCTTGATGGTGTCGTTGTCGTTGATGTTGTCAAGGTGCGCAGGGGGTTGATGCGGGTGGTGGTCATGGGAGCGGTGGTGTAGGCTGTTGCCGGGGTGGTGACGGCATCGAAGGTGTTGTGGATGTCTTCATTCCTCTTCAGAACATTCAGAACATTCACTCCTGTTCCCAGGACTGTACATCCTGTGTAACACCCTTTGGTACCTATAGATTTCTAAGAATGTCTTTCGGACTGATTTCTGCAGCTACAGTTTTTCAGGGAGCGATGAAGGGCATTCTTGCAGGCCTTCAGGATGTCAAGGTGTACCCAGATGATGTGCTTATCTTTGGTGTGGATCTTGAGGAGCATGATGGGAGGCTGAGGTCAGTATTGAAGAAGTTACGTGATGCTGACCTCACCCTTAGGGCTGACCAAATTTGATGTCAAAGAATTAAAGTACCTAGGGCATTTTGTGTTTGCTGCAGGCATCAAACCCAGACTCATTGGTAAACACCCTTTGTAATTTGCGCACCCCTTTAAACAAAGAAGAGTTTGTAAAGTTTCTGGGCATGGCTGAATTTTATCACAAATTTGTTCTGAACTTTGCAGGGAAAACCGCCAGTTTGAAGTCTCTCCTCAAGAAGGGAAGCACATTTGTTTGGTCCAAGGGCTGTGAGGAAGAGTTTGAGTGCATTAAGAAACATCTGAATAAAACACCTTGTCTAGGAGGTTTTGACCCCACAAAGGTATCTTATCTCATGATTGATGCCAGATCAAAGGAGTTAGGGGCAGTTCTTTCGCAGAAGGTTGATATGGAGGATAAAATGATTATTTTCATCTCTAGGCCCTTGAGGGGAGCTGAATGCAACTGTTCTGTTGTGGAAAAAGAAGCTCTGGGTGCTTTCTGGGCGGTGCGCAAGCTGAGAAAGGTTTTGTGGGGGAAAAGATTCAGAATTCTTACTGACTATAAACCTCTTAGGGAGGTCTTCTCCAAGAAAGGCATTGACTTTGTCTCCCATGGGATACGGAAGTGGATTGTGGCTCCACAGGTCTGGCAGGCTTTCTGTCAATACTCGGGGTGTGGAGTGTGAAACGACAGATGATGTTGAGTGGTTTGGAGGTGAAGAACTGGAGGAAGAAATTAATGTGTGTGTGATTATTGAAGGGTTGATTTCCGAGAGAGAGTGGAGGGATCATCACATGATCGATTTAGACTTGGTGGAAAGTCCTAACCATGGTCACAGGTGGTTGGTGTTAGAAGAAGGACTGTGAAGAGGTCATCAAAGGCTTTTGGCGAGTGAGGGAAGATCTGACAGTGGAGGATGGTCTCCTCATGCATGGTAGTAAGTTGGTTGCACCCCTTGAAGTAAGGGATAAGCTAGTAAAGAATGCTCACACCTCGCACATTGGCATTGACATGACAAAGAAAAGGATCAGGGAAGCATATCGGTGCACTGCCATGGATGTACATGTAGAGAGGTTGGTGCGTTAATGTGCTGAATATGTGTGTTGTGACATGATATTGAAGTCCAGATGCAACCCATGGTTTTTAGAGAACAGGCTACTGGTCCTTTTAGTCTCAAAATCCCTATTTGCGTAATGCTTCCTGTCACATGATGTCATAAGTATGTTAGGTTAGCATTGCGTGGCTAAATAGATATGATTCGCATTTCATGTTATACAACCCACTTAGCTATCTGAGTATTGAGTAGGCCCCTATGTATACTTGTGACTCCATTTGCTTTTGAAGTTCCTATTAGGTTGCTTTAACTAGGCTCGAAGGAGGCCGCAAAATGTTCAGGTTGCTTGCCTCAGCAAAATACTGCATTTCGTTATTGTTTTCTGCCTGCCTTTCCAAGGCCGCTTTCTGATGTACTAATGAATAAGCCATTCTGTGTGTAATGTTTATCTGTAGGGAGGTTTCTGCTCTCACGTTAAGGATATGCTGAGACCCAGCACCATGGCCTTGAACCCCTGATAGTATGCCCATCTGGCGAGGTGTTAGCTCATCCTACTGTGCCCGCCTTGTTCCATGTTCAGCCTGAGCTGTTAGTTTTCCATTGTGGGCGTGGTTGGGGGTTTCTTGGAGGGATAATTGTGCATTACTGACCGTTAGGGGTCAGTCCCTCAGCGAACACCACAGGGTATGAGTCAGACTGGGCTCGCTCTGCAGAGATATGTTAATAAAGTACGTTTGTATTCTCCGCTGTCTGACCGACTCTTCATTTGGGAAGGCATAGTAGGTGGTTGTGTATATAACCCGTGGGGCCCTTTTTGGCCCTGTCCTTCAGTTGATGGCTGAACAGGGACCCCATAAATTTGTGGCCCCCTCACCCATCAGCTGGTGGCAGGGGTCAGGGTGGTGTCTGGTCTGTTGGGCGGATTGTGACCCCACATCTGAAGACCGAGCTTGGTTCTCGCAGCTGCCCCACCCTTCAGATCGGGCGGATCCGTGGCTAGTGGTCACCAGCTGGGATCCTGAGAAGGCAAACCCTGGATTTGACTGTTTGGTCCGGAGATTCGTCAGTGGAGAATAATTTGCCTCACTCTGAGTGCACCAGGTGAGTGCTTTGTTTCTTTGGTTCTTTGTCCTTTGGTTCTGTGGAAGTGGCACCACATTTAAATGACACTGGCCTGTGGGCAGTGCCTGGTAACTTTCTTCGGACCGTCTTGAACGACACCAGTCGACGGGCTGAGTGCCTTGAACGGCAGTCTGTGGATGACCCAAAGGTGTGATGATAGTGTGCGAAAGTGATCTGTTCTGGCATGGAGAGTTTATTTTTTAACGCTGTTTGCTTGCGGGGAAGTGTTTGTAACAGATTGCTCATTAGTAACAGAATTTTGCAGTGTCTTGGTGGGTCTGCGGACCCTTGAGGGACACAGAGTGCTTGTGAGTGGTCTACAGGACCAACTGGTAATTGGCTTCTTGAAAAGGTCCCGGGCCATTTGCAGACAATCTGCCAGGCCAACTGGGAATTCGGTCCTTGCTTGAAAATGTCTGGGTTAGAACCTGTCCTCTTGAACTTGGAATAGTCTTTGGATTGTGGAGTATGGTTTTTGAACAGTGTGGGTCTTTTTAAAGTGGTGATGCCTTGTTTTAGTAAATGTATGTGTTTTGGATGCCAATGCTGTTTTTCTGTTGCCCGATTGGAAGAGAGCCAGCCTGCACCTCCGGAGGGTACCCCGAATTTTGACATATACATCAAACATGGTATTGGTCCTAATATGTTTAGCACGCTGTGGCATAAGTATACGAGAGACAATGCCAACCTGCAATGGCAACTTACTGGCTCATTTAATGAACAAAAATTGGGTTTCTTGCAAGATAAATTGTTTGCTAAGAAAAGCAGGCAGTCAATGTTTGATTCGGTAAGAGTGTGACAGAAGGAAGCAAAACAAAAACGTATGAGAGCAGAAAAGGAGGAAAGGAAGTAACAGTAGCAAAGAATTACGCAGAAAGTAGTGGCATGTGAGAGAGGGAAGATAAAGTAAGGAATAGAATGTGCCGACAGGAAGTTTCATTTGCAAACTGACAAATGTTATATTACTATGGAAGAAAAGGACGATTTTCTTGAAGAAATATTGGATTCTTGTCCGCCACCCCTTATGCCCCTGACAAATATATCCAATAGTCCAGACATCTTCGTCCGCAACCTCTGGGTCTGCCCCCTCCGGCTCCCCTGTACCTAGCTCTGTTGCGTCAGCTCCGAGTGCGCTCGCCCTCTCCCCGCCTTGTCACGTTGGAAGGGTGGGAGCGCTCGGTTCTCTTGTTTTGCCTACTATCTTGTCTGATGATGCTGCCTCAGCCGCTACTATCCCTTTCACCCCTGTAGTGCTATCACCTCATGCCATGGTACCTGTCTTCGCATCTGCTCTTTCTTCTTTGAATGGGACACCCCATACATTGCCGAATGTGGATACGCCTGTGCGTGGAATGTTTGAGGGGGATTGGACAGCAGCACGCCATCGTATAGAGAAGGTGTTGTTGGGTTCTTCTGTCGGTACTGAAGTAAAGAAGATGGTGGTGAATCAAGTGGCCCTGTGGGGTGGGAATGCGATTTATACTGTGGAAGACATGTGGAGTGTGATGAAAGATTATGAGCCATTTTTGCAGCAACTTGCTCTTAAGCACATGCCGACCACATTGATAGCATTATGAGAACAAGTTTACAGGGGTGTCGCACCACAAGCTATTTATGACATACAGGTCAGGGTGTATGCTACTGCTATGGCCCCAGGTGAAGTTTTTAGTAATGTGAGGATATTAGTAAGTGATCGAGAACGGCCGCCTCAAAAGGTTCCAACAGGAGGGACGCTGCACCCTATGAGGGAAGCTCATCCCATATCATCCCGAAGTACCTGAGCTGAGTGATTCCACAAACACAGTAATTAGACAGTGGGTGGACGCTTGATTTCAATAACAATGGATAAATACTCCTTCGAAGAGGAATGAGGTCCTATCTTTAAAGAGCCGGTTGCCTGATCCTAGCCTCCTCCACAATAATGACGTTAGCTGACACAGAGTTATTTTTTAGACTGTTGGTACTGGTAGATACCTGGCAACAGGTATATACGCAGGATCATGCGCTGGAACTGGGGGGACATGGGATGAAATAAAGGTGTGGGACAAGGAGTGCAAGCCCGGTGACAAGTAAAAAACAGAGTTGATGGCATTGCGGGTAGGATTATAACGTACATGCACTACCTTATCCCGCTGAGGAAGGTGGACTGGGATAAGTTGACTGCATGTCGTCAGAAAAAGGATGAGAGCATATCAGATTACTTTACTATGTTTGAGGGGGTGTTTATGGATTTGATAATATATTTAACCCCTTCGATGCTCATGAAGTAACGGTTCCGTCATGAGCGTCGGTTGGCCTGTGCTCATGACAGAACCGTTCCGTCATGAGCCCGTTGGCTCATTAGAACCTTCAGCACAGCGCGAAAATTCGCACCGCGCTGAAGGTGATAATGTCTTGATAATATGCTCCATAGAGACAATGAGGATAAGGAGAAAGTGGAGAAAAAGACAAAGGATTTAAAGACAAGGGTTTTGCTGCAGCAGATTGCGAGGTAGGGGTTAGGGGCTAGTCCAGAGACCACCTCCCTCAAACAGTCACAGGGCTGGTAGAGGTGGTGGTTCCGGCTCACCCATTGGGTACAACCAGTGTGCGTACTGTAATTAAGATGGGCATTGGCGGAATGAGTGCCTGGAATTGGGGCAGAACAACGCAGCACAGAGAGGCCGCGGGTTTTGAGGAAGAGAAGGAGGAGGAGGTGGTGGCCGGTAACAGATGCAGTCAGAGAATGCTTCAGGATATAGACAGAGTGGGATTTATTTTGATGCCCCTGAGAGCAGACAGTACTATAATGAGGACTACGATATGGATGAGGTGACGGGGCTGTCTCACAACTAGGGCAGCCAACGACAGAGCAAGGGACCAGTTCCGTTGCCTGTCGATCAGTGCGGACCTTATATCACGGCTGATTTGCAGGGCGCCATAGAGAAATGTTTGTTTGATATGGGAGCTATGAATAGATCTGTTTCCTGTACACTGCTCTCTGTCTGGGCAAAATAATATTTCGGTTGGGTTTTCAGGTGTGCTAGTTGTCAGCCCCATTTCTAAACTGCTTGCTTTGACTTTCGGTCCTTTTACTCTCTACTCACCATTTTTATTGACAATGAATGGTGGTGAAACTGTAATGGGACTAGATCTGTTAAAAAGGTTGCACGCAGCAATGTCTTGCTCTCCAGATGGCGTCTTTATGACAATTGGGCCTAGATGGCCCCTACAAAACAATGTCTTTCACAAGGGGTGCGACAACCAGGAAATTACCTTTGTTTGCGGGCTGTTAGAAGACTTCTGCTGTCTGTCCGCCCAGCTCAACTGCTACCTTTCGCGACACCCGCTTCGCGGATGCCGCTCAACTACTCCCTGAGCCCCTCCCTTCCTGGTGTGAGCGGCTCCGCAGTCGGCGGAGAGCACACGCGCTCCCAGCACAGGACGGGCCAGGTCGAGCACTCAGGAGATAGAGTCCAGCGCGTGGAGCCTACCGGGGGACTGCGAGGACCAGCATCCTCAGCGTCACACAGCTGGTGCCTCTTCCCCCGGCGGCCACGCCCCCAGCCTCCAGCTTTATCAGCATTTGTGAACTTTGGCTGAGTGGGTGCCACAACCAGGAAATTACCTTTGTTTGCGGGCTGTTAGAAGACTTCTGCTGTCTGTACGCCAAGCTCTACTGCTACCTTTCGCGACACCCGCTCAGCTACTCCCTGAGCCCCTCCCTTCCTGGTGTTAGACAATCTGCAGAGGCCATCTGGGCGCTAAAAACTAACACCTCTGAGGTGTTTGTAGTGAGTATAGCTAAGTACCTGGGGTGGGCTTGGATCATCAGGTCAAAACATCTGTCAAATTCTTGATAGTGTCCTCTGCCGCCCCACTATAAGGTTACTTGTATTTCTGCTGTAAACATACGACTGCACCATAAGCACCCTATATTTGGAATGTTTTTTTATTAAATGTTTGCGATTCGAATGTATTTGCTAAACCTTTATGTTTATATCAGGTTTCTCATTTAAGATGTTTAATACTTTTTTAACTTATTTTAATAATTTCTGGTTTAGTTTAGTATTGTATAGTCTACCTTAGTTTAATTCATTTTAATCTGATTTTTTTATTAGTGTTGCACTGTATTGTCTATAAAATCGAATTTAGCTGTTGCTGTAGTGACATTTTAACCAATAAGAATTACAATTGTAAGGATCAGATTACCTAAAAACAAGTAATTTATTTATTAATGTGTGTTACAATGTGTCTTTTATGATTTATTTTTAAATCGAAATAAAGAGTTGAAACCTTTCACAAGGTGCGCCCCTCCCAATAGAATTTGACGGTGTCCCACATACGCTGTGGGCCACAGGAGACACAGATGAGGGGCTGCTCCAGATCCCACCAGTGTCTATAAATATGAAGGATAATGTTAAACTGCCCCGTATTCCCCAGTGTAAGATTTCCCAAGCAGGAGAAAAGGCCCTATTGCAGATTATACAGGATTTGATTAAGACTGGAGTAGTGGAAGAGACAGTGTCTAATGTATGTATTAGCCATAATCTTCCCATTCTTAAATAGGCCCCTTCGGACTCTTCTGGTGTCCAATCAGATATGTACCGCTTTGTGATTGACCTGAGACAGGTTAATAAAATTGTGATCCCTCAGTATCCTGCGGTTCCAACTGCAATATTGACAATGATTCCCCCCTCGGCAAAATCATTTTCTGTTATCGATTTAAAGAATGCTTTTTTCAGCATCCAAATACATCCAGACAGCAGGTCGCTTTTCAGCTTTGCTATAGCTGGTCGAAGTTTTAGATTATGTTGTGCTCCACAAGGCTATACAGAAAGCCCTAGTATTTATAGTCATGCTTTAAAAGCCCAATTGGATTCACTGGAATTTGCTTCTGGTAATGTTTTGTTCCAGTATGTTGATGACCTCATAGCATCAGACACTGAGGAGGGCTGCAAAGAGGCCACGGTTAAATTATTGCATCATTTGGCATGCCACGGACACAAGTTGTCCCTTTTGAATTTTCAGTATTATCGACAGGGGGTCACCTACTTAGGTCACCTACTGTTGACAGAGGGTCACAGACTAACAACTGAACGTATTGCTGCTATTAACAGTATGGCTGTTCCTAGGACCCAACATGAGGTACGCATGTCTATAGGGATAACATCGTATTGTCGCCACTGAATCCAAATTATTCCTTACTAACGAACCCCTTCTTTAGTTTAGTTTAGTTTTGCATTTCTAGCGCACAACAGCTACCCACAAAGGGTTTCCCGGCGTGAATTTGTGAAAAAATTAATGTAGGGCTAAGGTCAGGGGGAATGTCTAGATGTTGAATAACCAGATTTTTAAAGCTTTACAAAATTTCATGTAGTTAATCTCATTGCATACCGGGAAAGGCAAGGAATTCCATAGCCGAGCCCCGAGATAGGAGAAAGATTTGCCGCCCATACGAGAGAGCTTGAATTTAGGGATGACAAACTTTTTTTTTTGATGTGGAAGAGCGGAGAGTGCGGGACGGGCAATAAGGGTGAACGAACGAGTGGAGATATATTTGGGGCCGAGCCAGTATTAATTTTATGCATAAAACAGAGTGCTTTAAATTTGATTTGGTTTTCGACCCTAAGCCTGTGAAGGTCACGAAGGTATCGGGTAGTGGGAGTGGCTCTGGGGATTTTATATTGCAATCTAGCTGCAGAATTATGGATAAACTGCAATCTTCAGATGGTTGCTTTTTTTTTGCCTAGGTAGAGTACATTGCCATAGTCAATCCTGGAAGTAATCAAGGCATTGACTATGGTTTTCTGAGTAGACTCAGGTAGCATCCAGCAGATCTTCTTTAGCCACTTTAAGATTGCAAAACATGTGGCTGAAGTTTTTACAGTTTGCTGGTGCATATTGAGGGAGTCATCAATGACGATGACTAAGTTGCGCGCCTGTGAGACTGGGACGGGAAACGTGCCCGTTTCCTAGGCCAATGATGGGGGCCCCACAGGTTTTTATTTTTACCGAGAATAATGACTTCGTTTTTTTCCCCATTTAATTTGAGGAAATTATCCTGCATCCATCCTGCTATTTTAGTAAGACCTATTTTGAGTGTGGAGGGAGTATCAGTATTCTCAGAAGAGAGGGAAAAGATCAACTGGGAGTCGTCGGCATATGAATACATCAATAGGCCTGAGTCCTTCACCACCTTTACTAAGGGGCTCATATATAGATTGAACAATAGTGGGCTGAGTATGGAGCCCTGAGGTACACCATGTTCAAAGACACGAGTGTTGGAGCTGGC
This sequence comes from Lissotriton vulgaris, assembly GCF_964263255.1. Classification (NCBI taxonomy): domain Eukaryota; kingdom Metazoa; phylum Chordata; class Amphibia; order Caudata; family Salamandridae; genus Lissotriton; species Lissotriton vulgaris. Next base: position 26,281 of record NW_028246081.1, on the reverse strand, counting down.
GTATTGAGAGAAAACTTGGAAAGTACGTTCCGTCAGAAAGGAGATGAGCCAGTTGAGTGCCCAATCGCAGATACCTAGCACCCGCAGTGTGTTAATTAATACAGTGTGGGATACCGTATCAAATGCGGCACTTAAGTCCAGGAGTATAAGAGCCACAGTCTTTCCTTTATCTAGCAAGCAGCGAATGTTCTCTGTGACTCTTAATAGAGTGGTTTCTGTAGAGAATCCAGCTCTGAAACCTGATTGACAGGGGGGTCGCAAGTCTTGGGCAGTGACAAATTCGGTGAGAGTTTGATGAACATGTTTTTCTAAAATCTTGGAAAACACCGGTAGCAGAGAAATGGGCCAAAATTTGGAAGGTTGATTAGAGTCAGTTTAAGCTTTCTTAAGCAGGGGATGGATCATAGCATGTTTCCATTCAGCTGGTACAGTATCTTCCTGTAGAAAGGTGTTGAGCAGGTCTGTTATAATGTCAAGGGACCGAGGAATAAGCTTTTTGAGTATGGAGCAGGGTAGGGGATTGTTTGGAGATTCAGATTTAATAGTAATAAGTAGTTCGGTTAGAGCCTTGGTATTTAGTCTGGGCCAACAATCCAACATACTTCTGGGGTTCTGAGGGGAATGTAATTCAGAGTTATTAATGTAGTTGTGGGTGGAAGAAGCCAGTGAAGAAGTTGCTAATGGAGGGCAATTACCCTGTGCTGCTGCAATTACTTGATAGATTTTATCCACTTTTTGTATGAAAAAAGTGGCTAATGTGCCACATTGCTGTTTGTTTAAGTCCGGTGGTATAGCTAATTTTTAGATCCAGCCAGTTCTTTCACCATCTTGAAGTGTTTTGGAGCGGTTAAGAGCCTCCGAGAATGTGACGCACACATGGTCGGCTCGTGCCTTATTACAGAGGATATGATATTTGGCTAATTTACTTTTGAATATTTTTTTTGCTTCAGATGAGTAGCTTTTACTCCATTTACGTTCAAACGTTTGGCATTCAGATTTTTCTTGTTTTAGTAGTTCCATGAACCATGGGGCCGGAGGTCGCTGGCTCTTACGTTTTAATTTGGTCAGAGGTAGACAAGAATCAATTGCCGTCAGAAGCCAGTTCTGTACTGCCGTAGATAGAGAATGTATAGATTGCTTTGAACAAGGAAGATGGGAGTTTAAAAAGATGTTCAGTGTTTCAGTGTATAATTTTTTCCAATTCCGAATTAGCTTGGGTTGATCAGAAAAAACCTGTGGCTTCTGCATGGCTACTTGAAGTGAAAACCTAATTGGAAAATGATCTGACCAGCAAATAAGCAGTACGGGAAGAACCTTAATTGTCTTGAGGTTAGAGAAAATGGGGTCAAGCAGGTGACCTACCGTATTAGTAGGTCCAGAATTTAGTAGGTTTAGATTTAGGGAGGCTAGATCGAAGATGAACTCCGATGTTGTTGAACTAGTTAATCAATCAATCAATCACAGACATTTATAGAGCGCACTACTTACCCGGAGGGTCTCAAGGCGCTAGGGGGGGGGGGGGGAGTGCTGCTACTGCTCGAATAGCCAGGTCTTGAGCTTCTTCCTGAAGGAGAGGTGGTCTTGGGTCAGGCGTAGGTCGGTCGGGAACTTACATTTAGATTTTCTAAATGTAAGTTAACGTCCCCAATAAGGGAGAAATTGGCAGCCTTCATCACTAGAAGGCTTATTATTTCCGGGAGGGCAGTTGCCCATACTGTAGCAGAGCCCGGTGGACGGTAAACAAGTAAACCAGAAAACATAAAATTAGGGGTGAGGGCAAGCTTAAATATAGCACTTTCACAAGTGGGGCTACACAAAGGATAAAATCACAATTATACTCTTTCTTAAAAATGATAGCAATCCCGCCTCCCATTTTATTAATGCGATCGATCCTTTCTATAGCATAATGATCAGGCACAGCCACCGCAATATCCGGGCCAGAGCTTTCCTGTAGCCAGGTTTCTGTGAGAAAGAGGGCGTCAGGTTTTTCATCCATTAGTAAATCAAGGATCTCAAATTTGTGTTTAGATAAAGACCTGCAGTTTAAGCTAAGAAAAGAGAATGTTTTACATTGAGATTGGCATTGGTCGCGCTTGATGTTCTCCCCATTCATGGTAAAGCCGCAATTTAGACAGGGTAAAATTTCGCCCTCCAAGTGTAGCTTTCCACATTCCGGTGTGAGTGTGTTCTTTAGAGCCCAGAGATGCTCGGAATTGTACCTGAAAGATAGATGATGGCTATTATGGGAGCGGTGCACGGCCGGGGTCTCTACTTCTACTTGCTTATTAGCAAAGTTAGTATCTGAAGGAGTAGAACCAGGGTATCTGGCCCTGGGCCCGGTCCAGGCACTGACGGGGGCAGACGGGCTTGCCTTTGGCGCGCTTTCAGAGCACCAGTGGCGCGTCCGCTGCGCATCCTGGATCTGGTGTAGATTTAAGGCCTCGGGCGACTACGAGCTCCGCCGGGGCTGTGCGCTGATTGGCTCGCAATCAGCCAATCAGCAAGGGTTACAGCCAAAATTCCCCAATGGTGGCCACCACGCGAACAAACAGCGTGTGAGCCGAGGGACAAGTGCAAAGGAAGTAGGTGCAATTGTAAGTGCAATTTAAAAGTATTTTAAAAGATATTTCCAGCGATTGTCCCCCCAACAAATTCCCTTCAGTAATTTCAACAAAGAGCAGCACAGACTGACGTGTCGCCCTTTTCAGGCCTCGGGAGACTACGAGCTCCGCCGGGGCTGTGCGCTGATTGGCTTGCAATCAGCCAATCAGCGAGGGTTACAGCCAAAATTCCCCAATGGTGGCCGCCACGCGAACAAACAGCGTGTGAACCGAGGGGCAAGTGCAAAGGAAGTAGGTGCAATCGTAAGTGCAATTTAAAAGTATTTTAAAAGATATTTCTAGCGATTGTTCCCCAAACAAATTCCCTTCAGTAATTTCAACAAAGAGCAGCACAGACTGACGTGTCGACCTTTTCAGGCCTCGGGATACAACGAGCTCCGCTGGGGCTGTGCGCTGATTGGCTCACAATCAACCAATCAGCGAGGGTTGCAGCTGAAATTCCCCAATGGTGGCCGCCACGTGAACAAACAGCGTGTGAGCCGAGGGGCAAGTGCATAGGAAGTAGGTGAAATCGTAAGTGCAATTTAAAAGTATTTTAAAAGATATTTCTAGCGATTGTCCCCCCCAACAAATTCCCTTCAGTAATTTCAACAAAGAGCAGCACAGACTGACGTGTCGCCCTTTTCAGGCCTCGGGAGACTACGAGCTCTGCAGGGGCTGTGCGCTGATTGGCTCGCAATCAGCCAATCAGCGAGGGTTACAGCCGAAATTCCCCAATGGTGGCCGCCACGTGAACAAACAGCGTATGAGCCGAAGGGCAAGTGCAAAGGAAGTAGGTGCAATCGTAAGTGCAATTTAAAAGTATTTTGAAATATATTTCTAGCGATAGTCCCCCCAACAAATTCCCTTCAGTAATTTCAACAAAGAGCCACCTGACCACCAAGGATGTGCATGAACCTCTGCCTTGGACACCTGAATGTCAGCATGCTTTTGAACATAATGAAAGTTGCGCTTTGCTCAGCTCCTGTGCTTGGCACCCCTGATTATCAAAAGCCCGTTGTGCTCTATGTGCATGAGACGGATGGTTGCACGATTTCTGTGTTAACACAGGGTTTCGGTGGTAAGCAGAGACCCTGTACGTATTTCTCGGCCATGTTGGATAATGTTGCCAGAGCACTCCTGAGCTGCCTGAGAGCTACAGCGGCTGTTGCAGTTTCTATCAGACAATCGGCAGGGCTCGTTCTTGATACTGATCTCACAGTAATGGTACCTCATGCTGTGGATACACTTTTGAATAAGACAAAGACGCAGCACCTTACTAGTGCACATCTTACTGGATATGAATTGACTTTGTTTACATAGCATATTACCATTAAACGATGTGCTACTTTGAACCCAGCCACGTTACTAACCCTCCCTTCAGAAGAAAAGGACAATGACGTCCATGATTGTTTGTTTCAGACTGAGGAGGAAACAAAGGGATGGGTAGACCTGACTAATGTTCCCTTATCTGAACCCCAAGGGGAACTGTATGTTGATGGCTCGTGCTTCAAGCTGCCAGATGGCACCACTACTGCAGCCTATGCAACCGCAACACTGCATTCCGTAGTTGAGACATCCTGCATCCCACTCAAATCGGCCCAAGCTGCAGAATTAGTTGCGCTTCTAAGGGCTTGTGAGCTGAGCGAGGAACTGGCTGTTAATGTTTATACAGACAGCAAGTACGCCTTTGGTGTGGCCCGTAACTTTGGGCGCCTCTAGGCGGAGAGAGGTTTCCTAACATCGCATGGACAGTGGATACAGAATACCCCTTTGATACAAAGATTGCTGTCCGCTTTGGCGCTCCCTGATAAGTTAGCAATAATAAAGTGTTGTGCTTACAAACCCATTACAGATGATGTGGGAGGGGCAATGCGTTTGCGGACCAAGTTGCCAAGGATACAGCAAGATCAAAAATGACTCAGGTGATTGTAGCTGGTCCCGCTAGGTTGGTTCCAGATACTGGCATGTTTGAGGATACACTGGACAATGTCAGAGAAATTCGAGGCGGGGCTACTGTAGACAAATTCGCAGTATGGGAGGAGAGGACAGGCCGATTGGACGAAAATGAGCGTTGGATTGATTTGTCAGGAAAGCAGCGATGGTTACTTCCTATGCGCTTCCTGTTGTTACAATGGCCCATGGTCCAGCTCATATTAGCAGTAAAGGAATATGTAAATTGTTAGACCCTATATGGCAAAATGATAATATTAGCAAGGTAGCTCAGCACCTAGTGAAGACTTATATTATTTGTTTGAAGCACAATTCATGAAAAGGCATTCCTACGCCCACTGGTAACTTTGCCCCACCTTCCTTCCAATTCGAGGAACTTCAAATGGATTATATTGAAATGGAACGAGTCAATAATTTGAAGTACGTGTTAGTGGTGGTCTGCGCAATCAGTAAATGGATCGAGGCCTACCGTACTAAAGAGAATACAGCTGTGGCGAAGGCCCCTTTAAAGGAGTACTTCCCACGCTACAGATTGCCCCGCGTGATCTGGAGTGATAACGGAATTCACTTTAATGCTAAAGTGATTGAATTGGAGTGCAAGGGTTTACAGATTACACAGAAGTGTCATGCAGCGAACCACCCCCAGACAGCAAGCCTGGTTGAAAAGTACAATGGTACTCAAACTGAAACTGGCAAAGATTCATGAAAGGACAAGATTGTGATGGTCAGATGCGCTTCCCCTAAGCACTGTTTTCTACTAGAGCAACTGCACATTCCCAAGTAGGATTGTCGCCCTGTGAAGTGGTTTTCGAGCACCCTGCTAATATCTGGGACATTCCAAGACCCAAGCATTATTTTCTGAGATAGAGTATCCCTTGCTTCTAGATTCTTTATATGAGTTATCTAAAGATCTCCGTTCTCTTCACCAACAGGTGCATGCCACATTGCGACCAGTACCAGATGGGCCCGGGCACTGCATACAGCCCAGCGATTACGTCATGATCAAGAATTTTCAGAGGAAGAACAGTCTGGAACCGTGGTGGAAAGGCCACTGATGGTCTTGTTTGCCACCCGCTCCTCAGTTAATGTATAAGTAAGGAAGCACTGGGTGCACGGAAGCCACGTAAAGAGAGTGCCACTCTCGGTTCCATATGACCTCTGAGTCAGCGACAGCATTCCTGATCAAGAATATGGGCAGGTGCCCCGATTTGTTCCTTTCTCTAATGCTCCATTAAGGGGGGCGTAGATGGATGAGAAGAGTGACACAGTCCTGCTTAAAGCAGTTCCTAAGGAGATAAGGGCTGCCTCAGATCACTCTGCCCCAAAGCGCCTGTTTCAGAGCCCAGATATTTGCCTGACCTGAGTTCCTACCCCTCTTTGCTGATGACACAGTGCCAAGTGTAACCAGGTATAACTTACGGCCCCAGAAGAACGGGACAACAGCTGAACAGTTTAGGAGCTAGGGAAGGACTTGAATTTAGGGCCCAGGTGCTGTGCCTAAGGTGCCTGTTAGAGTAGAACGAACATCATTGGTGCACTGTGTGTGAACACTGGACAGGATTCGTTGAGGGTATCCTCCAAGGAGGGAGGGGTGTCCTATCCTGCAAGAAGAGACTTTTGGGTTCAGAATACGAACTCAGCGAGCAGCTCCAACGCCAGTGCTCAACAGCACCTACGCCTGATGAGCAATAGGAGTCTACCAGTGCAGGGTCATTAAATGGACACTAGAAAGAAGATTTTGCTTTTGTTCCCTCTGATACTATAGTTGCAATACTGGCTCTAGCCTGTGAAAATGTTCTATCCTTATAGTACGTATAGGTTGTTTGAAGTTTTATTGAAGTTTTATTGAAAATGCTCCCTTGTGGCCGTCTAATTATGAGAGAGGAACAGCCCCTGATGGTTCCACCACCTAGACAGAATGGTAATGGGTGGTCCGGGTGCTCAACAGGAAGTAAGGTAGTGGTGGTAGTGTTTATCCTCATGGTGATGAAAACGCTGTTCAGGGTGGTTTGGTATTTGGAGGAACAGCATCCGTTGCATATTTTATGGTTCAAATGTCTTTATTGATTTTTAAACACATAAGCATATCCATATACATTTGGCTAGTGCCAGGCAATATCTATGCAATACAACCGGACAGTGTCAATTGAGGGCACGAGCCCAGCTTCAGACAGAATCAGTTTGTTGTATGTATATGGAAGGAAACAATAATAAGCAGAATAAGGAACAAAACAACCCCCTTTCCCTAGAAACCCCCTTCTCCACTGGTCCAGTGTCCCTTATCTTTTGCCGACCCCCTCTCCTTCCTCCCTGCCACGCTAACCCCCTGATGACCCATTTAGCAATCCATCTTCCGTGGTTCTGTAAGACGTAGCAATCTAAGATATCGTGGGCATGTTACTTTGCGAAACTCTGTCGCCAAGAGCGACAGAAATGGGTGCCAAAGCTCATCATAGGTGGATCCCTCTTCCGCAATAGTAAGGGTCAACTTCTCCATCCCAAGGACATGCCACAGTCGATGAAGCCAACCCGCGAAGGAGGGTATGTTGGGAGTGCACCAATGTGTAAGTATATTTTGTACCGCTGAGCCTAAAGCAATAGCTATCTGTCTGCCTCTATGGGATTTTAGCGGGTAAGTTAGGGGGTTAGGAAGACACAAGAGCACATAAACTGGAAAGCGCGGAATTTCTGTCTCAAAATGCTTATCCACTTCCGCCAGCACCTGAGTCCAGTAAGGTTGGATATGTACGCATTCCACAATAAGTGCACCAGAGTGCCTACTTGACCACAGCCACGCCAGCAGTTCTTCTCTCATTGGCGATCCAGTGCATGTAGCCTCTCCGGAGTATAGTACCAATATGTCACTACTTTTGTGAAGGTCTCCGTCAATCCCATATTGTATGCAGAACGTCGAGCCCGGTAGTATATCCCCTCCCACACTTTGTGGCTGAGCGTCCTGCCAAGTTCCCTCTCCCATCTTTCTCTGCCAGGACTTTACGTGTGTGTCCAGTGCATATTTCAGTGGGAACTACCCCATCCCCATCTGAGCATATGTTTGTTTCATTAGCACCGCATAAGGAGAGACACTGACAGACCTATGTTGATAATGCATTTATTCAAATGCTTCATCAGGTGCACAGTACCACTATTACCATAAATTGTTGGGTGATTTGCTAGTCTCTTTGCCCCTATCATATTTAGGTGGTTGCGAGGCCTAGTTCCAGTTGCTTTCCATGGTGTATATGCATTATTATGGCAATGTTATGAAAATGGGAGAGGATGATTATGAAGCAGTGCTGGAGTATATAGTGATACAGCAGGGTTAAATGCCATGATAAGAAGGATACTCTGCATCCCGAAGTCTGTAGGAATTTGTTCACAGCTAACAAGACTGTGACATGGTTGCAAGGTGAGATGTTAGACTTCAGGGGGTTCAATGTTACTGAGTATTTCAAATGTTTCCAAGAACTAAACATTACAGAAGACCAAGCCATGCCTGTACCAGTGATCAATGCCTCGGCCAGTTTTTGTGTCGAAGGTTCAGGGAATGTACCAGTGGGGCAGTGCGTTTGTAGTAACACCTATAGGTTGAATATAAGTCGTAGCCCGCCTTTGCTTACACCTCCAAATGTATATTTCATCTGTAGAGACAGAGCTTATACTTAGCTTCTTAGGGGCTGGTCTGGTCGTTGCTATGTCTCTTTCCTCTTGCCTCCCATCTACATTTCCCCGCCCAGTTATCACAAACATAGCAAGTGACAGTGAAGAGATCTCCATGTCTACAGAGTTAAGAGAGTGATTGATTCAGATGAGATCGATCAGACAGATACTTCTCTCCAGCAATTTACGGACATAATGAAGGGCATTATACCGTTCTGGGGTCCCATATTCAATAGCCGCAATATACGTCGCTTGACCAGAGTAGTTGAGGGAGTGATTAACACTACTGCGAGTACATTGACTAATATCACATTTGAGCTTCAGGCTACAAAGCTTGTTGCTCTTCAAAATAGGATGGTTTTAGATGTCATACTAGCTGATGGGGTGGAGCTTGCTGCATCATCGGCAGTAGTTGCTGTGTTTTCATTCCTGATTCTACCCCTACAGTATACTCAGAAATACAGAATTCCTTCAGAAATACATGAGGATAATGGTTCATGGTCCATATCAGGGTGGTTCCGGGACCTGCTGACATCATGGGGTTGGAAGATACTCCTTGTCCTGATAGTTATCACAGACGTCATCTTCACATGTTGCCTTTGTATTATCTTCATTCCAGCATGCAGTACCTATTGTATGAGAAAAATAATATCTGCTCCGAAAACACCAGGACCTGAAGCAAAGGCTTCATCTATGATGATGCAAGAAGTTCAGGATCTGATGCTGATTGATAAAGGCATCTTCAAAAACTAGTATTATTGATGCATTCAAGAGTGCTGTATTCCTCTGTTATATCCTGAGTGTTATATCCTGTGTGTGCCTATTGCTTCCCTCACCTCGGCCACCCCCTTAGTATTGTGAAGATCCTACCTGATGGCAATTAAAGCATTTTTTAGCCACTTATGCTAAAAAGAGGATCTGTTAGACTTAAAATCCCCATTTGCGTAATGCTTCCCGTCACATAACATCATAAGTATTTTAGGTTAGCTTTGCGTGGCTAAATAGATACAATTTGCATTTCATGTTGTACAACCCACTGAGCTATCTGAGTAATGAGTGACCACTATGTATACTTGTGACTCCATTCGCTTTTTGCAGCTTTTGCAGTTCCTATTAGGTTGCTTTAACTAGGCCTGAAGTAGGCCGCAAAATGTTCACGTTGCTTGCCTCAGCAGAATACTGCATTTCATTATTATGTTATGTCTGCCTTTCCAAGGCTGCTTTCTGATGTACTAATGAATAAGCCTTTCTGTGTGTATGTTCATCTGTAGGGAGGTTTCTGCTCCAACGTTAAGACCAGTGATGGGTTGTAAGAATGGCTTCAGACCAGTCATGGTGAATATTCCTGAGAACTGGAGGGATTAATGATATGGGAAGAAAGGTGTAGTGAAGCGGAAAACTCCACCTCAACCGAAATGTGTTCCCCAACATTTCCCGTAGTGTAAACTTGAGGCCGTACAATTGTGGACAATGGGCGTTATCACAAGTTGCAAATTTGTCAACCTGGGGGGTCCCACAGGGCTAACATGTTCTGCACCAGAATCCAAAAGGAGATGCCGCTTGTGGTCGGCAAGATGATGCCAACTCAGGCTGAGAGCTGACCAGATGGTTGGCACCTAGCCAGGTCACATGCTGGTGCACGTAGAACCCAGAGACTGGCATTTTGCGCCGCCGGAACTTCACTTTTTTGATGTTCCAGTGGCGCAATGTGTCACTGCATATTTATAAGGCGACGTAAAGCCACTTTACGTGGCTTTTTTCATGGCCTTATAAATACATGCTCCTTTCACGCAGAACACTGCATGAAACGGGCGTTCCATGGGTGTTGCTGAGGGTGTTCCAACACAACACTCATGAAACCTGACACATTCCCAGATTTACAAGAAATTGTGAACCTGGGAATACATCAGACTCTAACGCCAACCCAGGGGTGGCGTTAGGGAGGTGCAACAAGGAGAATTTCTCCTCGTGCTTTCCTTTTTGTTTTTGTGCTGCATTCTGCAGCACATATAGAAAAAGGAAATCGCCTCTTGTGATTTACTTTGTGCAGGAAGGTCTCCCTTCCTTCACAAAATGCAGGCATCCTTGCATTGCACCATGGTGAAAGGCTGCCTGCATTGGCGCATGGCAGCCCATTGTGCGCCTGCGCTGGGGACAAGGACAGGAATGCGCGGTATCACATAGATACGGCACATTCCTGCCCTTTTGTTCTAGCGTAGAGCAGTGCAGCGGGATTCCTTGTGGTGCTGCCCAACCCAAAACCTCATAAATGAGGCCCAGAGTCTATGGGCTTCCTGACGGAGGAGGAGAGACCTGCAGCAGGACGGTGTTGTATCGACTGAATACAGTCAAGCATGAGCTAGAAAAAGAAGAGATCACATTCTTTGGCCACCATGAGCCAGACCAGATTACCCCCCACCCATAGGATCATGAGACCACCATGAGCCAGACCAGATTACCCCCCTACCCGTAGGATCATGAGAACACCCTGAGCCAGACCAGATTACCCCCCACCCATAGGATTCTGAGACCACCATGAGCCAGACCAGATTACCCCCCTCCCCTAGGATCATGAGACCACCATGAGCCAGGCCAGATTACCTCCCACCTGTAGGATCATGAGACCACCATGAGCTAGGCCAGATTACCCCCCCCCCTCCTGTAAGCTCATCAGACCACCATAGCATTTGAGCAAGAAGCAACAGCTAAGACGCAGATATTCGCTGTATCAGAAGTCCACAGTGATGGGTCGAGGCGATGCGGTCATGGAGTGACTTGCGCGTATTCTCTTCCTTTGCCATTCTCTTTTTTGTGTTTTCTATCCTTTCATTCTTCTCCTTCCTGCCTGTTTTTGTTCTTCCCCTGACCCCGCCCGATTGCCCTAAATTCTTTCATTTATCAACCAAGGGGTAAGATGTTGATTAAAGCTTAATTTGAGCCAGTGGTCGCAGGTGGGGCCCATCTGCACTCTCGTTTTGGAGGCCGGCACTTATTTTCCCTCATCAGACATTGACCCATAACGAGGGAGTGAAAAACACACGAGCGGGAAGAAAGAGGAAGAGAAAGATGAAAAAAGTGCCAAAGCAAGAATGCAGGGACCTACAGGAGTGAGATAAAGATGCAGAGAGTGTCAGGGGTGGACTAAAGAACAAAGAGGTTGAATCAAGAGTGAGACAAAAGGTGCCTCGATTGTCTGGGGTGTATTAAAGAGTGTCTGGGGGTGGATAAAGAGCCACGAGGTGGAATCAAGAGTGAGATAAAGGAGCCGAGAGTGTCTGGGGGTGGATTAAAGAGCCATGAGGTGGAATCAAGAGTCAGATAAAGGAGCCCTGAGTGTCTGGGGTGGATTAAAGAGCCACGAGGTGGAATCAAGAGTGAGATAAAGGAGCCGAGAGTGGCTGGTGGTGGATTAAAGAGCCATGAATCAAGAGTGAGATAAAGGAGCGACCCTTGACCCTGATCCAGGCAGGTCGCTCCTCACGCCGCACAGCTCTACCTGTCTGTGCCCATGTCCCTGATCTCACTGCTGCTGCGAGTTCAAGATCCTCCTCCACCCACAGTCTCCCTCCTGCGCCTCATCCCTGTTTGCCCAGTGGTGAGCCGTAAGTATCTGTGTGTTCGCTCTGTTCCTTTTCCCCTGTTATTTGTCTGCTGTTGTGTTACTTTTTGCGGTATCTGTTACCCACTGTTGTATTACTTTTTTGTATTCTGCTGCTGTATTATTTTGTGCCCACTGTTGTATTCCTTTTCTTTGTATTCTTTGCTTCTGTCCCCATTTTTCACTCTGTAGCTCTCCAGCATTCCAGCCTTCCTCTCCCCTTCCCGCCGATGCGTCCCCTGCTACTCCCTCCCACCTCTCCTTCTAATGGCGGCCGTACCGAAAGCACGCCAAATGCAAACCTGCCTGCGCTCGTCCGCGCCTGGACCGCACCCAGCGCCAGACCACCTGACCACCCCGAACGCCACTACAACACCAGCACCCTACAGGCACTCAACACCGGCCGATTATACACGTGCTTCCTAGCCACCCCAAAGCGCACCCAAGGATCCTTCTCCTGCCGGAGCTGCAGCTTCACCAGCCTTCAATACGCCACCACCTCAGATGCATACTACTCAACACCCGCTTTACCCGCAAGTACACCATTGAACTCTGGGACCTACCCGACTCATTCTCTCCGGACAATACCTTCCTGACGGAGACCTGGATGAACCCCTCCCCTTCACCCGACATCGCCATAGCCATCCCGGACGGCTACAAGATCACCCGCAGGGACCGTACCAACAGAGGAGGAGGAATCACCATCATCCACAGGAACACCCTCAGAGTCTTGACCAGCACCGACGACACTCTCAGCGCCGCCGAACACCAGCACTTCCAGATCCACATCGACCCTAATACCACCATCAGAGGAACCCTCGTCTACAGACCCCCCCGGCCACAGTGCAGTGACTCCATCCCCGACTTCGTCAGCACGCACGCCCTTGCATCCACGGACTACATCCGCCTCGAAGACCTGAACTTCCACCTCAACAGCAGCTCTACCACCCTGCTCGACAACCTCGACAACCTCGGACTCAAACAGCTAGTCACAACTTCCACCCACTGCGCCGGACACATGCTCAACAGCATCTTCTCCGCCAGCAACTATGTCACCTTCAACCACACCACCAAACTCCACTGAACTGACCACCACTGCATCCACTTCACCTTCAAGAAACCCACCATGCACCACCACACACAACTGACCCCATGCTGCAGCTGGAGCAAAAGTCACCAAAGACTAGCTAATCGCCACCCTTGCCCGAAACCCACCAACTGACACCACCAACACCATACTAAACAAAACACAATGGTTCAGCACTCCACAGTGAATAATAATGAACCAATGCATTTTGAAGAATTTTTCCTTATTCCTTATTTTTCCTAATACAGAGAATGATTGACCGTTCCAAAATGGCGTCTATAAATTGGACTTAGTTACACGATCATTTCCCTTTGTATACAACGGACATGCCTTGATTCCTAACTTAGAAAGGTACTTAATCTTGATGAACCGTTCCCTTTAACCTCTCTAAAAGACATCTATTTTGTGTGCCTTAATCGTACTACATGTATATATGTCGACTTCAAGATGGCGACTCTAATCGAGTGGTCTCGTTACCACTTGGAAGTTGATCAATCACAGCTGAGTGCAAATTGCGGGATATTTAAACCCGCGATTCTGAGATGAGTGTGTATCGACTTTTCCTGAAAGCGGTGACGTGTGAAGGATGATGACACTATTTTTAAGTAAGTGAGGACCTTAAGGGTGGGGATGTATTTTGACTTAAAACAGGCTCCACTTATAGTAGGTTAGTCTTTAACTTTGCCATGAGCATTATATATTACGAAATAGAACCAATCTTGGGAGCACTTTGCTTCATTGTTGGGTGTCCCTATTGCTTTGGAATCCAACGGTCCTGTTTAAATAGCTACTTTCTTTGGTACGCTATTTTTTATCTAGAATTGTCTTTAACCTGCATTTATGTGCAGGCTCGGGGTTACAAATTAGAACCGATGTCACCACGAACGGAGCTTGCTTCACAGCAAAGCGATATGTTTTGGAACACAACTCTGTTAACACTGAGTGTTCCCACTGATTTGGACCACTTTTATAAGTGTTTGTTTGAGCATGGGCTTCTTATATTTTATGATCGTTTTGTAAGTCGTGGCCATTCTGGAATTGAAAACATGACCGGTGAAATACTAGATGAGGGCGGTGCGAATTGGTGCACCCGGGGGATCTCCTGGAGCTTGGTTGCCCGTGTTTTGATGCGGGTCTGCCGGCGGCTGTGGAGCACGTAATATGCTCTGTGGCCGCTGGTGGGACCCTTGTTTGATCGCGGGTTTCTTGGGACTGTCCATGGATGCTCGAAGGAGCAGTGCACCCTACATCTGGTATTTCCTGATCCTTATCATTACGTGATGGGTAACAACACACGTTTGGTGGCTCAGTCCTTCTCTATGCTTTTAACATAAATATGTGTAGGACGTATAATGCAAACAACGTCTATACACGACTTTATTTATTTATCCTTTTACAAAGGGGGATTACAAGCGCCACAATGACTAGTTGAGAAACCTTGAACAATCCAAGGAATCCGTTGTTGCTAAACATATTGTAGCAAATAATCGAAGGACGTACAAATAACTTATTGACAAGGTATGTAGAAACCTTAGTGTTGAATACTGGGACAATCATAATGTCCATAAAATATCAGTATGAGTAAGGAGAACATTCCTCTCTATACACTAGGTGGCCATCCCTGCACAGTTTTGCGTCTCTGAACCATTACATCCGTGAATGCACCTATTGGTCGTTAAAATCAACAGTTGACGTCTATTCACTACCTTTGGTAAGCAATGTTTTAAAAATCTGAAATCAGAATAACGTAGAAAATTCTAGGATCAACATAGCATCTTCTTGATAAGTAAACATAACATACATATGTATGATCAGCTTCTACCCATTGGAAATGTAAAGTCAAAGAAATATGTAAATAGGCTCTCTTTCTCTCCTTCTGTTAAATTTTGAAATATCACTGTGCTCTGATGTGTTTTGTAAAACGAATATGAACATGTAAGGAAATCCGTCTAGTAGGTGACTCTAGTCCGCTGACAAAGCCAAAGTCTCATTTTTTAACTTGTACTAAGTAATCATGTATTTTGAAGTTATGGTGTATTGAAATATTAAAATATCTGTTTTTTATCTGTAAATAGTGGTTTGTAATATGCATATTTCTGTATATATTAATTTTGTAGCCCTGAAGAAGTCCTCTGGACGAAACGCGTTGGCTACGCTTTGCATGAAGAAATAAGATTAAAATAATTTTTTAAGCCCTACTGAACGGATTCTTCAAAATTTATTGGCTCATTATTATTCACTGTGGAGTGCTGAACCATTGTGTTTTGTTGTGAAATTTGGGGTGAATGCCCTGGGAAGCCTAGGGGTATGTGGCTTCAGGTTCTTGGCACCCATACTCATTGTACATAAGAGACCAACTTGTAAATAGGTGTGGTCATATTGCCTTGTACCCTTGATGCTTTTCTGTTGTTTAAACCGACACCAATACTGCTACCCGCAACCTCAGGCAATGGATCGACGACTGTGCCAACACTCTCGCCCTTATCAAGAAACCCTCAAACAGATGCACCAACAGAAAAGCCATCTGGTTCACTGCCGACCTCCAGGCATCCAAGCAGACATGTTGAAGGGTCGAGATGAAGTGGCACCTCGAACAGACACCGGACAGCAATGCAGCCCAAAAGAGTGCCATCCGCAGACACCACCAACTCATTCGAACTGGCAAAAGGACTTCTTTCAAGGACCGCTTTACAACAACGCACACAACAGCAAAGAGCTCTTCAACATCATGAAGGAACTCTCCAACCACAGCTTCAACTCCAACAACATCCTGACAACATCGTGCCATCGCAAGACCTATGCGACTCCCTAGCCACCTTCTTCCACTGTAAGATCGCAGACATCCACAACAGCTTCAACAACCAGGCCTCCCCAACAGCCACCGACACCTCTGAC
The DNA here is from genome assembly GCF_964263255.1 of Lissotriton vulgaris. NCBI lineage: Eukaryota > Metazoa > Chordata > Amphibia > Caudata > Salamandridae > Lissotriton > Lissotriton vulgaris. The sequence goes on along the minus strand of NW_028246081.1, from coordinate 10,488 downwards.
TCACCGCCCCCCAGCCGCACCAACCAACTGCTCTCCTGTACCCATGTCAACGATGACAACACCATCAAAATCATGAACACCATCCACTCGTGCTTACCATCGGACCCCTGCCCGCACCACATCTTCAACAAAGCAAGCTTCACCATTGCACCGCATCTCTGCCAGATCATCAACAACACCTTCGAGACCGCCACCTTAACGGAGAGCTGGAAGCACGCTGAGATGAACGCCCTACTCAAGAAATCCAAGGCGAACCCTAAGGACCTCAAATACTTCCGGCCCATCTCCCTACTCCCGTTCCCAGCAAAAGTCATTGTGAAGATTGTCAACAGGCAACTGACCCTCTTCCTCTGTAGCGATTTCCTGGCGTTGTAAGAAACATCATCACCGTTATTCTGTGCAAAAACGCAATATTGGGGAAAAAGTGCACAAAACTACATGTCCCAGCATCCCTAGGCTTGACTTGGCGAAGAGTGAAGGCGGTGCACACTTAAGGGCCGCCCAGAGAACAGGAGAGTGCTTGTCAATTTTACCTCGAGGTTTTGGAATGGCGGATGGTGCTCCCCGCCGGAGTTCAGCTTGAAGAAAAGAAGAAAAGCCATGTCCTAGTGATTTTCGACCTGTTGAACTGTGTTTCCTGGAGGACTGCGTAGAACTTGTTTATTGCCAGGTATTCGAGTCGGAAAGAAGCTTCATGAGGAAGCAATCATTTTTGAAATAGTTTTGCAACTGACAAAGGTCTCGAGCAGCCACTGTGCTTTGAACGCAGAAGAAGCGTTTTAAAAGGGCAAGTGAGAAAATAGTGAAAGTGTTATCAGAGGGGCGTCTGAGGCAAAGACGCCTTCTGTTGTAACGCTTTTCTTAGTGGAAATAAAACAGATTCAGAACTGCAAGGCAATTAGTACCGTGGCAGACTTTGTTTGTTTAAGTTAACTAAAACATTATCTGGAAAGAAGATTTTTGTGCAAGTGAGAAAGGCTTCAGCAACACCAAAAACTGTTTAGTGTGGTATGAAAAAATACCATTGATGAAGAAAGAAATGCTGTTAGTCTATTATGCTGATTAATGACTGTTCATGTTTTGAAGAATTCGAAGAGTATATTTCTGAAGTTGGATTAAGTGGAAGTCTTCTGTTCCTGAATATATATATAGAACAGAGAGCATTATTCAAGAGACAGTCTGTGAGCTATGGGTGAGTAGGGAGAGGAGAATAGAAAATATAGAAGTCCAGTGATTTTCCTTCACATTACTTATACCCATTATTTGTCTTCCTCCTGTAGTGTGCACAACTTTGGCGTCTTCGCTGATGATTGGCCAGGACTACAAGTGATACACCAAGACCACAGCTACTTTATTATTTTTCCCTTTTCCCTTCTCCCCTGGGGGCACGAATCCACGCAGAGGTATTTATTTTGCCTTTGTTGGGGGTCGTGTTTCGGGGGATTAGGGGACTTTCATCACACGTCGTCTCCGATTGGCGTTTGTAAAAGGTTAGTGGCTATTTGTTTATTCTTGAGCTACAGCCAATCCTGATATCCTCGAGGAGAACAACATCCTGGACCCATCCCAATCCGGATTCCGCAGCAACCACAGCAACTAAACTGCCTTCATCGCCGCCACCAATGACATCAGGAACCTGCTGGACAACGGAGAAACCGCGGCCCTCATCCTCCTGGACCTTTTGGCCGACTTCAACACTGTCTGCCACCACACCCTATGCACACGCCTCCACAACACAGGGATCCGCAACAAAGCCCTGGACTGGACAATCTCCTCCCTCACTGGCAGAACTCAGAGTGTCCGCCTCCCTCCGTTCCGATCTAAAGCCACTAATATAATCTGCGGCGTACCCCAAGGATCCTCCCTCAGCCCGACACTCTTCAACATCTACATGGACCCTCTCACCCACATAGCCCGATCGCATGACCTCAACATCATCTCATATGCTGACAACACCCAGCTGATCATCTCCCTCACCAAGGCCCCCACCACCGCTAAAACCAACCTCCACGAAGGAATGAAGGCCGTCACCGAATGAATGAAGAACAGCCGCCTGAAACTGAACTTGGACAAGACGGCTGCACCCTGTCCGCCCGGGACGACGCCTGATGGACGGCCACACTGGGAGCTTCATCGACTCCCATTGACCACGCGAGCAATCTGGGGTCCATCCTGGACTCATCGCTGTCAATGACCCAGCAAGTCAACACCGTATCCTCCTCCTGCTTCAACACCCTCCGCATGCTCCGCAAGTTCTACAGATGGATCCCCACCGGAACCAGGACAGTCACCCAGGCCCTCATCACCAGCAGGCAGGACTACGCCAACGTCCTCTACGCAGGAACCTCAGCCAAACTCCAGAAACAACTACAACGCATACAGAATGCCTCTGCACGCCTCAGCCTCGACATCCCCCGCCACAGCCACATCACATCCCACCTGAGAGACCTGTACTGGCTCCCCGTCAACAAGAGGATCACCTTCAAGCTCCTCATCCACGCATACAAGGCACTCCACAACACCGGACCAGCGTACCTCTACAGACGACTCAGCTTCTACACCCCGAACTGCCAGCTGCGCTCCGCTGACCTTGCCCTCGCCCTCGCCACCGTCCCTGTGTGGGTGAAATACCCCCTCTGTCCTCACACCCCATCCACTGAGTGAGAGACCCCTGTTTGGGTGAAATACCCCCTTCATCCTCAGACCCCATCCACTGAGTGAGAGAACCCTGTGTGGGTGAAATACCCCCTCCATCAGACCCCATCCACTGAGTGAGAGACCCCCGTGTGGGTGAAATATCCCCTCCATCAGACCCCATCCACTGAGTGAGAGACCCCCGTGTGGGTGAAATATCCCCTCCATCAGACCCCATCCACTGAGTGAGAGACCCCTGTGTGGGTGAAATACCCCCTCCATCCTCAGACCCCATCCACTGAGTGAGGACCCCTGTGTGGGTGATATACCCCCTCCGTCCTCAGACCCCATCCACTGAGTGAGAGACCCCTGTGTGGGTGAAATACCCCCTCCATCATCAGACCCATCCACTGAGTCAGAGACCCCTGTGTGGGTGATAAACCCCCTCCGTCCTCAGACCCCATCCACTGAGTGAGAGACCCCTGTGTGGGTGAAATACCCCCTCCATCCTCAGACCCCATCTACTGAGTCAGAGACCCCTGTGTGGGTGAAATACCCCCTCCGTCCTCAGACACCGTCCACTGAGTGAGAGACCCCTGTGTGGGTGAAATACCCCCTCCATCAGACCCCATCCACTTTGTGAGAGACCCCTGTGTGGGCGAAATACCCCCTTTGTCCATCATACCCCATTCACTGAGTGAGAGTGAGAGACCCCTGTGTGGGTGAAATACCCCCTCCGTCATCAGACCCCATCCCCTGAGTGAGAGATCCCTGTGCGGATGAAATACCCCCTCTGTCCTCAGACCCCATCCACTGAGTGAGAGACCCTCGTGTGGGTGAAGTACACCCTCCATCAGACCCCATCCACTGAGTGAGAGACCCCTGTGTGGGTGAAATACCCCCTCCATCCTCAGACCCCCATCCACTGAGTAAGGGACCTCCGTGTGGGTGAAATACCCCCTCCATCAGACCCCATCCACTGAGTGAGAGACCCCTGTGCGGGTGAAATACCCCCTCCATCCTCAGACCCCATCTACTGAGTCAGAGACCCCTGTGTGGGTGAAATACCCCCTCCATCCTCAGACACCGTCCACTGAGTGAGGGACCCCTGTGTGGGTGAAATACCCCCTCCATCCTCAGACCCCATCCACTGAGTGAGAGACCCCTGTGTGGGTGATATACCCCCTCAGTCCTCAGACCCCGTCCACTGAGTGAGAGATCCTGTGTGGGTTAAATACCCTCTCTATCAGACCCCATCCACTGAGTGAGAGACCCCTGTGTGGGTGATATACCCCCTCTGTCCCCAGACCCCATCCACTGAGTGAGAGACCCCTGTGTGGGTAAAATACCACTCCAATCCTCAACCCGTCCACTGAGTGAGACACCCTTTGTGGGTGAAATACCCTCTCCATCAGACCCCATCCACTGAGTGAGAGACCCCTGTGTGGGTGATATACCCTCTCTGTCCCCAGACCCCATCCACTGAGTGAGAGACCCCTGTGTGGGTGAAATACCCTTCCAATCCTCAGACCCCATTCACTGAGTGAGAGACCCTTGTGTGGGTCACACCTGATGGTTCTGTCTCATGACTTTATTGTGACAACAACCTGCTTCTTTCCTTGTTTTATGAGTGAGCCCCTGAAGGGGGAGGTGGACAAGAAAGCAGCAGAGAAATGCAAAACCTGATGTGGTGCAAAGCAGAGAGAGAGAGTTGATTGTCGGAGGTAGTCATTGCGGCGAGGTCCGGCCCGTACAATTGCTGCTCCTCGAGAGGTATCGGTTTTATTCAAAGTGAACTTTACATTTTATTAATAGCGCTAGCGCGCTGCCAGTGCTGCCGTTCCTAATACTTTCAGTGCCAGTTTGAGACCTGAGTTGTTTGTACTAAATAGTAAAAGGTTGTGCTGCTTATTCGCAGCGAAACACTCTTCTATGCCCTCCTGGCTATGTTTTTGCTTACTGGAGGGGCATCGTTCAATTAGAATGGAAAATATCTTCAATTTGTAGCGTTCCTTAAAAAGTAAAAATGTCCTTGATTTATGTGTGGTACGACGTTCCCGTCGTGTGCTCTCTTTCATCATGTAACGAGCGTGTGTGACAGAGCTTTTTTTATTTTACAAGACATGCAAATTCATTGTAGGAGTCTTATTCCATTGTTGTAAAGACAGAGGCCTCATTTGTCACAATTGTCTAAGCTATTCAGCTAAGTTGTGCCAATGTAGCTTTGTTTTTAGACTGAATTAATCTATTCAGTAAACCTTGTTAGAGTTTCTTGTTCCTCAAATGTGGGTAATTTCTGATATTTATCTCTTTCCCTAATCTTCATTACTTGATTTTGCCCGCCGCAAGTCAGTGTCACTCATAGTCATTGAAATGTCACTCATAATTTCACTGAAATTATGAAAATGTCACACACAGCAATCTGAAACCTTGGCAGCTATGGTTTGAGGGTTCACGGCCCTGTCCAATATAAAAAATCACCCCCAGGAACAGGAACATTAGAAACGCTGCTCAGTCTCATTGCAGCAGCTGTGTCTACATTGCACACATTAAATGAAATACAAATCGTCATTTAGATTCACTCATGAAGGTCATGTCTGTTCCTTTGCAGACGTCAATGCTTGTTTCCCATACAAGACCCTGTCATGGACTGTGTGTGTTCACACCTCTGTGACATTTAAAAACCCAGGTCTTTACAGTCACCAAAGCTTGTTTCCCTGCTGGAGGCGGTGGTTCTGTCAGTGGCCACAAGAGGGCGCTCCTCGCCTGCTGATGAAACACTGAGCTGCAAATTGAATGAAAGGGAGAAGGGTTTCCTCTTCCGGGTCAGCGGCGGCAGAGACAGCACCAGCAGCGGTGGCGATATCACTTCCGGCCTCTCTTGTGTGTCCAGCCTGCAGAAGAGGAGGAAGGAGCCCTGTCTGTCTGTGCAGTTACCTTCATCTTCAGACCCCCATCAGACCCCAGATCTGCCCCCCAGGAGGAGGAGAGAGCCTGGACAGGTTTCTGCTCAGGTAGGAGAGCTGCCAACTCACTTGGCTGCAATTTATGAATCCATGGATCAGATTCCCCCCCCCCTTCCAGGTGTGCAGAGGAGGTGAGGCCTGTCCAGGGGTGCAGAGGAGGAGAGGCCTGTCCAGGGGTGCAGAGGAGGAGAGGCCTGTCCAGGGGTGTAGAGGAGGTGAGTCCTGTCCAGGAGTGCAGAGGAGGAAAGGCCTGTCCAGGGGAGCAGAGGAGGAGAGGCCTGTCCAGGGGTGCAGAGGAGGTGAGGCCTGTCCAGGGGTGCAAAGGAGGAGAGGCCTGTCCAGGGGTGCAGAGGAGGAGAGGCCTTTCCAGGGGTGGAGAGGAGGTGAGTCCTGTCCAGGAGTGCAGAGGAGGAAAGGCCTGTCCAGGGGTGCAGAGGAGGAGAGGCCTGTCCAGGGGAGCAGAGGAGGAGAGGCCTGTCCAGGGGTGCAGAGGAGGTGAGGCCTGTCCAGGGGTGCAGAGGAGGGGAGGCCTGTCCAGGGAAGGGGCAGAGGAGGTGAGGTCTGTCCAGGCGTGCAGAAGAGGTGAGGCCTGTCCAGGGGTGCAGAGGAGGAGAGGCCTGTCCAGGGGTGCAGAGGAGGTGAGGTCTGTCCAGGCGTGCAGAGGAGGCGAGGCCTGTCCAGGGGTGCAGAGGAGGTGAGGCCTGTCCAGGGGTGCAGATGAGGGGAGGCCTGTCCAGGGAAGGGGCAGAGGAGGTGAGGTCTGTCCAGGCGTGCAGAGGAGGCGAGGCCTGTCCAGGGGTGCAGAGGAGGTGAGGCCTGCCCAGGGGTGCAGAGGAGGTGAGGCCTGTCCAGGGGTGCATAGGTGGGGAGGCCTGTCCAGGGGGTGCAGAGGAGGAGAGGCCTGTCCAGGGAAGGGGCAGAGGAGGTGAGGCCTGTCCAGGGGAGGCAGAGGAGGTGAAGCCTGTCCAGGGGTTGCAGGGGAGGAGAGGCCTGTCCAGGGGTGCGGAGGAGGAGAGACCTGTCCAGGGGTACAGAGGAGGAGAGGCCTGTCCAGGGGTACAGAGGAGGTGAGGCCTGTCCAGGGGTGCGGAGGAGGAGAGACCTGTCCAGGGGAGCAGAGGAGGAGAGGCCTGTCCATGGGTGCAGAGGAGGAGAGACCTGTCCAGAGGTGCAGAGGAGGTGAGGCCTGTCCAGGGGTGAAGAGGAGGAGAGGCCTGTCCATGGGTGCAAAGGAGGTGAGGCCTGTCCAGGGGTGCCGAGGAGGAGAGGCCTGTCCAGGGGTACAGAGGAGGAGAGGCCTGTCCAAGGGTGCAGAGGTGGTGAGGCCTGTCCAGGGGTGCAAAGGAGGGGAGGCCTGTCCAGGGGTGTAGAGGAAGTTAGGCCTGTCCAGAGGTGTGAGGAGTAGGTGAGACCTGTCCATGGGTGCAGAGGAGGAGAGGCCTGTCCAGAGGAGTGCAGAGGAGGCAAGGCCTGTCCAGGGGTGCAGCGGAGGTGAGGCCTGTCCAGGGGTGCACAGGAGGAGAGGCCTGTCCAGGGGTGCTGAGGAGGAGAGTCCTGTCCAGGGGTGCAGAGGAGGCGAGGCCTGTCTAGGGGTGCAGAGGAGGAAAGGCCTGTCCAGGGGAGCAGTTTCTCTCTTCGGGGCCTGTGCATAGCGCCCCGAGGCTCAGGGCGGAGTCAGAGGCGCTGTATGGGGTGAAATGAACTCTGGGCTCCTTTGTCCTTAATGAGAATCCTTCACCGAGAGGCCCGTCCAGGGGAGGGCAGAGGAGGGGAGGCCTGTCCCAGGGTGCAAAGGAGGTGAGGCCTGTCCAGGAGTGCAGAGGAGGAGAGGCCTGTCCAGGGGGGTGCAGAGGAGGAGAGGCCTGTCCAGGGGTGCTGAGGAGGAGAGGCCTGTCCAGGGGTACAGAGGAGGAGAGGCCTGTCCAGGGGTGCTGAGGAGGAGGGGCCTGTCCAGGGGTACAGAGGAGGTGAGGCCTGTCCAGGGGTGCAGAGGAGGTTAGGCCTGTGCAGGGGTGCCGAGGAGGAGAGGCCTGTCCAGGGGTGCAAAGGAGGTGAGACCTGTCAAGGGGGCAGAGGAGGTGAGTCCTTTCCAGAGGCGTTAGGAGGAGGTGAGGCCTGTCCAGGGGAGCAGAGGAGGTGAGGCCTCTCCAGGGATGCCGAGGAGGAGAGGCTTGTCCAGGGATGCCGAGGAGGAGAGGCTTGTCCAGGGGTGCAGAGGATGCGAGGCCTGTCCAGGGGTGCAGAGGAGGCGAGGCCTGTCCAGGGGTGCAGAGGAGGAAAGGCCTGTCCAGGGGAGTGCAGAGGAGGCGAGGCCATTCCAGGGGTGCAGAGGAGGTGAGGGCTGTCCAGGGGTGCAGAGGAGGTGAGGCCTGTCCAGGGGTGCAGAGGAGGCGAGGCCTGTCCAGGGGTACAGAGGAGGAGAGGCCTGTCCAGGGGTGCTGAGGAGGAGAATCCTGTCCAGGGGTGCAGAGGAGGTAAGGCCTGTCCAGGGGGTGCAGAGGAGGAGAGGCCTGTCCAGGGGGTGCAGAGAAGGAGAGGCCTGTCCAGGGATGCCGAGGAGGAGAGGCTTGTCCAGGGGTGCAGAGGATGCGAGGCCTGTCCAGGGGTGCAGAGGAGGCGAGGCCTGTCCAGGGGTGCAGAGGAGGAAAGGCCTGTCCAGGGGAGTGCAGAGGAGGCGAGGCCATTCCAGGGGTGCAGAGGAGGTGAGGGCTGTCCAGGGGTGCAGAGGAGGTGAGGCCTGTCCAGGGGTGCAGAGGAGGCGAGGCCTGTCCAGGGGTACAGAGGAGGAGAGGCCTGTCCAGGGGTGCTGAGGAGGAGAATCCTGTCCAGGGGTGCAGAGGAGGTAAGGCCTGTCCAGGGGGTGCAGAGGAGGAGAGGCCTGTCCAGGGGAGTGCAGAGGAGGCGAGGCCATTCCAGGGGTGCAGAGGAGGTGAGGGCTGTCCAGGGGTGTAGAGGAGGTGAGGCCTGTCCAGGGGTGCAGAGGAGGCGAGGCCTGTCCAGGGGTACAGAGGAGGAGAGGCCTGTCCAGGGGTGCTGAGGAGGAGAATCCTGTCCAGGGGTGCAGAGGAGGTAAGGCCTGTCCAGGGGGTGCAGAGGAGGAGAGGCCTGTCCAGAGGAGTGCAGAGGAGGCAAGGCCAGTCCTGGGGTGCAGAGGAGGAGAGGCCTGTCCAGGGGTGCAGAGGAGGTGAGGCCTCTCCAGGGGTGCAGAGGAGGTGAGGGCTGTCCAGGGGTGCAGAGGAGGTGAGGCCTGTCCAGGGGTGCAGAGGAGGCGAGGCCTGTCCAGGGGTACAGAGGAGGAGAGGCCTGTCCAGGGGTGCTGAGGAGGAGAATCCTGTCCAGGGGTGCAGAGGAGGTAAGGCCTGTCCAGGGGTGCAGAGGAGGTAAGGCCTGTCCAGGGGAGTGCAGAGGAGGCGAGGCCATTCCAGGGGTGCAGAGGAGGTGAGGGCTGTCCAGGGGTGCAGAGGAGGTGAGGCCTGTCCAGGGGTGCAGAGGAGGCGAGGCCTGTCCAGGGGTACAGAGGAGGAGAGGCCTGTCCAGGGGTGCTGAGGAGGAGAATCCTGTCCAGGGGTGCAGAGGAGGTAAGGCCTGTCCAGGGGTGCAGAGGAGGAAAGGCCTGTCCAGGGGAGTGCAGAGGAGGCGAGGCCATTCCAGGGGTGCAGAGGAGGTGAGGGCTGTCCAGGGGTGTAGAGGAGGTGAGGCCTGTCCAGGGGTGCAGAGGAGGTGAGGCCTGTCCAGGGGTACAGAGGAGGAGAGGCCTGTCCAGGGGTGCTGAGGAGGAGAATCCTGTCCAGGGGTGCAGAGGAGGTAAGGCCTGTCCAGGGGGTGCAGAGGAGGAGAGGCCTGTCCAGAGGAGTGCAGAGGAGGCAAGGCCAGTCCTGGGGTGCAGAGGAGGAGAGGCCTGTCCAGGGGTGCAGAGGAGGTGAGGCCTCTCCAGGGGTGCAGAGGACGTGAGGCCTCTCCAGGGGGTGCAGAGGAGGCGAGGTCTGTCCAAGGGGTGCAGAGGAGGAGAGGCCTGTCCAGAGGAGTGCAGAGGAGGCAAGGCCAGTCCTGGGGTGCAGAGGATGAGAGGCCTGTCCAGGGGTGCAGAGGAGGCGAGGCTTGTCCAGGGGAGGAGAGAAGGTGAGGCCTGTCCAGGGGTGCAGAGGAGGTGAGGCCTGTCCAGGGGTGCAGAGGAGATGAGGTCTGTCCAGGGGTGCAGAAGAGGTAAGGCCTGTCCAGGGGTGCAGAGGAGGAGAGGCCTGTCCAGAGGAGGTGAGGCCTGTCCAGGGGTGCAGAGGAGGTGACGCCTGTCCAGGGGTGCAGAGGAGGTGAGGCCTGTCTAGGGGTGCAGAGGAGGTGAGGCTTGTCCAGGGGGAGGAGAGGATCTGAGGCCTGTCGAGGGGTGCCGAGGAGGTGAGGCTTGTCCTGGGTTGCAGAGGAGCTGAGGTCTGTCCAGGGGTGCAGAGGAGGTGAGGCCTGTCCAGGGGTGCAGAGGAGGTGAGGCCTGTCCAGGGGTGCAGAGGAGCGGAGGCCGGTCCAGGGGTGCAGAGGAGGCGAGGCTTGTCCAGGGGGAGGAGAGGAGGTGATGCCTGTCCAGTGGTGCAGAGGAGGAGAGGCCTTTCCAGGGGTGCAGAGGAGGTGAGGCCTGTCCAGAGGGGTGCAGAGGTGAGACCTGTCCAGGGGTGCAGAGGAGGTGAGGCCTGTCCAGGGGTGCAGAGGAGGTGAAGCCTGTCCAGGGGTATAGAGGAGGGGAGGCCTGTCCAGGGATGCAGAGGAGGTGAGGTCTGTCCAGGGGTGCAGAGGAGGTGATGCCTGTCCAGTGGTGCAGAGGAGGGGAGGCCTGTCCAGGGGTGCAGAGGAGGTGAGGTCTGTCCAGGGGTGCAGAGGAGGTGAGGCCTGTCCAGTGGTG